>NW_026260108.1:0-300389 GCF_024291825.1 Alternaria postmessia
CAGTCTCAGTTCGCGATTCTAAAAAATGTCTTGGCAGTCAATCAGGTCAGTTCACTACCTCCAGACTGACAGTTTGAACCGCAAAGATGAACTGACAACTGACTGATTGACTGATAGCAACTCTGATTCGAAGATTCTTGGCCTGACAACCTCGTGCTAATGGTTCCATATCGCTGCTTGAGTTACTGTAACATCTTCGATCTGGAATGTAGAGCATTATTTTGCACTCATATGCTCTACAATAGTCAAAAAAATCTTGCCAATATTGAGATGATCACAGCGTCGTGGTATGTCATCGCAAATACCGCGGCCGCAGTGCGACAAAAGTCGGTCGTGAAAGGCATCGCAGTTCATCATCTAACCCCCTAATCTCGATTCTGTTCCCATACTCGGTTGCACGATACGCGGCAAACCGGTTCCATGGAAACCTCTAGTGACTGCCAACATAGGGGCCAATATCTACTTCACAGGCCTGGCTAACCTACTGAGGTAGACAAACGATGCCAGCGGGGCTTGGCCTCACGAGGCGGTGTGGAAGTGAGACTACCAGCTGAACTACTCGGTCCTTCGATGCCTCCAGTCAACAGACACCACGCCCGCCTACAGCCTTAGTGCTCACTCTCACTGAGAAATGAAACATGCTAGGTCTCTCTGAGATTAGAGATCTAGCCAATCTTCTATCGCTGTCGAATATGTCGACATTCGTAACGATACCTTGCAGTTCACTCGGCAGAGGCACAGTACCAAAGTCAAGGCGATAGTCTCACGCTGCGCCACAGCGCAATTGCGGCTATGATCATAAACTAATAAGTTTCAACTGCATGCGAAGGATTCGGATTGCGAAGGATGCATGTCAAACGAATCGCGCCTCCTATCCTTGTTGGCCATCTGTGGCGCGGTTGGTGGTAAGTGAGCAGGCTGCAGACATGCAATAGTATACCGATCCATTACAATCTGATACGAAACCGAAACTACAAAACATGGGAGATTTGGAGGATCTGCACGAGGAAAATAGTTGTGGGTATGAGGGCCTGTCTTTTCCGTCCACGGCGTCTTCATAACCAAACAAATAAGCTGCTCACCCACCCTCATGCACACAGACGCAGGGGGGGGGGCGCCTAAGTCTGCAACCAGGAATCCACCACGCTGCCACACCGCATGAACGATAGCGACTTGAGCTTTTGGTTGCGAAAATCTTCAGCCATTTGCCTGCAAAGAAGGATGTAGGCTTTACCGCTAACCCGGCAATCAGTCTGAGCCCAGCGTGCCAGTGTTAGGCGCTCCACGGCCGCGTGTGCCCAGGAATCGGCACCTTCCATCAACAGCAGGCTTCCAGAAGACTGCCGCAGCCCACCGGAAGAAGCTTCTATCAAAGCGCAAACCGGCGGTGACGCCACCAAGACCTTATCAGCTTACTTAGAAATTGTCGTCCGAAGAAGAGGTGCACAGTACCGCCGAAGTCGCAAGCCTTTCGTCACTACTTGTTTACACGTACGCAGCTCCCGTTGCGCACATCTGAGAATAGCTGTCTAGTAACTTCAGCAACAAGCGCGTGGCTGCAAAGAGACACCGCGGTCCTTTAGTCTTCGAGTTTGCGGAAGTAGACTTCGCTACGGCCAAGTTCTCGTACAATTTTGCTACTTCTCCATACTAAGACTGGCCAAAAGATTCCAGAAGAACGGCTGCATGGAACTAAGTCCGGGGGATCGGGTTGTGTGGTCCTGCCTCCTGCCCAGGTAACAAGGCTGTGTAAGTGTACAGCAGTGTGTCATTGGGTGACACTACGAAGTTTTACCCGGTGACGTTCTTAAGCAACGATAGGATCTACGGGGAAGCGGCTCATCATCCCATTCCTTCCTCTTTGGACCGACAAGGCTGCTCAGGCCTTGCAAGATTCTCTGCACCCTTGAGGGCCGGCACCCTTCCCCATATACATAGCCTGATTTCTACCACTCAAGTGGTCTGTACCTTGCACAATGGGTGTTGCCTAATCATCATCTTACCACATTGTCATCATAACCCTTATCTACACCGATCAAGGCCAGATTGAGAAATATACATGCCTAAGGCAGTCTCTCACTAATTTCGACAACGTAACTTTAATCTTGGGAGGGGACTTTATGACCCGATATCCAAGTACTACTGCATGTTTTTCTGCTCCACTGAGTACTTGGTATTCATGTTCGATCATGTAGCATGATAAAAAGTAACTGCATGCGGCTTGCGGTTCCGTGTTGAAGAGACCGCATCTTTCTTGGTACAAGCTCACTCTCAACGGTTCTTGCCCGATGCACTGCTCACTCGAGCTACGTAGCGGAGACACTCGGCTTTCCAGCTGCTTTATTTTGAGCGTGTCTGGACTGTATCAATCGCTCGGGATGCCGATCCCTATTTCGCGTGTAACTATGCTCGTCCGTGGAACGAGTTTGTTTCACCGCGTGAGCAAGGCTACATCCGATGCATGACACCACACGGCAGGCGCTCATGTTTGCAGACCCACCCCAACCTCTTAATTCTCTTGTCTGATTCGGCCGCGGAAGCTGCAATGAGTGCCATGGTCATGGGTCTGTTGATTCCAGAAGTTCGCTTGGGTTCTGTATCCACAGCCACGATCCCACGCCAGGATAGGTGTACTCCGACTCTTGCCTGATGAGTACAAGAGCCCGTAGCGGCCCCTAACCCGTATCCCCGATTCCATAACAAAGATCTAAACCTTCTACATACAGCTAGCTCACTAGGGTACTAACAGACGGCGAAATGAACAGGCCGAGTCATGCGACTCCGTGCTGTCAGTCGTAGTCAATATTGGGGCTGCGCAATGAGTGTGTGTTCTACACAGAGGAAGAGTGGCTCGTTGTATCTCAGCCAATGTCACAGCGTATGAAGTATAAGTAGCGCCTCACGCGCCGCTGTTGAAGTGTAGTGGGTAGTCTTTCTCATTTCCTTTAGAGTCTTGAAGAACAGAATGGCTTCTTCAGTACCGACGGCAGTGGTTGTATCAGCCGTTAGTCCTGGCTCTTTTCAGAATAATCGCCAAGTACATCTCCCGTCGTTATCTCATGGGCACGAGAACTCTACCGAAGAACATGGTAACGAACCCGCTGGCACCGCTATGCAAGTGCATCGCAGTGACCTCGACTGTGTTGGTATGTGGGCAGACAAAGAAGAACCCCAGCTCACTCAAGCTTTGGTAGATGCAGGTATTGTAGCCTTTGAAGTTTCGGTCCGGAAGCTACTGATATCGTCTAGTCCAGCTTCGTATATCCCGAAGAGATTGCTCACACCATCGCAATATACACGAAGCGTGTTTTGTGTCCAAAAACCACCTCCATATTATCGAACTCCTCGAGAGGCCATACGTTTTCAATACTACCGGTAGCATGTTCCAGGAACAGGCCGGAGGTACAACAGCCCCAATGTGCACATGCATTGTGATGATCGAGGTAAATGACGACGAAGCACACTCAGCGGCGACGATGACGAACGGTGGGGCAGCGCAATCGAAGGATCTGAACGGAGCGCGGTAGAGTAAAGCCCTCAGTCAATGTCTTCTATCATCAGATAGAAAATGATGAGATGACTGGTTGATAGCGCTCAGTTCAAGGTAGCAAACTAGGGAGTGTGGAAGTAGAGTATTGGAAGAGTCCTTGTTTTTGTTAGACAAAAGACCCTGTTCTTTACGTCTTTTCACCTGCACTTGCGTCATACGCTATCTGATATCATGTTGCGATGTTTTCGCACGAAATAGATGTCTCACATCTTCATTCACCCTTCGAAGTTATCAATATCAGCGACGACAGCGAGCGGCAGTACAACGCCCATCGTGTGTTAGCTAGATCGCCGTCAAAGACAGGTCTAGACTGAGAATGCGAAAAGCACTAGTTGAAGGCCCTCCTGTGCTGCTTATCGATAAGACAAGCGCACGACCCACCCCTCGCACTCATTCTTTTCGTAGGCCTAGCCCTCCTGTAATGCCAATTATGCAGCTTAGGTAGCATTCTGTGCATCTCAGTTTCGACCTTTTCTACGCTCTTACTGCAGTTGATGCAATTTCTGAGGCGACTACATGTCTCATCGAGAAGACAATCATCAATCCAGGTGCCAGTTCGCCCCCACATTCGACAATTCTTCTACCCCCCTAACGCGGCAATGGACTTGTCCACGGATGCCACCGAGCGCGTTCGTATGTCGCCCCTTCGTACTGAACGGGTTCGGCTAACAGTCATGGCAGAAGGGCTCGGTGCATCATGATACGCATGCTACACCACCACAATTCATTCAGAAGGAACATTGGCGATATCAAAGCATGCGTAAAGCTGACCTAGATACCGACCCAGACATTTTTGACCTTAGCAAACGCGACCAGTTTAGTGAAGATCACAAAGACATCTGGCGCCCTGCAGGCATCATTCCCGCGACTCAGATTGAAGCTGCTTGCCAGGCATACGCAAGGGGCAAACCACTCGCTATACCTGCAGAAGATGCGCAGATCTTCGAACATCGCGACTTCCCTGGCCTTCAAGTTATATCTGGACTTCTTCCCCCTGAGACACAAGTCATTTTTACGTCATGTCTCATGCACCGAGATCTGGCAGATGCAGGCCACAAGATCAACCTCCAGGCGGATTATGATATCCCGTACCCTCCGAAACCCACATCGGACGAACTGCGATTCGACAGTAGCTTTTTTCTGCGTCAACGAGCAGCACTGGAGGACTGTTTAATGCCGAAAGTTCAAAACAAGCTGAATCCTCTCAACAACGAGCAATTTTTGTACACCAAGCTTCGTTGGCTAACACTGGGCGAGCAATACGATTGGCCTACTCGTAGCTATGCAAAGCATGCAACGCCATTCCCGGCAGATTTATCAACACTTGTGACTGGTCTCTTTCCCCATATCCGGCCAGAATCTGGTGTGGTTTTGATGTACTCAGCTAAAGACTTCATGCCTGTACATCGCGACGTCAGCGAGCAGTGTCAGAGAGCGCTTGCAAGTTTCAGCGTCGGATGCGATGGTATCTTCATCATGGCACGAGGAGAAGATGATGGAGAGGGTGAGAATGCGCCCAGAAGCGTTGCCATCCGAGTCCACAGTGGCGACGTTGTGCATCTGACCGGCGACGCTCGCTGGGCCTGGCACGCGATGGCGCGTTCGATACCTAGCACATGTCCATCCTACCTTGCAAGTTGGCCGGCAGGTACACCAGGCTCTACAGCAGCCGAAGAGAAAGCCTACAAGAAGTGGAAGGGCTACATGGGCACCAAGCGCATCAACGTAAGCTGTCGGCAGGTCTGGGATTGAGAAAAACGGCAGCCACAGGGACGGCCCGTCTGGGGTATCCCATTGTAGTGGACACGAGTTCCTTTATGATAATCGGATCCGTACACTCGGTGTCGTAGTTTTGCTGACGGCGGCCGCGTAGCGTACTCTACGGTGGAGCAATCCTCGGAGTGTTAGTAACCCTAATTGCAGCACCTATGTGCAACGTCAAATTCAGTCCAACCCGAACAGTCTCTTGAATTATTGCTTAGTCTGCCACGGATCTATCGAAGTAAGTGTAGGCTGTGTTCTATTTAATGACTGAATAAGTGCAGCATCTTCAGGCACTGTTTCTCCCAAGGCGCAGCGTTCAGGGCAGTACCAGCGTTCCCCAATGCTCTCCAATTTCTTTTTCCTTGGCTTAGGCCACCAGCTCTTCTTTACGGGTTGACAGCCCGCCCCTAGCGAGTCAGCTAGCCCAGTACGGGAACCTGACGCTAGTATCCGCTATCATGGAGTTTTGGTTCGTCGGTAAGCACACTGCGCACTAGCTTTCGAAGCCACTAGGATACTGTGGTCGATTACTGCCAAATGAAGCAGACGGATCAATGGGCCCTGAACGCCATGCGGCAGAACCCTGGTAGTTTCTGACATGTTGCTATCTATCGGTGGAGGCTGCGACCTGCCCTTGCTTGCCTCGTGTTGAGGGTGTGAGCTTGTGCTGGTGCTTAGTGCACCCACTCTTGATTCTCAGGGTCCTGGGGGAGGCGCAGCACCAGATGGCTTGAAGTTTATATTACTCCCACGCCTCGGCCCTTCTCTTTGTTAGTGTAACGTTCACCTCTGCATTTGTCGTTAATATCCTCTGTTCTTGCTCATCTTTGCGTCGCGTTGCTTTTTGGAGATAGCTTGCGTGACACGTCATGGGGATCCTGAAACTTCCTCAGTTTCGTTACCACGGACCGTGGGTTCAGATGCTAATCGCCGGTCTTGGTGTTGGTTCCTCTGCCGGTATCTACGTTGCGCTTAATCTTCTAGGAGCTGGTGGTGGGAAGCCGGATTCAGCGCAGGTAGTCCAGGTTGTCAATGCGACGCTATGCGCAGGTACACAACCATACATGAATCTTATGGGTGACCTATACTGATCATCCTGTAGTATGGTTCTTCTCTTCGTCCTTTGGTGGCTCTATCTTGAACAAGCTTGGACCTGGCCTTACCATGTGCATTGGCGTTCAAACCTACGCCGTGTACGTGGGATCTCTCTGGTACTACGATGAGACAGGCAAGAGCGCTTACCCATACGCCGCCGGTCCTATCATCGGTATTGGTGCAGGAATGGTCTTTATCACTGCAGGCTACGTTGCAACTGGCTACCCCGAAGAAAGAGAAAAAGGATCCTATGCGACGATACTTATGAACATGCAAGCGCTCGGTTCGGTCATTAGTGGCATTATCCCAGTCATCATAAACAGGAACTCGGATACTGTTGCTGGTGTACCTCGATCAGTGTACATTGCTTTCATAGTCATCATGGTCATTGGTGGCCTACTGTGTCTAACTTTGCTTCGACCACACAAGCTCACGAGAGACGATGGCTCTGTTGTCGCCGTTGATCGACCAAGAGGAGTTTGGGAGGAGCTCAGAACGAATCTGTTAGTCTTCACAGACCCCATACTCCTTATGATGCTACCGGCATTTCTACCAGCTGAAGGGTTTTTGGTGTACAGTGGATCAGTAAATGGTAGGCGTTCGAAATCCGTTACCAGGTCAGCGCTTATATCTCTGCAGCTTTCAACAACAATCTCCGCACACGCTCACTGCTTTCTTTCATCGCTGTTGTCATACAGATACCAGCAGGGTGGGCGTTGCAATACGTCCTCGATTACTCGGGATGGGGTCGCCGCAAGCGCGGACTGGTCGGCTTGACAGGTGTTTGCATCCCTCTAGTCATTGCGTGGGTCTGGGAGATGGTATGTGTAGGCATCGACGGCTCGTTAACACGAACTAACATCACGCAGATCCGAACTCGAAACTACGATCGCAACAATCCACCCACCAACCCTACAGATTGGGACGAACCAAAATTTGGATGGATTTTCTTTCTTTTCATGCTCAACTGGACCTTCTCACAGCTTTGGCATAACATCGTCTACTACTGGATCGGCGCCCTTACGAATTCTCCTCAGAAGCTTACGCACTATGTTGGTGTCTTTCGCGGCGTGCTTGGAGCGGGTGAAGCAATTTGTTTCGGCCTCGATAGCATCAAGATACCTTTCATCGCTGAGGCAGGTGGCATCTTATTGTTTTATGTGATAGGGATCGCAAGTTTCTACTACTTGGGGATATATCATATGCAAGACACAAACTACGATCGAACCGAGGAGGGCGTGGTGATACCCAACCATATTCTGGAGACGGAGGGAGTAACACCAGGTCAGGAAATAGTTTCAAGAGACAGAGAAGAAAAAGAGGGGCATGTCGCGGAGAGCGAGAAGGATGAGTCGAGTGGGAGTGGGAAGGTCTGAATCCCCATCACACGCGTTCACCAATTTCGGTATCTTTTACCAACATTTCTCATCAAATATGTTGTAATGAACCATTTCGCAAATCCTGAGCGTCATCCGAGGCTACCGCCGATAATACTGGCAACTATCGTTCCATCGTCTGACCCGCTGGAAGTATGATTCTAATCTCCACTTTTGTTTTTGCTTCTATGCCGGCCTATCGCCCGATCCCTGCGCTATAATAGGCCAATATAGACGGCAGTGTAGCACCATGCATAGCCAGGTCATAAGAAGACGTAAGCCTGCTCATGAACGTGCATGCGGCAATGAGAGACCCTCGCTCTGATTGCCATTACCACCCGCACACTATACCCCAGCAACACGCAAAGCTCTCCGTCTGTAGGCCCCTCGGTTATGCATGTACAAGTCATGTTCAACTCAGTCGATCGCTACCCATCATGTAAACTATCCGAAAGCATGGCAATGCACAAACGGGCACAAACGGCATAGTTACCCCCACTGTATCCAGCGACGGGCCGTCCCCATGGAGTTGCGTTATCGTACTGCATGTTTGCGGCGTGGTCGTCGCTTGATGAGGGAGTGGTTCACATTCACCAAGCTTGCATGGGCGATACTTAGGTAGTGGGGCAAGGAACGAGCTGACTGTGATCGAGGTGCGTACGTTGACATCATCGGCACGGTACGAGACTAATGCGCAGGAGCTTGGAGGCGCAACGGAAGCATGTCTCAATCCGGCGCGGGGTCGTGTTCGGGCGTTTGGAGAAGCACTTAAAAGGTGGAGACTAACGGGCGTTAGTGGACGGGAATACGTGTTCTAGAGCGTAGCCCAAGGAGTAACGATCTGCGGGGATCTGCATGCTTCGGAAAAGATTTCGCTAAGTAGTACTGGAGAGAACTGAGCGTGGCACAAATCGTTGGAGAATCGTGTATTGAGACGTTATACACTAGTTTTTCGTCAAGAGCTGGAAGTCGGTGGTAACTTCGGATACTTAGCAACTCCCTCCATCACCACACAACTTCTCGTGCATCTTGGCGACCTTACATAGCCACCCTCTGTTGCAGTCCGGCTCATCACTCTCGTACTCACTGCCGGTCCAATACTCCTAGATGTCCAGAAGCTCGAATCTGACAAGCAGCGTACATGTAGTCTCATGACCGCCCAAGTCTAGCATCCGAATGAAGTTCCATCCGGGCATAGCATACATCAGTCTTATCGCTGCAACAGCGAAGATTGGGTTTCGCGAGAAGCTGTCATCGCTTTTGATTAACAAGCGTAAGAAGGTCAACTCGTTGTCCTCGAATTCCCATTCTAGGACATCTTTCCAGACAGGATCGTTAGCGGGCGAGTTATCCTTGTGCATGAAGCCGGTCAATTTGTGGGGCTTGTAGGGGGCGGTTTTGCGCTTGGGTGGCATGTTATTCATGTCGTTAGGATGCACAAGGGTACACGTTAAGTAAGGCTTGATGTCATCATGGTCGCGATCATCTGGCAAGGGAACGTCTGTTGCACCGGCAACGTGTAGGCGAAGTTTCTTTCGGCGTCCAGTGTTGAGGTTACCAGAGCCCCCTGCACGAAGTGCTGCCGGTTTCAAAACATAGCCACCAGAGCCGGCAAAGAGTGCTTCGTTGATCTGCGAGCTTGCGCCGAAGGTTTGCCAGTTGAGAGCGCATATCTGGGCGCCAATACCCCAAAATGGTACTGGTGCGAGATTTTTGGAGGAGATGCGGGTGCCCTTGGGGTAGACGCGCATCAAGTGGTGCGCATTATGCCGTGCGATCTTAGCGCTGTTGGCAGGAAGGTGGGCTCTCAGACCTGACTCTGAGACGTTGATAAGCTGGTGATGGGGCGCGTTGTCAAGCTCTGCTTCGAACCAGGAGTTGTTGACAGGTTTGACCGACTGAGCATACACCCCGAGCTCAGCCAACTCGGGGATGATCGTACCAGCATTAGTGGCCTTCTTTTTCTCTGCATACTCATGATGAGCTTGCTTCTGTTCCTCTTCGTCGGAACTCGAATCGCTACTGCTACTTTCCTCCTCATCGGGTAGATGGTACTCCACGATGACCGCCACTTTGTTCCCAAGCTCAGCAAGTGTAACATGCTCATGGTTACTTGAGTCATCTTGTTCACGTGTGCCCTTGTCGCGAATGGCCTTGCTGAGAAGTCGGGGGCCAAGTACCTCTTGCATGATCTGCGCTAGGCGGAGCTGGCCATGCGCTCCGCAATGGTTTTCTAGGGAGATCATGATAGGTGCAGCATTCTTTTCGCTAGCAGCTTCTTTGTCGACGACATCGCGAATCGTCTCACATACTTGGCGGAATGGTATGTTAGAGACGAGTGTATACCCGTGCGTGACTTTCGGCTCTTCTCGATTATCATCGTTGTCCCAGGCGTCGATCTCTACACAACGGGATCCTGTGTGCAGCGCGATCTCGTAAGCAGAAGCATGCGACTCGCCAAAGAGTTGATGTGCCATCAGGTAAGTGTTGTGCGACGAGCTGATGAAGTACTCGGGGAGCGGATGGTCCCTGTTGATGACCTCCGCCGGAACCTTGATGTGGCTTCTGTCGAGCAGCTCTCTCAACGCCGTACTTGGCTCCTCACTCTTAAGGCCGGCTTCGGACTCTTGCAAAACGCCCTCTTTGACGAGGAAGCTCTTGAGTACCTCGCTCACGCGCAGCTTATCTTTTGTGATATGCGACTGCCTCGATGCGTGACCGCCGCCTGCTACGGTCCCGGCATCAACAAATTCTCCCTTTTCTTCATCATCGATCTCTTTTTTCGAAAACGGATTGAGTCTGGAAATGCCTGATACGAGGTCGGCCATGTTAGAATAAATGTAGTTGTGGCACGTAGGTAAAGATGTGAGGAAGCACAGCCACTGGCAGGTTCAGCTGCTGGCGGGGTCAATTGCTAGGCTTGGCTGGCGTAAGACCGGCTAACACGGAAAGTATGGCTGGAGGGCGATCATGCCTTCTACTGTCGCACTGAATGGCGCAGAATGCTTCTTAAATTCAATGATACAAACCCCGATGATGCAAGCGATCCTTCAATCTACTATGAATCGTACCCCACTGCTAATCATAGATGTCCCAATGAGGTTTAGCCAGTGGAATCGCTAGGTCCCTTACTGGACACTTCCCCTTATCTCGCACCGGTACGGAAATGCTGCATTCCCATAGCATATATGAGTGATGGTCACATCAACTTAGTGAACACTGTTCACACGTTTTGCTCCAGTATCAATACCAGCTCGTCTAAGCCGCGATTCCGATATTGCCAGTCGCCTACAACGAGAAGCGTTACATCACCTAGGGGCTGCTGGTGCTTTCGGGAATCTGCTTTCTTTACAACAATCCGTCCACCTTTATCCTCCTAAAAAGAATCGGGGATCTCCAACGAACAAATATGATCGCCGAGGTCGGCGTATGTCCTGTCACAACCATATTCTTTTGCGATGTTGCTTATGGCAGTCATCGGTCTGACGAATCAGATGAAGTCGTAGAGTATTTGTTCGAAGCCACCGGGGCGAACTTCGACGTAACACATTATGTACGCGGCTACTATCCCATCTCCATGATAGTTGCACTCATAGTCGCAAGCCACGTGCCCATTATTAGGACCGGAGTGGACTATTTCCCTTGTGAACAGGAACGGGACTTGCTGAGTGGTAGCGCAAACTTTCAGTTATTGGCTTCTAGAGATAACAGAGACCATGAGTTGGCCAGCGAGAAGTACATGGAAGGTGTCGTCAGCGTGTGACCAGATGGAGTTTTCCGTCGCTCCTTTGCGGATTACGCAGTGAAGAAGCTGCGAGAACGCAACACATTTGCCTGGCTATGAGAAGAGGACTACGTGCTGCCTGGAGAAAACGCTCATTTTCTCATCAAATCAATGAGCCAGTCCGATTTTGGTAATTATTACAAATGTATGTTTTGAATGACAAAACCCATTCCCAGTCGAACGCGCGAAAAACATCGAGTTCATCGATGCCTTCCCGTTCTCAGCCGACACGAGAGCCTGCTTGAGAAGTCGATCTTCACCCAACTCTTTTGCGGTGAGCCTTGCAACGATTATCGAGGAATAGTAATCCGCATCTCGCAACAGTATCCCAAGATGGCCAAGCAGCATCTCATGACTCGAGTCAGAAGTAGCTTCTGTTGTTGAGGGTGCTTTCATCCTACATATGTCACCTTGTCCAATTGCGCCGGCTACTGCACTTCGAAGGATGGTTGTGGATCCGTTGCTGGCGGCATTGTGAGTCTGCCCGATGCACTGACTGCTGTCGTGTACGATGAGTAAGTTTGTCAGTTATTTGGTATACAACAATGTTGCTTGACGACATAGCATAGTATAAATCCAACAAACATGGGGTTGGCATCGACGACCAAGAGTTCATCTAGTCTGTTAAAAATGATGGTGTACCGTACTTGGACTTGATTCAGGTGACATCGGACGGGCGGGTTACCTAAGTGTACGCTAACTAGTAACATCCCCGCTTGCGCACCTTTCGGAAGCGGGTCCGCCTACCAACCAACTGCCATCATCTGGTTACAGACTAGCAAATTCACTACACGCTAAATGGTATTTTCCGACGTCATGGAAGCTCTGACAACCAAAAGCTCCGCATGATACGCATTAGTACTGGATGTGGGGTCTCAGGATTGACCTCGGCGCTCATGGCCCTAACATAAAGCATCGTCAGAGCAAGACACTTTCGTGGTACATTCTCTAAAGTTGCAATAGAAGAAACATCAATACTTTTACAATGGCTAAACAAGAATATAACTTTCCAGCATTCGATGACCTGCCAAAGGTGAAGGATATGCCACAAGGCAGCATATGGGGTTTCTTCGACAAGAATGGAGAGAAAGACGAAGTCGGAAGTGAGGAAGCTCCCACATACAGCGCAATAAACTGACCTAATGTTCGATAGCTATTAACCTTCTCACTTCGGATGTCGTGAAAGCCGCTTCCAAGGAGATCAGCACCGGCGAGCACATCCAACTTGATTGGGAACTTCACAACGTCCAGTTTCCAGGCTTCAACCGAAAAGAATTGGAGCAAAAGCAGATCGACTTTGCAGAATTCTCCAACTTCTGCGCTAATGATGATGAGCTTCACATCAACACGCAAGCCGGCTCGCAGTGGGATAGTCTAAAGCATTTCGCGCATCAAGCGAGCGGCATGTACTACAACGGTCTCTCACATAAGGAGGCAGCTAAGAGCGTCACGAACGGTACGCACAAGTGGTGCGAAAGAGGTGGTATCGTTGGAAGAGGTGTTCTATGTGACTGGCTGAGTTGGTATGAAGAGAAGAAGGGGAAAGCACCAAGCCCGGTATCGAGACATGAGATTCCAATTGAGGAGATAGAAGAGACGCTAAAGTGGCAAGGCATTACGCTGAAGCAGGGTGATATTATGATGATACGAAGTGGTTACGTGAGATGGCATAAGTACGTGTCCTGTTAGTTTCTCAGTTTCTCAACATGACTGACGATAACAGCAATGCCAACGAAGCGGAGCGCAAGAGTGGTACGCGTGATAACAGTGTCGCCATCGGTCTTCAGGCCAACGAGAAGACTGTCAGATGGCTCTATGACCGTCACTTCTCCGCGATCGTTGGCGATACTGTTGCTTTCGAAGCCTGGCCACCGAAGTTCGAGGAGGGGTGGTGCCTTCATGAATGGCTCCTCGTTCACTGGGGTACCGCTATCGGTGAGATGTGGGACCTTGAGAAGCTTAGCCAAAGGTGCAAAGAGATGGGCAGGTATACTTTTTTCTTGACCAGTGCGCCACTGCATGTTAGGGGCGGCATCGGAAGCCCACCAGGAGCTATCGCTATCTTTTAGGTATACTTCTTCACCTCTTGCATGTCCAAATAGCACAGCACTAAGACATTGCCACCACGTTCTGGCTCGCACTCAGTTTCATTTTCTTCTCATGTACCTCGCGCCCAGTACCTTCAACGCCTTTCAACAGCTCTTGACGCTCTCTAGCTTTTTCTCGCTTTCACTTCTTGCTGCTACTACTACATACTCCCGACGAAGAGGCACTACAGAGTCAATATTAGTGCGGGAGCCCTTGTATCCCATCTCTTTACCATCGCCTTCTGTGAGGTCGTTACTAGCATTCTTCCCAAAGAGCTGTTAGCTGGTTATTGTAGGGTTCTTCGGCTAGCTTTCTCCTAACGTCCAGTGTCAAGGACTGTCTAAACCAACTGGGATTTACAGAATGCATGATAGGACTTCCTGTACAACGATGTTCGAGCCGGCTATTTCGGATACAACAGGCTCCCACGGCATATCTATGCCGCGCTTGTGGTGAATGCATGTTGCTATGGTATCTCAGAGAACCGCCACCTCTATTGCGCAACCGATTTCACCCATGTTGCTGTTCCAAAGACCAAAAGGTTTCAGAGTACTCCTCTGGCCCATTCAACTTATCTCTAATATAGCATGCGTAAACCACTTCATGTACGACGGAGAAAGTAAGACCAGACGCGAAGCGTGCATACTCAAAGAGCGTTGAATTCCAGCTTTCCGCATATACCTTGCACGCCTCATTCATTAGGACAAACAAGCGCGTCCTCTCTCTTTGTTGGCAGACTTAAGACTCTCCACGGATGAAGATCCTTTTGCTGAACGATTCCTTGGCTGTAGTCATTATGGCGTGTGTTTGGCCGTTGTCGGTAGTCTTGCTCATGTCGTCAGAGAAGATGCCAAATCTGCGTTCAAAGCGCTGGGCCATGTTCTTGGGGTCTTGTATAAATACACTCTATTCTTCCTCTCTCTGTTTAATCTGACGGCTCCTCGTAGTGCAGAGAGTTCCGATCGCATCCTTTGGAATTGTCGTGTTGGCCTCCTTTACGATAACGCAAGCGACAAAAGATGGTTAGAATCGGGTTGCTCAAGAAAATTGGGAGGTCAAATGAAGTGCTGGCTCAGTTACCTTCCATAGCTTGGACACCCTTTTCTTCTTTATATGGACCTTCTCAAGCAGCTAACTGCTCATAGCAAAGCCATGAATGATACACAAAAATCCTAATTAATCTATTACCACGGGATATGAAACTGACTGTAGAAGCTTTAAATAAACGAAAGAAGCATAAAAAAAGGAGAGACGATTCTTTGCTAACCCAGAAGAGATAAGGTGAGTGGTCTCGTTCAACGACAAATCCTTGTGCGCATTAGGGCGTATTACCGCGTATTCTCTTTCGCAACGAAATTCGCAGACCAACACGAAACATCCGAACACTAGACCGAGGAAATGCCGCGCGGCACTGCGCCTCTTGTAGTAATGCTTGAGAGAGATAAGAGAGCGCAAGAGTCGAATGCGAGAAACATGGATCTTATTAAAACAGTATATAGTAACGTGGGTAACTCTCAACTGACTCCATCGTCATCCGCTTCGCCACCTCACACCATTTCCTTTATATTCTTACATTGATTCATTTTCCCTCGCTTCTCACGCAAAGACAATCGCTAGCATCAGCCTGGTTTCGCAAATGGCGTCTAACGCCCTCACATCGAGGGGCCAAGCCGATTTCGATCTCTATCCCTATACGCCTTCCGGACCCGCTGGCTATGCATTCCTGGTGCTATTTGCAATCGGTGGTTTGGCTCATTTTGTAATGCTCATCCCATTGCGAAGTTGGTTCTTTATTCCGTTCGTTCTGGGTTGCGTAGGTTCGTAGCTACACGATGACCATCACGTAGTACAATTGACTAACATCAAATCTCACAGGTGAAGCAGCAGGCTATTACGGTCGCGCATGGTCCTCATCCGATATCCGAAATGGTAGCCCTTACCTCATACAACTCATGCTCATTCTTGCGGCCGCGCCGCTCCTTGCAGCAACCATCTACATGACGCTCGGTCGTCTTATCCGCGCTCTCGATGCTACGCACCACGCTGTATTGAACCCGCGTTGGACGACAAAGATCTATGTTATCATCGATATAGGCTCGTTCGTGTGCCAGATCATGGGCTCTGCAATGCAAACTTCTGGTGATCCAGAGGGTGTCAAGACAGGAAATACCGTTGTGATCGCGGGACTGGGCACGCAATTGGTTGCATTTGCTTTCTTCATCTTAATGGCAGTGGTTTTTCACCGGAGGCTTAACAACAAACCCACGTCCACGTCACTTCGGACTCATGTCAGATGGCAGCGCTACATGTGGGCTTTGTACAGCGTTAGTGTGCTCGTTGTTGTGCGGAGTATATTTCGGCTGGCAGAGTTTGTGGAAGGGCCGGAGAGCAAGGTTTATCAGACCGAAGCGTACTTGTATGTTTTTGATGCGGCGCTGATGTTCGGCGTCGTGGTCATCATGACAGTTTTGCATCCAGGGGTTCTGCTTAGGGCTGTTAGAAAGGCTGAGATGATACCGCTTGGGGATGATGATGAGAATGGGGGGTACTTGCTTCGCGGAAACGGCTCGAAGTAATATCTTGGGTAAGGAATAGAATTTTAATCATCTCCAGCTGGTAGTACAGATGACGAAAATACAACCTTCACACGTACATTAGATACCGGATAGACACGCTTTCCAGGTTCCCAGAAAACCACCACACGTATAAAGATAAGTCAGTGAAATCAACTCAACAATTTCGATTGCGATTGCGATTGCGCCCGAAGCGTCAATCGCCGCTGGTCCAGTAGGTTACCTCGCTTATGGAGTTATAAAAATTAAAGTGCTGTCGACCACGGACCAGAAGATTTGTGGTAGATGTCTTGTCGCTGAGACCATAACAGCAAGAAGGACCGTACAACGCCGCGCATACTCTATCACAGGGTTCTTCGCTCGCCTTGGCGCAGACAGAGAACTTCGAGAGCGTGTTGATAGTGTTTCGACTGCATCTGTTCCTTCTACGCCCATTTTCTTTTGCCACCACCGATTTAGGATGATTTACCTTTGCAACTGTTACCTTCATCCGGCGTCCAACGTGGTTGGTTGCAGAACTCCATCAGCCCCTCAATTCTCTACTTCTTACTCCCGGCGATACCGTGTTAGCTTGCCGAAAGTTTCCACCACGGCTTCTTATTTACTTGTCTCTAATCATTCGCTTGAGTATCATATCCTAGAGCTACTGCAGGTTTTCCACGAGAACCTCGGTAATCCAAGCGCCCCCAGGGAAAATGGATCTCGCCCCTCGCTCGTATATATGTACTCCTCTCGATATCTTTTCCATTGGTAGAAACCACTACCGCCTCTACCTGCTTACTATAGGGCTGATAGTCCCGGAAAAAAGATCGATTCCGTTGTCGCCAGCAAGCACCCGCGTGTGTTCGGATCTTCGGCAAGTTCGGCCACTAATCCAGTACAATCGCGAGGGTGAGAATCAAGGATTAGAAGAACGCGATCGGTGCACTTGCTGCTGAGATCGATTGCTTCATCGAGGACTTCTTCGAGGATATTTGATTAGCAGCTGAGAGGTGCGAAGTGAGGGGTGGTACAAAAGATCAAAGGATATATGTAGTACGTTGAAGTGCGGGTGAAACTACAGGCCAATGGTTCGTACGCTTGGCAGAAATCTACTGAACAGGAGCGGCAGGTACCGAGCACGGGTAAAAGAAACATAATGGCATCTCTATCATGACTGGTAATAGGTAGCAATATATGATGAGGTACGGGCAGCAGCCGACAAGCTTAGTGCGTCGGCTGATCTGCGCTATACCAGACAGGCACGTCGAGAAGTCTGTGTGTAGGATCGTCCAGGGCGGGCAGATCTGAAGGGAGAGCGCTTCCAGGATTGGCCTTGTCTGGAATTTCCCGGTTTCAGAGCCTCACGTGTTCGAATGGAAGCCGTTTGATGCGTGTGTGGCGTTCATGACCTTAGGACCATGAGAGCGACGCGCCAGCACGACCCATTGTAGTGCATTGGCGGCGAATGAGCTGGCGCCCCACGAGATTGGACGTCGTGAACTGGAAGATGGACGTCGTCATCGTGCGAGCGGTGTGGCCGGCGGTACTTGCGCTAGCAGTGGGCCAGCCGTCTAGCCTGATGCCAAGAAAAGCTTGGTATTTTGACATGTGGCGCATAGAATACCACAAACAGAAAGGGGGGCGATGGAGGAAGATGTTGTGGCTTCTCTAGGAAGAGATTGCAGCGAAAGAGAGCAAGAAAATTACAGTAGAAAAGACCTGGCGAAGGTTGCAGGGAAGATTTTGCAGGCAAGGGGTGGCGCCACACTTCGCATAAGACGGAATCGAGATTGTGGCGCACAGCTCAATTACCCATGACGCAACCAAGACACATGTTTTGGCATCTTTTGGGAAACCTGGCGCCGATCGATCCCGCAAACATACCCGTAGGCTCGTCATACAGACCAGGGCGACCTCGTTCTGGCGTGGCTGGCCCCATGTCTCAGGGAAAGCGTGTACAATTGTGGCATTGGACGGCACATCACCAGGGAATTGGGCTGCCGCGCTGCTTTCTCTGCATGTTCCGCGGCATTCGATCGATGGCAGCGGGAAAATCATGGCCGGTAGTCGCGGGGTCAATCAAGTTGGTCGTGGTCGGTCGCTGTTCCAAGCCCAGACTCTTCACAAGCGGGAAGCTACGACGCAGTGACGTAGTTGCTGCAATCGCGCGTGTTACCCAGCCAGCCCAAATACAAAGCTGCCTTTGCCCTCACCCGCCTTCCCTCCCACACAAACCACTCTGATACCCATTACCTCGAAATACCCATCTACCCTACCTCCCATTGTTTTCAGCTCTGCGTCTGCATTTTGATACCCCACCTTGATACCCACAGCAGCAGTCCTACACCATGAGTTCCGTAAACCGTATGGATACCTACCCCGCTTCCCCCTCCAAACACTACTAACTCGTCCAGGTCCGGTGGATTTGAAGCAGAAGGAGAAGGATGTCAACAACAAGCTACAACTCTACGGCATCGTCGAGGGTAGGTAAACACGTGCAACCGACGCGTCGCACAAGTAATGCAAACAGAGCTGACCAACTCTAGCCTTCTCCAACGGAAAGGTCCCCTCTAACCAACAGATCGATGTTGCGCTCAACTCGGCGCTTGCACACAGGGCACTCAACTCACCGTCTAAGAAGCTGTCGAGCGAGGGCCAGCACCTGGTCTCCGACCTGAAGAGTGTCATCGAACAGGCCAAGATCCTACTTCTCACCAAGAACGAGGGCAACCTCCTCCAAGACTTCATCTGGCAGGCAGAGCACCTCGGTAGCAACAGCGCCAGTCTCCCCAATGCTCCTGTCGATAAGGACACAGCAAAGCAACATGGAAACGAGGCGCTCGACGGTCTACGGACTCTCGGCACCCTAATCATTAGCAATGGCCAGTTCAGGAAGCTGCTCTCCGACGCTACCGTCCTTCTCCGTGACATGGCTGGCGATGCCGCCCAAAACACTGCCAACAAGATCAAGCCCTCAGAAGACCGTCTCAACCGATTGGACGAGCCTGCTGAGGACAACACCTGGCACGACACCTCCGATCTGAACCGTGAGAACCTCCGCAACCAAGCTAAGAACAGCCTGCCTTTCGGTAACAAGAACAAGGACGAGGCCAAGAGCGACTTGAAGGAGCATGCCAAGGACATCAACCAGGCTGCCAACCCAGACGGTTCGCGCGATCCTCAACACACCGCCGAGCTCGGCGCCCATGAGGGTCAAACTGGTCAGAGCACTGGTATCAATGCTCGCGGTGCGCTAGAGACTGCTAAGCAGAAGGTCGATGCGAACACTTCTGAGGAGGACAAGAACATGGCTCGCGCTCGTCGTGACCAAATGAACAACTACCTCAAGGGAAAGATGCCCGAAGAGCGTCGCGAGCAGACCATCTGGCGTCTGAAGAAGATGGTCGTCGAGATTCAGGGACACCAGGATTACCAGCGTGCCATTGAGACTCTGCTCAGCCTTGCCGAGCAGTACTCTGGCCATGGTAAGAACCTGGGCCAGCAGGGCAAGGGCTCTGTTCAAGGTGCGCATCAAAATGATGCCCTAACTACTGCTGAAGCTGATCTCAAGGTGCGTATCTAGGCTTCCTCTCCGAAAATAAATGGCTGACAAACTTGAAGACTCTGCTCGAGCGCTTCGCTAACAACACCTCGTTCGATGACCTTATTGAGTCGATTAACCAGGTCTACAAGGACGCCGACCAGGACCCCGAACTGAAGAACTGGTTCACACGCATTAACCACTTCATCCGTAAGACCCTACAGCAGCAGGGTTTCATCCTAGAGGATCGTAGCAACGAGGAGTGGAACCAGATTTATGACGATGGTCACCGCCTCCTCCGTGGTCGCTACCGTGGCCACACTGACCGCATCGCCGACGAGTTCAAGTTCATTGGCGAGCAGTTCGATGCTGACCCGCAGAACAAGCAGTTCGCACAATCTGTCAACAAGCTCTTCCTTGACCTCGGTCAGGATGAGAACGGCCAGACCGTCTTCAAGCCTCACCTTCTCAAAGATTTGAGCGATGTCATCTTGCCTTCCATCTTCGAGAACGTCCGCTACGTACCAATCCCGCGTATCGAGTACAGCGATTCCATGGTCGACGCTGTCGTTGAGAACCTTGTCATCGAGGGTGACAACCTTGCCCCCAACTCTTTGGAGTTCGGCTCGGACAACTACTGGCGCTGGGGACGCAAGTCCATTTCCAGCAAGAACAAGAACAAGGTTATGCTCTCAGTTTCGGGTGTTCAAATGGACCTCAGGGATGTCTCTTACTACATCAAGCGCAAGCAGGGCTTCCCCTCTATCACCGACAAGGGTGTTATGGACATCTTCATGGGCGGTTCCGGCTTCAGCTTCAAGGTCGAGATGGAGACCGCTGACAAGGCCCGCGAAAACCACGCGCAGACCCACTTCTTCAAGGTCACCAAGGTTGAGTCTGACATTAAGAACCTTCAGATCAAGATGAAGAAGAGCAACCACAAGCTTCTCTTCAACATGTTCAAGCCTCTCCTTCTCAAGGTCATGCGACCTGTTATTCAGAAGGTGCTGGAGAAGCAGATCAAGGACTCCGCCAACCAGCTCGACGGCATTCTTTTCGACATCAAGACTGAGGCAGACCGTGCGGAGGCTGAGGCCAAGCGCAACCCCGACCCCCAGAACCTCCAGAACATGTACCAGCGCTACGCCTCTGCTATGCAGCACCGCGTTATGCAGGGCAAGCAGAAGAAGGAGCAGGTCAAGGAGAAGGCCAGCGACACCCAGGTCAACATGGCTGTCACTCAGCACGACTCCATCTTCAAGAACATCTCCCTGCCCGGAGGTATCTCTTCCAAGGCTACCGAGTACAAGGAGCTTGCTGCCAAGGGTGAGAGGTGGGAGAGCCCTATCTTCTCTATTGGTTCCGCCAAGGAAACCTCCAGTCTGCCTCAGGTTGGCAAGGTCACTCGCAAGCCTCACGGTCGTGCGGGTGGCTACGGCAGCCCCGGTGATGAGTCTCGTGGTCTTGGTGCCTCACAAGGCCTTAACCCATCAGCAAACCAGTACGACAGCCAGTACAGCAACGCTGGTGGTCTCGGTGCTGGCCAGGGCCTCACTAGTGGCCAGGGTCTTACTGGAGGATCTGGCCTCACTGGTGGCCAGGGTCTTACTGGAGGATCCGGCCTCGCTGGTGGTCAGGGTTTGACTGGTGGTGTTCCCTCCACCACTGGAGGTAGCCACGGCTTCGGCACTCAGGTCGACGATGCTTTCAACACTTCGGGCACCGGCGCCCCCGTCGGCTCGTCCGGCCTTGGTTCATCTGGCCTTGGTTCATCTGGCCTCGACTCTACAGGTCTGAACAACCCCGCTGCCACCACCACTGGCTCTACCACTCACCCCACTGGCGCTCCTGCCTCCGGAGAGTTCAACACTACTTTCGGTGACCAGAACCCCGTCTTCCAGGGCCGCGCTTAGATGCTTGTTCGTCGACCAGTGATACCCGGTATGCTTGGGGGCCGCCAGTCATGATTACGACTTTCCTACCTTTTGATCATGGATGATACCACGATTGCGCCACGGCGCACGCGCACATGAGTAGCAAATGAAATGTTTCTTGGTTGTTCTTTCTTGTTTTCGATGGATCGTGGGACATGGAGCATAATCGTGCCCGTAATGGAGAGGATGTTGCGTGGGCGGACCTTATCCTGTTAACAGGCTTTGGTGGAACAAAATTGCTAGTTCATCGCTGCTGCCGTCCTACCGTAATAATAGCTAATGCATTGGTGCTTTGAATACCCACTCCTCACTTGTTTGATTTCATGCCGCCTTGCTATGTTACCTGGTAATATGGTGACGGCTGTCTTGAGCTATGCCAACATATGTTTACACTCCAATCTACTAGAATAGACGCTTATGCGCCCAACCATACCGTGTAGCAGAGGCTGGTATGGCAAAAGGTATCAATGTGTAACAAGGAAACTTGGACTCTGGAGTTGCAGTGTAGTGCGAGTGTACAAGAGTAAAGGTTTCCCATCCAATGTCTTGATCAATGAAAGAACGTGTCCCTCGAGCCAACTTGGCCGTGTTCATTCCTACTCCTACTCCGGCTTCGTGACTTCTTGCTTGCGAATCCACAAGGCGGTATTGGTGGAGGTATGTGAACTGACCGCACTGACGGGGGATTGCGCGATATATTATCGATGCTGCTGCGGCGAACGTAGCGGTATTGGTCGTACCCCATTCGGTCCTGGTCCCGCGGAGCTGTGTAAGCTCCATCGTAATAATTTGTTCTTCGATGTTTTACTCCTGTTTTGTTCTTCAAACCGTCGTTTTCTAGGAAATACCGCGATTCATCGCTGCTTGTCATAGGCATAGGCCGGAAAACAGGGGGACCTGGTAGCCTGTTCAGTGGTGTGGGGTTGTAGGGCGAGTCGTACCAGTCGTCGTCCGCCTCGAAGTCGTATGGCCTTCTTTGTAGTCCGAATCGGGGACTGGTGAATTCAGCGTCATAAGCGGGATTGAACGAATCCACTCTGCCGCCTGATTCGCTTGGAAATTTCGGTATATGTTTACGTTGCGGTACACCCATGCCATAAGCCTCGATTATTCTCTTCTCTTTGCCCATGAGTGTTCGATAAAATGATGAGATCATATCTCGCAGTTCGTTCCCATTATAACCGATGAGTAGGCAGGACCCCACCGTAACCACTGTGAGTGGTATAGCGACAGACCAAAACAAGTCCTGCTTTTGGTCCATATCCCTGATGTCTGAAGCGTTCATACCGAAATAGCTCGTTACAAACGATAGCGGTAGGAATATGACTGTGACAACCGTGAAGACCATGATGGCTTTGCCATGATCTTCTTCATTAATCTCGAGCATCTGCTTTGTACGGTCGGAGAGTGGAGTACAACGCGAAATTAAATCAATGTAATCCTCCCGAGCCAGAGATAGTTGGTCTAGGCAGTTTTGAACGAGAATACGTTCATACGGAAACATGCCTCGGCGGGCTGGTATGGCTGTTTCATACATGGAATCATCGAGGACGCTCAAGTAGTTCTGGATAACAGTGCTTTGCCATCTGTTCACTGATATCAGGATTTGCAGTTCCTCCTGGATAAGATTGATAGAGCGGACGAGGCGCTTGCTTGGTCGATGGTTGACTTCGAATTGCTAGCAAGGGTCAGCTATAAATAGAAGAATATCTGCAAGCATTTGCGCCACTGTCCTATACCCCTGATATAGCCTCCAGACTAGTGTAATCTCTGTACGTGAGGTCAAGCATGGGTGCACTTACAACTTTGGAAACGTAGTTTCTGTACATATCGCCCGCAGTCCTATTCTCTTCGAGAGGTTTGGCAAATAACCGTCTCATCAACCATGCACAGGCATATTCCGATCCTAAGGAGAGGTGCTTAAGGACGTCCAGTGGTTTATCCGACTTTGCCATCTGCTTCAGCGCATGCCGAGCGCTAAACAGCGACAGTTTTGCGCCGTTACCAAATCGTTCCAGCACTTCGAGTCCTGCATCCGAATATGGGGCGAAGGTAAGATGAGCGGATTTTCCTGATTGAGCGTCGTCATCGTAGATCTGGCGAGTCTGCCATAGAGCTCGCTCGATCGCCAAATAAAAGATCACGATTCTCCGGAACGCTTCAACAAGTTCTTTTGGCAGGCTATACAAAGACGACATTCGACCATCTTCATTTTGCACTCCGTCAACAATTTCTTTAGCTTCGACGAGAATTTCCCTTGCAGTCGCACATGCTTGGGTGAGTATTCTCAAGGTTCCAGCGTTTGTATGTTCAAGCCAAAAGTGCGCAGGACTCATAACCCAGTCCTGGAGTTTTGGAATACTAGCGACACCAGCATGTTCCCCACCGGGAGTCGTCGTATATCCTCTCTCTTTCGTATTGTCAGGTTTTTCAACGCGGTTAAACCTTTTGTGTCGCTGCAAATGCTCAAATGCAGTTTGTGGACTAGAGAATCTTTTCAAAGATTGGCACCGCTTACACCGTGCCATCGATCTTGCCAGTTTCGTATTTCCATCTGGGATCGATAGTAGAAAAGGCCTATGACCAGTGCGAAGAACTCAAGCACATTCCGTCGTAGCAGGATGCTTCCGGTTGGTATCAGAGTATTCGCCAAAATAGTGTTCTATAGAACCGCGTTGATCGATGATGACTGCCCACTCCCTAACATTATCCAGAGCGCCCGAGAGTTTACGGAGAACGCAGGCGCTATCGAGGTCACTCACCCATAGCTTCAAAGTTTCCTGAACAACATTAAGAAGTTCGATCGATTGCTCTAGAATGCCAATGCGTTGATTGCCAACGACGGTTTGGTGGAACGTAGCGCCAGGTTTCGGTATTTTTGCTAGTTCCACGCGATTTTTGAGATCGGACAAGCTATCACCGAATTCCATTTGCATTCTCTCTGGCAAAGACCGGTAGTAGTCGGTAGAGGTGAAAGCGTTATCGACACCGTGATCTGTCGTTTCTAAGGGATCGAGGGTCTCCGATAACATAGCCGCTTCCACCTGCTCCAGATAGGTAATCGGTTTCTTGTCAGGCTTTCCCAGAGCTGTAGGCTTTTTTGCGCCTTGGTGTACAATATTGCGAGTTGGATCTGGCCAATGAAAAAATGGTGGTATAGACGTCGTAGACCTTGCAGCCGCGGATGCTGACGTAGACCCGTTGAGAGAATCTCTCGCTGACTTCTCATCCTCTGGGCCTTCTGATATATTTATGTTGATTGCAACATGATCAGCTGCTCGGTTGACAATTTCCCTCCAGTCTCCAGGAAGAATCGTCGTGCTTTCTTTCAAAGTCTCATATCGTAGATGGAACTTGCTTTCCGGTATGCCAGCTTTGGTCATGTAGTTGTTTACAAGCTCGTAGGCTGTTGCTTCTAGCTGGAAGTAGGACCTGCAACTTCCAACAGGAAACATGAGTGTCTGACCACCTTGATCAGTGATAGTGATTGATGTCAGGGGGTTCTTTGTGATATCTTGCCTACTGGTTGGCTTGATGTTCTCCTGAACGACGTTGATAGACCCATCCATATATGAGGACAGAGGTCGATGTCCGTGGCTTACGACTACACCAGGTCCGATATTCATCATCCACAGATTAGGGACATGGACCACGTTACCAGAGCGATCATCGCTGAACTTCCTGCAAGACTGCTCTTCATCTCGCTCTCGTACTGGTTCGTACAAATACATTGCCTGCATGAGGGTATGAGGTGGAAAACAAGACTTGTTCGCCTCTGAGCCTTGTTTTTCTGGTGGCTCGAGACTGAGATATGGTACGCAGCTGAAAATGACAGGTTGAGAGTCAGACCCATCTGGATCATCGACTCGGAGGACAGTTCCGGGCTCAATGAATCTTCCACCCAAGAAGGGTTTGACTTTCTCCGTATAAACCTTTGTCAATAATGCGCGAGTGCGCGCCAGCAGCCGGTCTGAAAGGCCTGGTATGGCCAAACAAACGTCTTGGAATCTCTCAAAGTCGAGCTGCGAAGCCTGAATGTGATACCATGTTGTTCTCACACCTTCCTGTAGCCGAGCATTCTCTGGGCCGGGTAATGTATGAATTTGGAGTACATATCGGCCCTCAAACTCTGTCATCATTGCCTTCGTGATCTTCCAAGTTTCAACATCACTTTTACGTATTGCCTTCTTCTCTCCATGTATCCCTAAGTCGTGATTTAGCATGTTGCTGCGTCTTGGCTGCTTGATCTGCGCCTGGAATGAAAGCACTTTGCCCTCAGCGTCAACTGGAGTCGCGATGGAGCGAGGGACCGATGAATGTATGTAGTCCTCTGGAGTCGGTATCTCCTCATTACTCGACATCTCGCTTTCACTAGACTCGTAATCGGTAGAGTACTCTCCCGAAAAGTCATCTTTGAAAACATCTCCAGCCAGATCGCTTTCTGCAGTGGCAGCGGTTTCTGATCTTGACGATGGCGATACGGACCGTGGTTCTTCAAAAGTAACAGTACGCAAGACTCTGGGACCACCAGTCCCATGACCTTCTATGGTGTCTCCTAGATGAGCCCGTAACGGCGGCCCTGACTGTGGAGAATTTGCCGAGCGATTGACAAATACGATCCGGATTGTCGAACCGGGTGTGACAAGCTTACTCCAAGCACTCGGCAAGATGTTAGCGCCTTTGACATTTTCTACCTTATAGGTTCCCTCATTGATCTTGTCGAGGTAGCTTTTGTCTGTTTCTGCGTAGATTTCTTTCCAAAGTGGCTCGATATCCTATGGAAACGGATCAATCAACAAACTATCGAAACATGACTCTAAGCAAATCAGAATTCGAATATCATTTGTACCTGTACGTACAGAAAATTGTTTTCAAGATCATGAAAAGAGCGAACGTCGAGCGAAGTAAGAAACGTACTCACCTCTTTTGAGGAGCAGTGCTCGAACGGAAAGACATAGCGAGAGCCAAGGTGATCGCATAGATATATGACTTCTGGTCCATCTGTGTCATTGTTGTGCGTTTCCATTGGTTGCTGGGAGCGCGCATCGCGGGATCCTAGTCCATGGGCGGGAGTGATGGCCTCTTTATCATCTTCAAATGTATGAAGTAGTGACTCTGACGCTCGAGCATCTTTTTCGTCTTGGATCTTCGTTTTGGTTTGTCTTTCGTGTCCATAGTCGTCTTGTCTTTCATCCGTAGCCTGATTATCAAGAGCCGGGTGAGTTTCAGTTTGGTCTTGATTCGAGAGTTGCCTTGCGGCTTCCGCGTCTTGCACTTGAATCTCCATGCGAGAACAACTTTAGGTTACAGAAAACGACTGTGAGCCGAGAAGAAACGAGGCAGACATGATGCGAATGGAAAAAAGATCCGAACTTGAGTTGGGGGCCAGCATGCAGGTCAGCCCGTCAGCGTCTAGCTACAGTTCAGCTCTTTGCTAGCGTCAGCCTAACCGTCTTCGCATATAGTGGGGCACACTTTCGCGTGCCGTCCCGCACGTCCAATAGCAGTGACAAAGATGATGCCCATTTGTACATGTTCTCTCAAACTAGGATCTTAGAGGTGCATTCATCTTATCACGACGTAGAAGGCGTACGATGCTGCGAACTTCTCTAAGGCATGTTGCGACTATGAAATATGAATTCAAGCCCAGATCAAGGGCGACTGGTAATTACAAGGCTTACTGCTACTGCTACTGCATACTAGATGTGACAAGTGTGGACAAAGGAAACAATCTGTGGGGGGAACATGCTACAATATGCAATATCGTCGAGCAAAAGTATCCAACTGGTATCAAAAGGCCCCATCAATGGGCAGCGCCAAGGCTGAAGTCATAAATCGTAATGGTATCGTAAGGAGAAGAGGTCAAGGGAGTGTTTGCGCGATTAGTGATGGCGGTGGAGGGTGGGAGTTTCGAAGAGGATACGAGGGCCAGCGTATGTACAATTGGTGTTTGGAAGGAGTGTCGGGGATGGCAAGCGAGGGTCATCTGATGGAGAGAGGCTGCTGCGCTGGCAGTATGGGTGAAGACACGAGGCTTGGGGTTGCTGGTTGGATGTTGATGGTGCTAGGAGCTGCCTGCTGTATGCGTGTCTGAGGCACTTCCTTCTTCTTGACCAGCAAGCTCTTGAACGCGCCGAGCCACTTGGCTAGGGCATCTTCGTCTGAAGCGCAGAATTTGTAATTCTTGTCCTCGCATATGACCTGCATGCAGTATTGCTTGCTTCGCGAGAGTGGGTCTATGTCGACGGCATCGATTATGTTGGTGAAGGGGATGATGTGGGTCGCGGAGTATTCATCGTCGTTTTTGTAAAAAGCAAGGCACTTTGGTCGCAGCACCACCCAGATCTTCTTCCACTGGCGCACGCCGCCTTTGGATTTGAGGACATAGAGCCAGCCGTGGTAGACGACGCGCTCGTCGTCGGGTGTGGCGCCGATGTTGCTCTGCTGGCTCGCGTTGGGTTGTTGCTGCTGTGGTGTTCTCGGGGGCGGAGAGTTGGCGGAGGCTTGGTTGGTGTCGGAGAAGTCAAAGTCGGAGATGGAGCCGCGCTCGCCGCCGGAGTAGTTGAGGGCTTGTGAGGGACGGCGGGCGCTGTGCATGTTCTCCGGGGCGATGGAGCTCGAGGGTCTCGGCTCTGTCTCGGAGGAACTGGAAACAATGTTTTCTCTGGTTGCGCGGCCAAAGCCTGCAAACGTCTTCTTTGTGGCTGTGGGACTCATGACGGTCATCTCAGCCTCGTGCTCGCCAATGCGCGCCTCGGTACGTATGAGGTGCACCCAGTCCTGAGCGTCTTTGTCTGTGGATGCGCCGAGGTGGTAGTTGCGGGCGGGCGAAAAGATGCCAAAGACGTGCTCCATCTTCTTCTTCGAGTCCCTCTGGCGCGCAACTGCCGTGATCTCGGAGAGGTTGATCTGGTGGCGCAGCTTGGTCTCGTGCTTGTCCTTGTAGATGGAGAGGCAGTTGGGGCGCAGGACGATGTAGACGGGCTTCCATTGCTGTGCACGTGTTAGCAGACGTCATGCCACGGTGGTCGCGGGCGTGGGTGCGTGCCTTTGTCTTCCTCGTGCGCTTGACGACGGTGCCGGCCTTGATGATGCGGTCGAACTCGAAGCAGCCGTTCTGGTTGACGGGCGACATGATGTCGACGCTGGCGCTGAGCGTCTTGATGTTGTGTATATGGGGCGGGTCCAGCTTCATGCCAGCAGAGCGGATCGCAACGGGTTTGGCGGGCGTGTGCTGGCCGTCCAGTGTCGCTGCCATGTCGGCGGTAGGAGTCACATTCACGGTAGGCGGGGTGGGCGGGATGAGTGGTCGCGGGCTCGGTGGTGGGAGTGAAGGTAGGCGGCTATAGGGGCGTTGCGATGCTCGAGCGCGTTGGTTATATCCCGAGTGTTATGGGAGATCGACAGACGGTAGGCGAGGGGACAGGGGGAATGCATGGGGCGCAAACCGCACCAGCGACGGCAGGCGCACAGGCTATAAGGACATGGCAGCCAGGCAGGCAGGCCGGCCCAAGTGGTGAGGTCAAACAAAAGGCCGCCGCCGGCGATCGCAGACGACGCAGGACGGGAGGGGGGTGCATGCGACGCTTCGGCAGGGAGGCCGTTGGGTTGCATATGGCTATGTCAGCAGGGTCTGACGTCTTGGTGCAGCTGGACCGCCACCAAAAAATGAGCCATAGTGATGACGGTTTGGCGGGGACCTTGGTAGCCGCCGCTGCGTTTCATCCAAATCTTCCGCCATGCCCCAAAACCACACAACAAATCTGTAACCTCAACACCTGCGGCACTTGTCCACGCCCCTCCAATTTGCCTTTTCCGGTACGCGCGCTTTTGATCTGCAGTGAAACGGCCTCTCCCGCGCTCCACTGCCTTCACGTCGCCACGCGAAACACGGCGCCCGCCCCCAGTCCTTGTCGCAACCAGTCTCGACCACAACACTCGACCAGGATGCCTGTCGTTCCGAGCGACAAGCTGGTGTCGCTGCAGCAGGCGGCTGATGGCATCAGGAACATTTGCATCCTAGCTCACGTGGTAGGTCGACTTGCTGATGCGCGTGAACGCGACATGTGCTGAATGCGGCAGGACCATGGCAAGACGTCCCTCACCGATGCCCTCATAGCCACCAATGGCATCATCTCCCCCAAACTCGCTGGCAAGATCCGCTACCTCGACTCGAGACCCGACGAGCAGTTGCGCGGCATCACCATGGAGTCGTCCGCCATCTCGCTATACTTTTCCCTGCTGCGACGCTCCGCGCCCGACGCACAGCCAGAGCCCAAGGAATTCCTCATAAACCTTATAGACTCGCCGGGACACATAGACTTCAGCTACGAGGTCTCTACCGCATCACGTCTCTGCGATGGCGCTGTCGTGCTTGTAGACGCCGTAGAGGGCGTGTGTAGTCAGACTGTCACAGTGCTGCGACAGTCGTGGATAGAGAAGCTGAAGCCTTTGCTCGTCATTAACAAAATGGACAGGCTAATCACAGAACTCAAGATGAGCCCTGGAGAGGCATACACACATCTGAGCAAGCTGCTCGAACAGGTAAACGCCGTCATGGGCAGCTTCTACCAAGGCGAGCGCATGGAGGACGACCTCCGATGGCGCGAGAAGATGGAAGAGAGACTAAACGCTGCAGCTGAGAATACTGACACACGATCCTCATCCATACCAGAGAACGGTGAAAGCATCGATACCACGAGCACACCCGCCGAGTACGAGGAGAAGGACGACGAAGACATCTACTTTGCCCCAGAGAAGAACAACGTCATCTTCGGTAGTGCCATCGACGGCTGGGCATTCACGGTAAGACAGTTCGCCAGCCTGTACGAGAAGAAACTAGGCATCAAGCGCTCCATTCTCGAAAAGGTACTATGGGGCGACTTTTACCTAGACCCCAAGACGAAGCGCGTACTCAGCTCCAAGCATCTCAAGGGTCGCCATCTTAAGCCCATGTTCGTCCAGCTCGTCCTAGATAACGTGTGGGCCGTATACGAGGCCACTACGGGAGGTAACAACGGGAAGGGGTGCGTGGATTTCCTTTCCTTGCGTGATTCATGTCCATGTATCATAGCAATATACTTATACTTTTCATTACAGAGATCCTGCTATGGTCGAGAAGATTACCAAGTCACTCAACCTTAACGTTCCAGCACATATCATGCGTTCTCGCGACCCGCGCGCACTCCTAATGGCACTCTTCGCAGCTTGGCTTCCACTATCAACCGCCCTCTTAGTTTCAGTCACCGAATATCTACCCGCCCCCTCCAAAGCGCAAGCCGAACGCATGCCCGAAATCATCGATAGCTCGCCAGGTGCCGATTACGTTGCACCAGAAGTGCGCGACGCCATGACCAACTTCAAGGCCTCCAAGGATGACCCTGTCGTAGCCTATGTCAGCAAGATGATCTCAGTGCCTTCTAGCGAACTACCTCAGAACAAGCGAAGAGGTGGCGCACTCACAGCTGAAGAGGCAAGGGAGATGGGACGGAAGAAGAGGGCAGAGATTGCCCGGCAGCAGGCTATCGCCAACGGCGAGGACGCTGACATCGGTGGAGTCACAGACGCATTAAGTTCTGCTGCTATTGGAGAAACCGAGACGCCTGTAGAAGAGACACCAGTGCCCGACGTAGAAGCCGAACACCTCATCGGATTCGCACGTATCTTTTCTGGTACCTTGAGTGTTGGCGACGAAGTGTACGTTCTTGGCCCTAAATTCACCCCCGCGAACCCACACGCCTCTCCGGAGCCACAAAAGGTCAAAATCACTGCGCTGTACCTGATGATGGGTCGCGGTTTGGAGCCATTGACCTCGGTGCCTGCCGGTGTCGTCTTTGGCATTGGTGGACTCGAGGGCCACATCCTAAAGTCCGGCACTCTCTGCTCCCAGCTTCCTGGATCCGCCAATCTTGCTGGTATTCAGATGGGCTCAGAACCTATTGTGCGCGTTGCGCTCGAGCCTGAAAACCCATATGATCTAGACAAGATGATCAAGGGCTTGAAGCTACTTGTCCAGAGCGATCCATGTGCTGAATACGAGCAACTGCCTAGCGGAGAACATGTCATCTTAACAGCTGGCGAATTGCATCTTGAGCGATGTCTGAAGGATCTTCAAGAGCGATTTGCAAAGTGCGAAATCCAGGCTGGCGAACCCATTGTGCCATACCGAGAGTCAATAGTGGCTGCAACCGAGATGAACCCACCCAAAGACCCTAATCTACCACGAGGAACAGTCATTGGCGAGACTGCTAGCAAGCATGTTTCTGTTCGCTTACGAGTTCGCCCACTACCAGCCAGTGTGACAGAATTTCTGGGCAAGAACGCGGGTGCGATCAAGAAGTTGTACTCGGAGCGACGAGCCGAAGACGAAGGAGAGCATCGCGTGCACGGTGCTGAGGATGATGGCATACAAGAGGCTGAACAACGCGAGATTGGACAAAGTCTGAATTTTGACGAATTTAAGAAGCAGCTCAAGGAGGCATTCGCCGAGGCCAAGGGACAGAAAGAGATCTGGACCGACGTGATTGAAAAGATTACAGCCTTTGGTCCTCGGAGAATAGGACCAAATATCTTGGTCGACGCGACCAAGGACGGTATCTGTGGCAGGGCGTATGTATATTTGTTTTCAACTTCCATTCACAGCTAATCCTTTGCAGACTCCGCGAGTCATCTTCTCCAGATGTTGACGCGGACCATACCGCCGACCGCACTATATCCGCACGCACCTTCTCCTCTACAATCTCCTACGCCTTCCAGCTCGCCACTGCGCAAGGTCCCTGCTGTGCCGAGCCTGTTCAAGGCATCGCCGTCTTTCTCGAGGACGTCATCCTCAACATCCCCGACGATGAGAGCGCACAAGATCGCGGTCGCTTGACTGGTGAAGTCATCAAGGCTGTACGTTCCTCCATTCACCAAGGCTTCCTGGACTGGTCACCTCGTATGCTTCTGGCAATGTACAGCTGCGAAATTCAAGCTTCCACCGATGTTCTCGGCCGTGTCTACGCCGTTTTAACGCGTCGTCGTGGAACTATTCTTTCTGAAACCCTGTCCTCTACTTCCTCTGCTTCAACCACTGGCTCGCAGACCTTTACCATCAACGCACTTCTTCCCGTTGCCGAGTCCTTTGGCTTCAGCGACGAGATCCGGAAGCGCAGTTCCGGTTCCGCGAGCCCGCAGTTGAGGTTCGCTGGTTTTGAGATGCTGGATGAAGATCCCTTCTGGGTCCCTTTCACGGAAGATGAGCTTGAGGATTTGGGTGAGCTGGCCGATCGAGAGAACGTTGCCAAGAGATACGTAGATAAGGTCAGGAGGAGGAAGGGACTTCGGGTTGCGGGTGAAAAGGTGGTCGTTGATGCCGAGAAGCAGAAGACATTGAAGAGATAGTCTCGTTGTGGAGTATATGAGGCGGAAAGTGTGAAACTAAAGAAAGAAACTAGAGGATATGGTAGAGAAAATTCAATGATAATGAACTCCAATGCCACACAGCAGTTCTTTACAACAGACATATCTAAGTGGACTTGTCTCAGAACCTAACGAAGTGCTTGTTGACCATCGGGAGCTGGCCGACTCTTCACTCGCAACAGCCTCATGCGGACACAACCTTGTTTCTGATCAAAATCACATGGCAATTGTTTGATGGTTTTTGGTTTCGTTGAGGGATTCTCGTATGTTGGGAAAGAATGTATTGACCTTCACATGCTGTCCGAGAGTATGGTGAAGACGCTCTTGGTGTGTAGCCGACCAGTGGGTTTGTCGACGGAAAGAAAGAACTGACAAACACAGAATGATGGAGTCTGGTTGGCCGAAGAAAATTGTCCATATAGCGTTGAAGATGTGTGAGGCTGTTCGTACCATATATCCACTTGCGTCATTTAAGAAGAACGAACTTTTTCGTATCAAGTAAAGCAAACGCCGTGCTTTTCTCATTGTTGAATCCTACATACTCTATTATTAGGACACCTTAACAAAGTCAACACAAAAGCGGACTGCATCCGCAGCCTACAGGCTGGGTATCACTTGTACAACGATCTCTCCCGCGATCTATCAGCCGGAGATTCAAACGACCATCTGATCTCCAGAGTTTTCCTTCCATATCGCCATCGTCTAAAACTTGTCCAACAAACAAGCTCATGCTTTTCCTCAATGCAGAGCGCATCACACCTTCCGCAATCCTAACCTCAAATCCACCGATTAAGCGCTGCCCGGCGGCCCGCCCATATTCAGCAGGATATCAAGCATGTCCATGCCGCCAATGTCCGGTCCCATGGCCGTTTGATTAATCTCCGCACCCCACTGATCCAGCAGAGGATCGAGTGGCAGAGCAAGCCAATCCTGATCTTGACCCGCACCCCAACTCGCTCCGCTATTTGCCCATTGACTCCAACTCGTGTTGTTGCTGCCATTCGAATTCGAATTATTCGCGTTGTTGTTCTGAAAGTTCGGATAATTGCCAGGTGGTGGCATGATGCTGATGGAGTTGCTGTTGGGATCGTAGGGTTCCGCTGAGATGCCCCAAAGAGGTGTTGCGCGACCGCTTGTGCTGAGGCCCATACTGGGCGAACCTGGTACGCTGGTACCAGTGCCTGAGAAACCTGTTTGTTGGGATCCCATGTACGGCGGTGCAAGATGGTTGGTATTGTTTAGTGGAGCGGGCGGTGGCATCAGCGGTACTTGATTAGGGCTTTTGCTGCCGGCACGCGAGATGCCACTCGAGCCGTTGGCAGCCAGACGTACGAAACGCGAACGGATTCGGTGAGTCAGTGTTTCGACAAGATCGGCGAAGCGGTTCCCGACGTGCACATCGTCGACTATGCTCGTTCGTAGGGCATCGACCGAGTCGCTGAGAAGACTAAGACTGACAGCTACGTCTTCTTCAGTAGCGCCTAGCGCGAAGGTCTTGAGCAGAATGATGGCTACACTGACAATACGGAAGAAGGTTCGTACTGGCGCATGTCGTAGGTAGCCACCAGGATGCAAGCCTTCGACCACCACTTTGAGCACATTGCGCGACGCATCGATGACTTCGTTGATATAATGGCGGTCGTTGGCGTACCATTTTACAAGTGTGCTAAAGGGGATAGCGCCACCATCGTCATTGCCGTTTGAATTGCCATTGCCATTAGGGTTGCCATTGCCGTTCGGATTGCCATTACCATTTGTAGGGCGTCCGTTCATGCCACTAGGCTGGGCATGGGTCTGTAGCGGAGTGTTATGTGTGCAGCGTTCAACAACTGCCTGCAGCGCAAGCGAATTGAGATATACACGCGTGTACTCGAACTCGATGATGAGAACGTGACGAAGTTGCGTCGGAACTAGAAGCTGTTAGGCAGAGTACGGGAGAATGACGGTGGTATTCTTACCTTGGGGTGCTCTATCGAAGCACTTCCTCCACTCCACTAAGGGGCCTTGGAAGAACTTCAGCATCTCCTCGTAACCTCCCGTCTTAAGCAGCTCTCTTGTTTTACGTCGGTTAGAGAACAACTTCAGGTTGCCCATCTCCATGACCTTAGCGATACGAGCCCAGAAGTCAAGCACAAGATCTTGTACGGCATGGCGCTCCTGGGTCGCGATAGACTCGAGCGGAAGGCGCTGGCCATCCGAGCGCATGCCGAATTGTGCTGGAGGTGCCTTGATGCGGCTGATGCGCTCTTTGTACAGCTCGAGTGGTGAGGGGCCGCCCACTAGGTTCTCGTCACGCTCGAGTTTGGGAAGCATGGATGTGAGACCCAGTCTGCCACTGGTCTGCGTGACATAGATGATGAGCAAGTCGCGAAGATGGTTCTTCCGGCGGTAGTAGGCCTTTACAGTCGCGTGCGAAAGATGCTGGTTGGCCTCTTCGAACTCAGTCTCGTTGGTCTCGTCGAAAACACCAATCTCAAAAGCGAGTGTCATGGCGTTGCCCAGCAGCATCCAGCACATGCGATCACTTCGCCAGCACGGCTCTAGCCAACTGTCGATACGCTTGTCGCCCACACCTTTATACATTTCAGCTTTAGGTCCAGCCTCGTACGGGTCGTCGGGCAAGACGAGCTCATCGTCATCATCGCCAGGGGGGAAATGCAGTGCGCGAGGATGCCACTCGGTAAGTAGCATCAGACTCTCGACTGTACCAAGCGTACGAAGGCCCTTTCTTGATAGGGGGTTCACATCAGAACCAGGCTGCTGACCGGCGCCACAGAAGCCGCCGCCAAACTGCTCTTGTCCGAAGATCATGCGATCTATCATACCCTGCAGGTACTTCCATAGCTTCTCGTGAATGAGATATGACCTAGATGTGGCGCCCACGCCGCTCGAACCGCTGGGTTGTGAATACCTCGCGGAGATGGTCAAGAGAGTGATGACCAGCATCGGCTCCTCCTTGAGCAACTTTGCGTGAAAGGCATGATCGCGATAGTCTGGTACGACGATGGGTGTAAGCGGCGACAGAAATGCATAGAAGTAGTCGATGTAAGCGATGGCTTCCTTTGCGGTGAGCCATCCGGCGCGGACAAAGCGGAACTTTGACCAGGCTCTCACAGCATCGGCGAAGGCAGCTTCGTTTGGAGGGTCAGGTAGCATGGGTTGCTGTATGGCGGGATCTACCGATGGCTCTGCGGTGGCTCGCGAATTGCCGCGCGCATGTGAGGTCTGGGGTCTAGGGCTTGCGAAGTTGGTTTGAGAGCCTGGCGTGCTGCCCAGCGTCGGGCGCTGGAGACTGGAGCTGCTGCCTGTGCGCTGGTGGTGGCTGTTCATGCCAGCGGCCTCGAAGAGCAGGTTCAAGGCATCGTGGCCGCTGTAGACCTCGCCGGCCTGGAGCGTCGCGACCGTCTCGTTGTTCACCTTCTGGTCTTCTTCGTCGTTGGGGGTGCGCTGGTGGCCGGCCGACGTGTTGGGTCGTCGCAGCGGCTCGTATCGTCCGACGGAGCCGCCTGGAGTCAGCGGCTGGGAGATGTAGGCGGCGTTGTTGGCCGTGGTTATGGTGAGCGGCTCTGGCAGGCCATCGGAGCGCTGGCGCTTCCTGCCATTGCGCACCTCGTAGTCGTCGGCGTCGTCATAGTCGTCCTCGCCGTCGGCCTTGCGCTTCCTGCGCGTGGCAGAGAAGAAGCACTCCTTGCTCTCCCTCCTGCATCGCACGCAGGGCGGATCATGCGGGTTGTCTACGGGACCAAGATCTACAGGCAGAAGAAATACACATCAGCAATTGCGCGACGATAAGGCTCACGGCAGCCTCGGACGTACCGCATCGCACTTTGCGACGCCTGCATGGTATACAGGCCTGGTATGTGCGCGTGTGCTGGGCGTTCTGTGTCCGCGGCGGTGGAGAAGCGTTGGAGCCCGCAGTCGACATGGTGGTGGTGGATTACGGTCGGCTTGCGACGGCTGAGAGCTGGCGGACTTTGGCTCTGATAAGGGCTGGAATACCGCCGAGGCACCTCAATTCCAGAGACGCGGTACCTGCATGCAATGCGCGGAATGTCTGCGCAGCGGTAACGCCTACAGGAAGGTGGACGTGTAAGACTGCGCGCAATTCTGCTATTTGTTATCGTCGACTTCTGGCTGACGGTACTGAGGCGTGCAAGTGCTCGGGAGCGGGTCACGAGCGCGGGGGCGTTGGCTATTGCGGAATGGCGTGTCCGCTCCTCCAATCCTCGTCCTAAACACCACGTAACAGTCGCGAATCTGCTCGACCGCCTCTCGACAAACCACTGGGGTACGCGTCCAGTAGCCGAGTCGCCCGCTGCCTGTTTACGTCAACCACCGACGGTCCGTCCGGATGTCCAGGTGTACCTGCTGCTCGCGACATGTGATCCGCTCGTGCACTCTGCCTGTGGCACAGCAAGTACTAGCCCAGCCAATCACGAGCTTGTGTTTGTGCGAGTTGAATGACATCTTGATTGCTGGCACCTACACATTGCCCAATTCCATGATACTCAATCATACCAGAAATGGACAAGACTACAGCAAAAACATCTCGCATCCTTCAACGTCCATCCCATAGCACCCTTGGCACCTCCTAACAAAAGAAACCGCACGTCATGTCCGAGAGCTGCAACGCTGTTAGCATCATACCACCATAACACTCCAAGCGAACTTACCCGCGGGTGGTCGTTCTGGTGACCCTCATCACAACCAGTCTCGTCGCGTGTCCACGGCTTCCAATCGCATATGCCTACCGCGTCCGGGGTGCTCTGAGTCAAAGTGCTCCAGAAGCCGCCCTTTGGCTCAAACTGAAAGTATGTCTGCCTGTCTTCCGGGTTGTACGCCACCTTCAAACCGCCCATGCCCCCAAGCCTCACAGCACGACCGTCGATACGACCAGTACCCTCAGGATAAGTAACAGCAGTGGCGCGGTTTTGGTCTTCGACACTGTAGAGCATGCCGAGCATCTGATTGTGCCAGCCTTCAGAGGGCGTGTGCAGACACTGCTGGAAGAGTTGGAGCTTGAAGGAGCAGAAACCCGGGGCGTAGTTGGCAGTTGAATAGCCGCTCGCGACAGAGTCCAGTGGGGAAGAAAGAATATCTGGAAGGGGCTCGTTGCGAACGCGCTTCATCGACGACTTTGGGCTAGGAACCGCGCAATCGAAACTACAGCTTAGAGCTTGGGACTTCAATGGCAGTCAGTACGATTGCATAATAGAGCCGGAGACTACGCACTCTATGGATACGATCTTTGTGGTTACAGTTTAGCGGTGAGCCGTCCCATGACGTTGTAGTGCAGCTGAACTCATCGTCTTGGTGCTGGCTGGGCCAGTGAGCGTCGCCATAAAGGACTATCGCGCGTCAGTTCTGTTAGATATCTCAGCAGATTTGCGACAATACTCACAGCCGACACTGTCCCTCTCAAATCCGATCTTCAGCTCTTTCCCCACAACCACGCTAGTCAGAGTAAGTCCGTCCGTCAAGTCGATTGAGTCGGTTTTCTCCATGAATTCGTTGCCAGCGCCATCATATACAGGCGATACGTCGAGGAATGTGGTGATCTGGTCCTTGTCGCAATCTTGGGAGACAATGGCATCGAAGCCACAACGGCCGGATGTGAAGTCTGGTGCCATCACTTGAGCAACTACAAGAGTAGTCGACGAGAGAAGTGCCGAAGCAACCAGCATAATTTTGATAAGCATCGTGGTGTTCTTCTGGATGAGCCTGTAGTGATGGGGTAATTCAAGAAGGAGGTGAGTTCAGGAGAGACGTAAGAGTGTTATAGTAAGAGAGGTAGGGTGTGACCAGTGAGGGGGAAAGCTCGGATAACTAGTGCTCCTAGGAATATACGCTTCGTGATCCGGGTTGGGTGAGTGAAAATGGAGGTTCCTTGATAAGATCGAGGTAAAGAGAGAAGGCCGACCGCACTTTCCAAAAGACAGTGTAATCACTAAGGTCTTGGAATCAACGACCAAAACAAGATCTTTCCGAAATATTGCACGATGACGGCGCTTTCAACTGCCGCTGCTATCCGTGACAGACTCTCCTGTTCTGCGTTTGTCGTTGCATGAGAGATTGGCCTGTTGACAAATTAGTGCACGAGATGTGAGTGGAGCCTAGAGCTTGTGGTGAGGTTGCGCAAACGCAGCGTAATACAAGAGACGACTCCAATCCTCTTAAGCGCGAACTCTGCAAACACCCTGCTCGTGAAAGTAGATTAGTTGTGGTGCGAGGCGATCGCACCAAGTTCAATCCGGGAGAGGCACTGCTCGATCTTCGTTACGATACTGAAGCTCTCGAATGAGGCACGGTCGTCTCGCACAACGGGACTGCAGGCTCAATACTGATTCTTCGCAGGAGTTTAAAGGCGCCGCTAAAGTCATGGAGGCGGATACCTACTGTCACGCGATACAGCTCAGAATCTGGCACAGTGACCAAAGACGAGCGAGCGTATTCTCCGAGAACACGTATAAGGCGTTGCTCGTTTGTGTAGGCGAAGATGGCGAAGACGCCCACGAGATGGAGCGCATGATGGGCAACCCAGCCTCCCACTCAAACTTTGGTTTAACTTCGAAGATGTCGAAGTCTGCCAAGATTCCAGTTCCTAAGTATATAAATGATCAAGCCTTCGAGAAGTAGCTTTGAAGGCTGAAGTAGAAGCGTTGGATGTCGAGCTCTCCAGTGCGTGGAGGTACCATCGGCTGAGGGAATTGCTCAAAGAAGATATAGTCTACCTGCAGATACGAATCACAGAGGGAAGATAATCAGGTTATCATTGCAAAGTTTTCAAGAGTATATCACCACTGAAGATGCTGCATGCATAGCGTCGCGGTAAGCTGCCTGATGGAGGTGCAACCAAAAGTTCCAGCAGAGTGCTCGTTGAGAAGTGGTGCGCGAACAAAAGTCGTTGATCAGTCGCCCAGTGCCGCCGCTCGGGCCGATGGCGGCATAGATCAGCGCTCGAGCTGCACTTGGCTGCGATGGTTCTGCATCCGTATCCCGCCCCCACCTCTGCTACACTAGAGACGCTCCATGCATGGAGCACCGAAGACCACGAGATGCTCTCTCATGCGATCGCTGCCGCGCAAAGAAGTTAAAGTGCTCGAAGGATGCGCCCATCTGCACTTCCTGCGCCCATAGCGGTTCGCACTGCCATTACAGCGGCAAAGTCGCTAGATCGCCCTTGACAAGGGCATATCTGACGAGTGTAGAGAAGCGACTGCACAGTTTGGAGTCACTGGTCACGCAGTTGTTACCTGGCGTCGATGTCGAAGATCTGTTGTCATCTTCCAATGTGGCTGGTACTGCACGATCAGTCATACAGTCCCAAACGCCTGAGGTAGCTCCAAGCCCGCAAGGCAGTACTAACTCAAGTACACATGAGCCTGCACTTCCTGAGGCTGTGCCAAACAACGTTGATGGCTTTAATTGGCAGGAAGAAGACGTCAACGTGGATGGGTTGACGGATGGCATGGCCGCCCTTTCGGTCGAGCCAACTGGTGTAGGTTATCTTGGTCAGTTGCTTCACTCAAATGTCGGCAAACAAAGCTAAAAAGATGTAGGCTCGACTTCTGGTGTAGTTTTTCTTCGGTGCCTCCTTGACTGGGCCGGCTTTCTGCATCAGTCTGTCGCTCGACCTCAGCAGAACCTGACGACCCCATCTGCTTCTTTCCGGAACGTGTTAGCATCATCACACATCTCACACGCAGCTCTTACGACGCAACTATCATCGAGCTTGATCGATGCCTACTTTGCCAACTACCACGTTGTCTACCCCTTCGTCCACGAGGCAACATTTCGTGCTCAATATCACGAGGTCGTTCCGCGACCTTCAAAAAAGTCGTGGAACATGCTTTCTCATGCAATTATAGCACTTGGTGCGTGGACATTAAACAACGACCAAATCGGCCTGGAGGATTACCTGTACCGTCGGGCCTTGACATTGGGTCAAGAGGAGTCGGTGTTTGAAGCCGCCAGCCTGACATCTGTGCAAGCACTTATACTCCTGAGTAACCTCAGTCAGAAACGCAATAGCCCAAATACGGGATGGAATCTACTAGGTCTCGCTGTTCGTACAGCGCTGAGCCTGGCACTTCATAGGGAACTTCCTCACTGGAACATTACCCTGATCGAACGTGAGACAAGACGTAGAGTATGGTGGGGCCTATACATCTTTGATAGTGGGGCTTCCACGACTTTCGGCCGTGCCATCATGTTACCCGACCAAGAGACGATGGATGTTCATTCGGTACTGAACATTAAAGATGAGGTACGGCTGCCCAATGGAGGAGACATAGACGACGTGAGACTGACCGATACTAGTCGCTTACGCCACAAACTGTAACGCTCCCTACTGAGGTTGACGAGGCCACCATCTACTCGTCGCTAAGAGCGCAGAGTAGTTTCCACCTGCAGACAAACCATATTTCGAATAAACTACTAGCCGAGCCCGGGCTTTCCGCTGAGGCCGCGCTCGCTTTGAACAGCTCTGTGGATTCATGGACACACACAGTTCCCCCATACTTCCAGCTGTCCCGAGCACCCAGCTCGTCAGTCCAGTGGTATGTGTTCGCGCGGTCTCGGCTGTGGTGGAGATTTTGGAACCTCAAGATCATTATATTCCGACAAATTCTGCTACGCCGAGCGATCTCCGAGCGAGGCCAGATACCAGATCAAGCTACGCAATCGACTCAAGAAGACTGCAAGCGGATATGTCTCGAAGCTGCGCATTCTACAGTTGTCTCGATACATCAATATGCGATGCAGGAATTGAATAGACTCGAGGGTTGGTACGCGACGTGAGTATATCATCTTGCTTAGCAAGGTGAAATTTGAAACTGATTAGTCTGTAGATATTTCCTGTTTCATGCGGCACTCGTGATAACGCTATGTATCATCAGCTTTCCGCGCGCTGAGGAGACCACGACTTGGCACGACGACGTTCGCTTGGCGAGAACCACCTTTCGCGAACGGCTTGTTGGGGATTCATTATCAGCACGTTGTGTAGCGATTCTTGACCAAGTCGTGTCCGATGGCGACTTAAATTCAGGCGGACTGCAAGATCTGGAGCTTTCCAAAGACGCTTTGAGCACATTTCCCTGGTCCATCGAGTCCAACGAGTTATTCAACTCTTTTGATTGGGATTTTACGACGTCCGGGTTCTGAAGCGGAGATCTATCGAAAAGGCAGGAGCTGCTCAATTTTCAATAACCACGTCGGGTTTGACCAACAAGGACCGTATCAATTCGCCGTTTGGAATGTCGTTTTCTTCCGCTCTTGCAATAGCAGCTGACATGGAAGTCTCAATACCAGCAGCAAGGTGACGTTGCGCTAGGCGTGTGCGGACGGTGTCTACAGGCGCATCGACAAACCACCTACAGAATGTCAATACGCGCTTGAGGAGCAACATTCACGAGTATCACCAACCTTTCGTCACACACTTCTGCAATCTCATTCCATGGATTCTGTCTCAGAAGCGTATAATTACCTTCGACAATCACGAGTCGCGTGCGAGAGGATATCTTGATAGCTTCTGGCACGGGGTCTTTAGCAGCATGGTCAAAGCTGGGTGCAGTAATGCAGATGTCGGCTTCGCCATCCTTGGTGACAGCGGCTTCTTTGAGTGCCTTGACAAGAGTCACGCATGCTTTCGCATCGAATGTGAATGGCGCTCCACGTCTTTTGAACGCTACTTCGGCATCGTCAAATGTTGACAAGATTTCTCGCGTGTAGTGGAAGCCGTCCTAGCAATCATTAGAGAGGCTACATCATTGATTGCGACCAGCTCCTACCATTGGTACAACAGCAACATCTTTATTGCCTCGAGCAGTGAGCTCGGTGATGAGCGCATCAGATACCGTCGACTTCCCCGCGCCTGGCACGCCTGCAAGCGCAACAAGCATGCGACGACCGGGATCGGATGCTTGGCGAGACAGAAGGTTTTCCGTGCGCTTGGCCAAATCAAGTATGGCTGCACGTAAGGCGTCCTTGCTGGAGTCGTCTGCCATTGCTGATTGTCTTGCGATAGATTGGAGAAAAGTCTCAATAAACTGCAAAGACTTTTGGGAGATGTTCAAATCGAAAGATGCAGGAGAAAGCAAGAAGTTCTACAGCGTTACGTGCGACACGCGATGATCTAAAGATCACATTTGCGTTGTGGAGTTCGGACCACATCCCTCCGAGCACAAGTCATGCTGGAGACCCAATTTCCATACCTGAATCAGGCAACTTTACCATGTGGGCACGCGGGGAACCCGCATCACATATACGGCTAATGGCGCAGACACATGGAGTATCGTGGGGTCGGACGACAGTGCTCCGAAGCTGTCCGATCCCAGTTATACTTATGAAGGGTTGAGATGTGCACCAAGGGTATATAAGCATGAGGTGCTGCCACCACTAAACCACCTACTCACATTGGATCCTTCTTCTTCAAGACCAACGTTGGCATACTCACAAGGAACACTGCAGAGATGTCCTCGGTTCACGATGTCACTGCCATTGGCGCTGCGCCAAAGATTGGTGTCTACAAAGAGCTAAGACAAAACCCATACCTTCTTGGTTTATCTGCGGTCCGTTGAAATGAACCTTTCTGTGCCTGCAGTTTCAGCTAACATGCATAGTTCGCTTCCCTCGGTGGTTTCCTCTTTGGTTATGACCAGGGTGTTGTCTCTGGAGTGCTGACCATGGAGTCTTTTGCCGCATCCTTCCCCAGAATTTATACAGACAGTTCTTTCAAGGGCTGGTTCGTTTCAACATTACTGCTTGCCGCTTGGTTCGGTTCTCTCGTCAATGGACCAGTAGCCGATCGCTTCGGTCGGAAAGGGTCTATCATTATAGCTGTTGTCATCTTCACCGTCGGCTCTGCACTCCAAGCTGGCGCAGTAAACATTCCGATGGCTTTTACAGGTATGAAACACTCTGAGAAACACGATTGCAATCCATGCTGAACACCGCATCTAGGTCGCGCAATTGCCGGTTTTGCTGTTGGCATGTTAACGATGATCGTTCCAATGTACATGAGTGAGGTCTCAATTGCCGGCATCAGAGGTACTCTAGTTGTTCTTCAACAGCTTTCCATCACGCTCGGTATCCTCGTATCGTACTGGTTAGAATTTGGAACTCAATACATTGGAGGCGTACGTTGCGCGCCCGACATTGCCTATACTGGTGGTACTGCGGCCGAGCCTGCCTTCGACCCACGAAACGACGTTGGCCCTAACGGCTGCACCGGTCAAAGCGACGCCGCATGGCGCGTACCTTTCGCCATCCAGATATTCCCTGGTCTCGTTCTCGGTATCGGCATGCTTTTGTTTCCCGAATCACCTCGATACTATTGTATGCGTGACAACGAAGAGGCTGGTGTCCGAGCGCTGGCCCGAGTTCGTCGCACCAACCCCGATGATGAACTGCTACAGAAAGAGTATCTTTCTATCAAAGCTGAAGTCATGTTCGAAGAACAATACAACCGCGAAAAGTTTCCTGGCAAGTCTGGGGTATCGTTGTACCTGGCTGGCTACTCGACCCTTTTCTCCACCTGGCCGTCCTTCAAGCGTACGGCCATTGGCTGCTGTGTCATGTTCTTCCAGCAGTTTATCGGGTGTAATGTATGTTCCGATTGCGCGCATTGCTTGACATAGATAGCAAGCTAACATCGTGATCAGGCAATCATCTACTATGCACCTACAATCTTCTCGCAGTTGGGTCTTTCTGGCAAGACCACTGGCTTGCTTGCAACAGGTGTATACGGGATAGTTAACACGCTATCCACGCTCCCAGCGCTGTTCCTCATCGACAAGATCGGTCGCCGCCCTCTCCTTCTCTGTGGTGCTGCCGGTACTTGCATTTCTCTCTTGATCGTTGGCGGTGTCATTGGCGGTTACGGATCAACGCTCAAAGACCACCCCGCAGCTGGCTGGACAGGCATTGCATTCATCTACATCTACGACGTAAACTTCTCATACTCGTGGGCACCAATTGGCTGGGTCTTACCCTCGGAGATCTACAACATCGGTAACCGGTCAAAGGCCATGTCTCTGACTACTTCATCGACATGGATGTGCAACTTCATCATCGGTCTTGTCACACCAGACATGCTCGAGAGCATCGGTTTCGGCACATACATCTTCTTCGCCGCTTTCGCTTTGATTGCGTTTGTGTTCACATGGTTCTTGATTCCTGAGACAAGGGGTAAGAGCTTGGAAGAGATGGATGCTGTGTTTGGCGATAGCACTGCGCATGAGGAAAAGACAAGGTTATACAACATTGCGCAAAGTCTGGGACTTGAGGAGGCTCAGGCTGCAGCGTTTGACGAGAAGCCTATCAAAGCGTTGCAGACAGAAGTGATGAAAGTATGAGAATAGTACGCATAGAGATGGAGAGGCACACCCGACAGTGTCAATCCTCAAGCACCATCGAGAATTATCATTCACTATGCACATGTGAATTTCCTGCATTGCTAGGGGCCTGTGATATTTGCCTTCAATGACGTCCTCTTTGTCATATACATCTTCCGTCACAGTCATTTTTCGTTCTCCGACCTGCCGGATCATGCACCAGCACTTTCTGACGCATCGTCTTCGTCATGATCCAAGTATCCCACAAGTCGAACTTCCCATCACTTCTCACAGACCTGGGTCCGACATTCTGAACAGAGATTGGAACTTTGGCCATATGTCGTTGAGCCATTTCTTGATACACCAGAGGTAGAAGAACACGTTGCTGATACGTATCACTGCTGAGGAACTTATTGACACCGCAGAGACATCAATATCTGGAGGTTGAGTATGGCGAGCCCCCACAGGGGGTACATGTTGGCATACAAATGCTAGCAATACAACGCCACGCACGAAGAAAGTAAAGCGCGCCTATGCGGCTGAGTGCAACAGAGCTAATTCCCAGACACCAATAAGGAAAGCGACAAGAAACGAGCGCCATGACAGAGCAATCGAAAGGGTATTAGAGACAGTTGTGAAGATATAAACCAGCCACCACCAGGGCTTCATATAAGAATGCACATTTCGCGCAACGAGCGAACGATGCAGACCAGACGAAAAGGAGTCAGTGAAGGAAGAAAAAGGTATCAGAAGAGAACAAGAAGGTGAGCCCAATCCGACCAATCCTCCAAGAGGTCTCCCAAGATTTCGTTTCCACATAATGCGTGCTAAAATTCCCCAAAAACGCCAGAAGAGAAAAGAGAAACAATCCCTAGGGTATACTAAAAGACGCAAAAAAGATACGACTTACAATAAACGCGCATCTAGAACCTAGACCCCGCCCTCAAACTCCCGTTTGCACTGGTGCTGCGTGCTGTGCTAGCACCACTGCCTGCTCTCTTCATACGCTTCTCCATGAGCCCATTAAGCAGACGATCTAGTTCGCCACTCAGGCCTTGCATGGTCTTGGTCTCTTCAGCGAGATAGTCCTTCATGAGAGGATGATCACGGCCGACTGGCACAACACCTGTGGTGTCATTGATAACAACGAGCATGTCGCGGATCTCGCTACCGTCATCCAGGTAGGCACGAAGCGAGGCGTCGGACCACGCAGAAAGCATTGTGCTTTCTGCCGATACAGGAGGTGAGGGTTCGCGATCTTTGGTAGGGATGGGTGCTGGTCTTGACGGCGGAGGACCGACCGGTTCAGATGCACGATGCGTGGGCGATGACGTGTTGTCAGACCTGAATGTCGAAAGGGTGTTGTTCTCAGGAATAGTCTTCATGGGGCTGTCGTCAGGTGTAGGCGTTGATACTGGCGAGCTGGTTTCTTGACTTGAGCTATCAGTAGACAAACCTGGAGCGTGGTGAGACTCCGACTCTTTTTCCCTGTCGGCAACAATTTCCTTCTGCAAGGGCTGTGCATCCGCTGCGGAGACGTGAACTGGCGACTCGGAAAGACGACCTGTAGACTCTACATTCTCAGTTTCCCCCTGCTTGTCCCGAGCATCAGGATCCGCGAAAGGATCGCTGCTTTCATCCGAGTCGAAATCATCCAATTGCACACGCTGCTTCGCCTTTGTAACCTTCTCGCGCTTGACTTCCCCTTCTTGTTGAGGCTTCATGATATTACTGAATGGGTTTCTTGAGCTTGTGGTGTTGGATGTTGAGTCTGGAGACCTGGTTTGGTCTTCTGTTGTTGACTTGCTTGTCTCATCTTGTTCAGGTGATACCAGACGCATAGTCGAAGTAGCTTGTTGTGCAGCCGGCTGATTGTCAACACTGTCCAACTCATCTGGTTCAGCGCTCAGCTCTGTTGGGCTTTCAGTCTTCAAGATGCCCTTTGTCTTCTGCGGCGAATCGTCTCGGTGACTTCTGTGCACCTTGGGCTTACTCAATTGTCTCAACGGTGCTGGAGCTGTCACTTGTTCAGCTGACGACCGTTCTGCAAGTTCGTCTGACGGTTTTGATTGTGGCGAGCTGCGATCCGCTTCTTCCGGTTTCTCGATGTCGCTGTCCATGGAGTCTTGTGCACCTTTACCCTTCCTGTCCTTGCGCTTGAAGAGTCCACTGAGCATACCTGACTTCTTCTCTTTCTTCTTTTTGTCGTCCTTGACCTTATCCGCGAAACCATTCTTTTCCAGACTCTCCAGACTAGGCCCACGCTCGCGAGAGCCGGTAGTTGACGTGCTTGAGTCGTCGCGAAGCAGGTTAGGAGTAAGTGTGATCTTGCGTGTTTCGGTATTTTCATCTTTGAAGAAAGAGTCTGTGTTGCGCAGCGTACCATTGCGAGAGACTTTGGGGTCCAAAGGCCGATCTACCGCGTCTTCGCTTCCTCTTTCTCGGTCTTCTGATCGTTTCGCAGACTCCTCGCTTGAGCTTCGTGCATCACCCTCGGTTTGGCCATCCTTCTTTGCACCATTCACCTTCAGTGGTTGTACTTGGAGGTTCTCTTCTTGAGCAGCATCGCCGTCCTGTGTTGCCGCTTGCTGCTGTTGTAATTGCTTTGGCTCTGGTCCACCAAAGAGTTCGCCCTCACCCTCGTCGGACGAGTAATCGTAGTCTGAGGCTTCGACGTAAGTAGGTGGCGCGAATTGTACAGTTTTGGCATTCCTTCGTCGCATGGCCTTCTTGAGCGGATTTTTGGATTTCTCGGCGGTGTCGCCAAGCATGGTTGCGGAGAGGTCTATGTTTCTATGCTTGTTGAGGCGGGCTAAGCGTTCTGTTGGTGTCTCGATGTGTTCGGCGGGCAGATAGCCTGTAGCTTGAGTTAGAAATAGTTGAAGGTTTAGCTGCGAATGCCTACCGATGCTGTTGTCCTTGACAACTCGTACCAGCCACCAGTAGCTGTTACTATCATCGAGTAACACCATGGTGTCACCTTTGGTTGCGTTTGCCTGACCTTCGACGGTCGCGACGAATGTGTGCAGGGCGTAGACGAATTCGAAGTCGATATCTTCTGTTTCTCGTAAGCATTCGCCTCCCCATCCTGAGTCGATAAATCTAGGGTCATCAGAAAAAGAGACGTCATTGGATGCATCATCGTTGTCTTGGTCCAGATCTGCGTCCCAAGAGTCGGCGTCACTGTCGGTGGTCCAGGAATCCTCTTCATCTTCGGGTTGGCTAGCCTTGAGTGGAGTGTCATTTGTCGTTCGAGGTGAACTTGGGGCAGGATCCAGAAAGGGGTCTTCCGGTGTGTTTAGAAGGGTACGATCAATCGGTTCCAATATGCGTTTGACCTGCTCCTCGTCCAGTTCGGACATTAGTGATGCCTGAGAGTCTTCTCTTGTCTCGATGCGACGTTGGACGGCCCTCAGTCGTCTCGTCGTTGGACTGGTACCCACCTCCGCGAGTAGTTCTTCGTTGTTGTCCGGTGCCGTGGTGGCCCTTGTCCAGGAATACTCACCACGATGATGCTCCGTTGACTTGATTTCTGGGTGCAAAGGAAATAGTAAAGAAACGGGGATCGATGTAGGTCGATCCCGTGAGGAAAGATTAGGGACAGAGATAGGAAAATGAATAGGCGTATTCGTAAACGGAGAAGAAGAAGAAGGAGAAGCGATAGTTGAGAGCACGGGCGAAGACTGGGGAGTCAGAGACTCTCGTCTCGCCGGCCAGATCGCGGGGTGAAGAGGTAGAGAATACCCACCATCGTCTATCGAGGGCGAACTCGAGATCTTGTCCATCATGTCGTCGTCCATGTCCTCCTCATCGGCATCCTGCATGTCGGCATCATCGTTGTCGGCGGATGCACCGCCATTCAGCCTGACAGCCTGCTCGTCTTGCTGGGGGCCATTTCGTGGATTGGCGTTGTTCATTACCGTGCGGTCGTCATCGGAGCCGGGGTCGTCTCGTAGCTGACTGCCAGCGTCGCTCCATGCATCTTGCAGACGGGCCTCCTCGGAGTTGCGCTCTTGCTCGACCTGTCGTATAGCAGCCTGCTGATGGGGCGCTGCTGGACCAATTCCAAGCGGCGCCGGATGTTGGGGCTGGTGGGAGTGGTCCTTGGCGGTGGGCGATGTTTTGTCCTGCAGGTCGATGGTGTCTAGACACATGGGTTAGCAGGCGCACCTCGCATTGCGCACTCGGTGTATGCCTTCGTACCTGCTCTGATGATATGGGGTCGCGTCATCCTAGCTCATTCCTCTGCGCGCGTTGAACGATTGGGGGTCGTGGTTCGGAGGAATGGCCAGGTGAGACGAGGCGCGATGGGTGGCTGGGTCGACCTGCGCAGGGACGTGGTAGCGCGAGTCGAGTTGCCGTGGAAATAGCAGCAGCACAAAGAGCAGAGAATCGCGTGCGTGGTCCGGGGAGAGCGTTACAGGCGTCGCATGCGTTCTTGGGGCGTGTTTCGAGCAAGGAGCGGCTGAGCCACTGGTCGTGGTGCGGCAATCGGGCGCGAGTGTTTGGGGGCATGCGAGTGACGCGGCCGGGAGCGCGAGAGAATGGAGCGAAAAGCAATATGGCCACGGGTATGTCGCTGCCAGTGAGGGGCACGCCGTGGGAACTGAGGTCGTGACGCTGGCCAGGAGGGTGAATGATTTTGGCGTCGTTTGCTTGTCCTTCCCCGAACGCATGCCCCTGCCTTGTTCTGAAACGTCTCACGCGCTAGCCTGTTCCTGGCCACTTCACTACAAAAAGGAGATGCGGCTCGGTCCTTTCAAGTCGTCTTAAATCACCGCACATGAGACCGTTTCTGCAGCCAGCTGCTTGACTTTCTCCCTCGTTGTACTGACGGCGTCATGCGTTCGGCTACCTGGGTTGTCGTTTCCAACTCGACGCTACGGCCGTGTTCCGCACTCCGCAACCGATGAAACACCAAACTTGGAACCCTATCAAACGTCACTGGCTCTGGTAGCCTGCGACACCCAGCATCAGCTGTATCCCACACACTGTCTCGAGCTTCGCGCCTCGCTGCACAAATGTCTCATTGGTCTGCATCATTCTATCAACGAGGAACAACACTTTCCATTCACTTGATCAAGCACATTCCAAAACCGCGAGATGCTCTGACACGCATCAGCTTCCCGTACGATTAGCCAATGTGCATTCGGTCATGATCATCTACCGCTTAGATGAAGAGAAGACTACGCATTGATCAGCAAAGAACAGTTATCATGATTACCTAGGTGCTTAGATGCTCTTTCCCATGAGCTTCACTCGCCAACCCGTCCTACTTACTGACGGAACGCCCTTGCACCTTCCTCACAAGCGCTCTACGCTGTGTGCAGGCTTCAACGCCTCTACTTCTCGCGCATCGCAAAGCGACCTGTTCTATCCAGCGCCTCTATTCGAGCGGAATCGCTTGTACTACCTGGTCATCAAATAGTTTTGCGTTGTGGGAATGCATACCTTGCCAAGTTTGCCATCTTCTTGAGCAGCGAAAGCGAAAAGCGAGTTTCGACAACACCAAATCCATCACTGATGCGGCTACCAGAAAATGTGTAAAGAACAATGTCTTGCGTGTGTTACTCTTACGGGTTAGGAAGCAAGACGCGGTCCCACGTGCTGTGCGAAAGACAGAGGCAGATCACTCGGAGATTTGTGCTCACGGAAGTTCCTCGGCCTGTGAGCTACTTATTACGTAGCTGTTGCTTCGTACTAGCTGCGCCTGCTCCCCTTCGAGATCTAGTCATGTGTTATATCGAACGTCGTTTCTGCCTCGATGTAACGTTCTCGTATGCGCATTACCAGGTTCGCTCAGCTCTAATGTCATCATCGGGCGGCTGGAAGAACATATCTAGCCAGCCTTACCCGTGCGAAGCGGCGCCACTCGTGGTCATGTCCGGGCCGACCGATCGAGACTAGACCTTTTATGGTTTTGGCGCACCTCCTTTCGACCAGCTCACATCGGCTTGCAGGCTTCATCTGGCCTGAAGCTTTCCAGAAAGCCGCTCGATTAAAAATAGAATACGACGTTCATCTCTAATAGACTGGACCATTGAAACAACCGGCGGGTACTCTGGTAGATACGATTTTTATGCTGTGGTACTGAATCGCGTAAATTCGAGTATATACCTATGGCGAGACCAGACACTATTTGCCATATCGAGAGCTTCCCGTTTCTCTACACTTGCTGCACCCTACATTGACTTCTCGATATCCCGTCTTCCACCATGGTGGCCCACATAATCAAGCTCTTGGCTGTTGCCACCACCGTTTCGGCATCCATAGTCGAACTGCCTGTTGTCGTTAGGGGCAGCTATGCCAGCGTCAAGCTGGATATTGGCACACCTGCCAAAGAACACCGCTTGTTATTTGATACCGGCTCGTCAACGATTTTCCTTGTCAACACTGACTGTACCGAGGCCTCCTGCCCGGACGGAAAGATCTCGGACTACGAACGAGTAAAGTACAATGCGTCCGCCTCATCAACGTCCGTCAACCTTGACATTCCCGCGTCGATTCCGTACCTAGGCGGCGAAGTCGCTGGCGGTACCTTCCAGGACATTTTCAGCACTACAGACGGCGGCGTAGAATGGAACCAGACCTTCCTGTCCGCCAACCAAAGCAGCTGGCGTTTCATCACCGCCGACGGTTTCCTCGGCTTAGGCTTTTCCACCATTGCGGAGAAAAACACAACGACCTTGGTCGAACAGTTACTGTGGAACGGTCAACTGGATGCTCCACGTTTTGGACTGTACTACGGAAAGAACTTGAAGGATGAAGGCGAGCAAGATGGTGTTTTGACCATTGGTGGCAGCCATGAAGACAAGTATGTGGACGGCGAGATGGTCTACGCGCCCTTGAGGAAAGAGGCAGAATATCAGCTCTGGCGTGCGCCACTCAGGAGCGTCAACGTACTCGTTACAGAGGACCCATCGGCACCAAATGCCACTATCGAGATTCACAACGGTCGTCTTCCCACCACCGCTGTAACGAAGGGCGGTTTCCCAAAGGCCAACACGACATGGTCAACGTATCAAGCCGGAGCTGTTTTCGATACGGGAGCTGGACGCCTTTCCGTCCCGACAGAGATTGTCGATGCCATGTACTTCAACCTTGGCTGGAACAACACCAAGCTTATGAATGGTGAGGAGCGCATGGAGTGTCAACATTTGAATGCTTCGTGGGCAGTCACTCTGACTCTTGGTGAGGGTGCTCCCGAAGACGATGTGTCATTCACTATGCGAGGTGACGAGTTCACCGAGCCTGGTGACCAGTGCATGCCGCCATTTGACGATAGCGAGCAGTACGGGTTCGCGCTTGTCGGTGCTGCGTTCCTACAGAGATATTACTCCGTCTACGACTTTGGTGCTGACAAGGTCGAGGACTACCAGCCAAAGATTGGCTTTGGAAGGTTGAAGAAGGAGTACGATTACCTGTACCAATGATCATGGCTCACACAGCATTCTTCATTCATTCTTGTAGATATTTGTAACTCAAACCCATATAAGACTTTTGTATTCTCATGTAACTACTTACATGCCTGTCCATTTCCGATTGTGTTGTATTGTCTGATTGATCTATGACATAATGTGAATTCCTATCGCTCTCCACACTCAGAAACTATCGGGACTTCATCATGAGCCCTCTTTCCTATCTACTTCCCTTATCTCCAGGTGGGGTCGTGCAGTACCCCTTGCAACTCGCATATGCAGTGTCAAAACATGGGAGTCAGGTTTAATTCTGTCGATCTTTTCCATCCTAGAATCGCCCATTGTGTCGAAATACCAGAGCTCATGAAGATTGACATGGTAGTGTCTGTAAAAGTCCTTCCGTCTAGCAGTCCACCGATCACCAACGACCACGGTAGCTGACCAATGGCCGTTCCTGAAGAAGAACACAAATGCGAAGACAGGATATGCATCGGATTTGAACTCCATATAGCCGATGATGGCGCCAGTGTGCGTTGCGTGCAGCCACTTTGCGGATGGATCCCAAAGGCCATTGGGTTCTACTCGGTTGACACGGACACTCGCAGGCTTAATTACTCGCATGACTTTGTCCATGATAGTCGCGGCTTGCGTAGTTGTCAACGATTTGACTGCAGTGAACTCAGTGTACACCACTTCGGTCTTCACCGAGGGGCACTTTTGAGGCTGCGCGCGAACAAATAAATCCGGCCCCACTCGCCTGAGGTATACACCAACAGGTTTGCCCACGGTACCGAGGGAGTGCTTTACTGGTAATATAGCAAGTCCGGTATCGTTGTCCCATGCGAGACCTAGAAGATGCATGTACGGGGTCAGTACATGTCTCACATGCAATTCGTGCAGGGACATCTCTTACCCAGCTTGAGACGGATGCCACGATTTGTAAGGTAAAAGTCCCGCGGACGTACTGTCGGCTCAGGTGTGATTGATCGCATTTGTCGAAAACTTTTCGGAGAAGGAGCAAGGAGACCTGTCAGCTCCTGATCCGAGAATTGGTCATTCCACAGGAAGATCGAGTCATCAGCACATTGGCTGAGTATCTGTTCTTGCAAGCGGATGAATGCTTTTGACCCTTCTCCATACAGCATTGCCATGTTAATATCGAATATACCAAGGAGGCTGTATGCCATGTCTTCGTCCCGGGTGGTCTTGCGCTCAGCTGCCCACGAGAAGCGCTGAGCAACAGGCACCTCGCTCAGCTCCATCTCTTGCTTGAGGATCTTGTCAGGAATTCCTGTGATCTCCGTAATCTGGGTAGCCAGGCTCGATTTCGTACCTCGAAACTCCCATTCTTGGTTGTAGAAGACGACATCCCTCGGCGCAATGAGTTCCTGTAGTGTCCAGCCGCGAGAAAACCATTTTGATGAGATGAAGGAGTAATCGCTTTCAGTGACGTCGAAGAGATAGGCGAAGCACACCCGAGCTTCTTTGTAGTATCTGAACATAGAGTTGATTGCTTCGCTAAGCTCTGCACTGCTAGACTTGTTGATGCAGCAAGTATCGCACCATACATATGGCAGTCTGTACCGAGGTGAAGAAGCTATCCTGCAGGTCTCGATGATCTTCCGGTACCCTGGCTTTGCGAGCGTGGATTTTGGACGGTCTTGCGGAGCAACATGCATCTCTTCATAAGTCAACTCGTCCTTGGTAGGACCCCATACGTGCGACAAGATGGCATACCGTTGATCTGGATCAGCATAATCTCGAACATGCAGAGCCAGGGTCTTAGTGTCGATAAAGATCATGATGGAACTGCGTATCAGGCGAATATTGTTGGGCCGCCTGAGGATTTTGCCAGATCTCCAAAGACTTGGACTGGTATTGACGAGTTGTGGAGATGAGGTTCTCGATTTCGATTTCGACCCCACCACAAGATGACAGGAGGCTGAGCCTACAGCTGGCCTTAAACCTACCTAGGTATGCGTCATACTGCGCACTTCAGCTGATACCAGTGCTACAATGAACGATGGATTGATTCGCGCATCGCCTCATGCAGCGCGATTCAGTGATAATATTAGTGGTGTATGTGCATAAAGCAAGGTGGACAAGGTTCGGTGTTCAAATGAGGATACTAGGCCAAATCTGATTAGCTCCTCTCCTTGCAGCGACATGTATGATTGTATGGATTGATTCTGTCAAAAGTTATGCAATCATGTCTAAAATACGATAGAACTAATTCAATCACTGCTCAACTCGCCTTCTTTCACAGGCTTTCATCTCTCGTCTTTCCTCCCTCCTTTGATGTTGTTTAGCTTGTTCCTTTGCTTCTCCCTCTCGTCCATGTCGATGTTGATATTGAAATGCTGGCTTCGAATCTTCTCGTAAAATTTACCAGCAGTAATGCCGTTCATAGGTTCAGCCCATTTGCCGGTGACTTCAGTCTCTAGGGAATCGGATTTGATAATAGTAGGTTCATGAGCACGGAGAACGAAGACAATCGAAAACCGGTATCTTTTGTCATCGACAGAAGCGCAATTAGTGGAAGAAGGCTGCGGAGCAGATTGGGTGGGGCTTGTTGGAGGTTCCATGGATCCATAAGCTACGACGCGATGGCCACCAGCAGGATATCTTCCATTGGAGAGTCGTTCGAGTTGCCGTCCAGCAAGCATAGTAGCTCCTTTTCTCCCAGAACCCTCGACTACTTTCTCTACAGCGAACCAGTCGGCTCCATCCCAGACCTCCAGGCCAGGCACATCCCCCACCACCACACTTAGTAGTCCTAGATCAGCATGCGGTTCAGCGACGACCTTCGCTTCCCATCCTTCATATCGAAATAAACGCAACATCGTCGCTGTTTTCTTCTTATCTGAATCTTGAAATAAACCACAGGGTCCTACGTATTGCTTCAGTCCCTCATCTTCGCCGTCTGGCAATCCCAGGGACGTCGAGATTCTGCCCAACGTGTTTTTGCAGTGTTGTCCGATGAGATCCCAATATCTCTCAGCAGGCTCTCTTAAGACTTCCGGGCAATACTCCAGGGTTCTCAAAGTGATGAATTCCTTTTCTCCTGGGATCTTGGACCAGCCCTCTTCAGACCTAAGTTTGTGCTTCCATTGCTGCTTTTCCTTATCGGGCTGGTTGAAGAAAGCTTGACTTGCTGCGAATAGCTGCTCGTAGGCAGTCTGAAGAGGATGAGATCCAGGCTCTGGCGCATGGGGCTCGTTCAAGTCTGGGGATGATTGTGCTGACAAACAGTTTGGAAAAGTGACAGTGGTCCAACCGAGTCTCGATAGAGTTTGTTGATGCTCTGGTAGGACTAAGGGTAACATTCCCGGCTTCAGTGGCGGCCGCGCTTCTAGTGGTGCATCTTGCACTGATTGCGCACCGTTCTTGTCGTTGCCCGTCGTTTTCCTTACCCGAAATTTTGAGATGATGCTTGAAATGGAGAAGTGGTGCTTGGATGAGCTTGAGGGTAGTGTGGCGACCATATCAACTAGTTATTAAGATACAAACACGTTGGCTGCGAAAGAGGAACTATAGGCAAAAGAACATTGGAAGTACAGCGGAGGAAGGTCAGAAATTATGATTACGGGTGTGGTCAGGGTATAGTAAAGATACGGCATGGAACAGCCAGGTGACGTTTTCCAGGCTACACGGGCCAAGCCACAATTGCACAGCCCCACCATCCACGGGTAGGCTTACGGGCTATTGCAAACAAAGCGTGCCGGTCAAGACCAGAACTTGCACGGCATATTTCAACGATGAATCCAAATACAAACAGGTATTTACACGGGACATAAAATGGTGAACATGCTGCGATTCATCATATCTCTACAGCCTCAACCTATTCTTGTCCCAAAGCTCCCTCTCCCTTTGCACGAACCAATCGTGCAAAATGGGATTTAACTTGACAATCCCATCATTCGTCTCACACCCAAACTCCATACCAGGTTTCCACGTCCCTCCCTCAGCACTGATTTTCATACTAGTCATGTTTTCCAATCGACACAGTGCTAGACCCACATCTCCAATGCCTCTGATGAACTTGCCTGCTGCACGCCCCTTCTTGATATGTCCGTTTTCATCTAGCTGCTTAATGTCAGTCCCATGTTCCGGTAGGGCAGCTGTTTTGCCGGGGTTGTCGATATGGACAGGCAAGATGCGCTTCCGGACGATGCCGGTGTGTTTTGTGCGAATGGTAAGTTCCTGGCCAACGTAACAACCTTTCTTGAAGTCTATACCATGCGAGAGATCAATATTGCACTCCATTGGCAATGCGCTCTCTCTTGCTATCTCTTGTGGTCCTTCGGGTATGCCATTCCTGTAGCGTTGGAGGTGGTATTCTCGTACGTCCACTGGCTCGGCTCCCTCTATTACCGTTGTTGTATTTGCGCTCGCGAGATAACGACGCATATCTGGGCAGCGTGGATCGCTCATTTCGGCGATTATACTTTCTGATCTGCGTTGCCCGGCTTCTGAGCCCCAGGCCGCCCACACGCCTATCTCATCTGCACTCACATCCGAAATCTGCACCTTGCTCCGGAGTTTGTGCCTCTTTAGATGCTTTTTCAGAGACTCGAATTCACTCTCATCAACTTCAATGTAGCATGCCCAAGGCTCCTTCTCCTGCACCAACTTTGGCCACACCCAGACAAACACATCCCACAACACTCTGCCGCGCGCATCGAGAAAGGCTGCGTAGAAGGGCGATTGTCGGCTTTCGTCGACTTTATTCGTAATGAGCCCTTGCAGAAACTTCACAGTATGGGGGCCAGTAAGGGAGATAAGGCGGCGATGCGGAAGCGCTGCGAAGTTCGAGCCAGCAGCTTGCGGAGAAGCCTCTATCGAGTAAGGGCGTCCCGAAGATATTTCACGAGCATTCCTAATGGCTGATGGTCGAATGTCGGCTCGATTGCGAAAGAACGAAGGGGCTATCGGTCGCGTTGAGATTCTGTCGTTTGAAGACGACGCGGTGCTAAATGTTCGGTGCGCGTCGGCGGCGGGTCTGGGCAGACAGCGCAAATTCGTCCTGCAAGCATCGCATATATATTTGGGCGTCTTTCGTGATGCACCCAGCGATAAGGCAGCCATGATGGTGACCAGGTTCTCGGTGTGAGATGAGGGACGTGATGGACAAGAAAGAGCTCTGACGGCATGCGGCATTTGCGGAGTTAAGACTAGACTAAGAGGTGATCGAATATGCCAGATCTGACTCCTCGAACTAAAATCACTATTCAGAACGCTAGAAACGCCTAATCTACAAGACAGAATATGAGCACACGCTATCGATTTGAAAAGCGTTCTCGGACATTCAACGCCGCTGCTCAATAATTCGAAGTATGGTCGCGTCAAGCCAAGAACTAGTCGTTCTTACGACCCGTTAACCTTGAACGCTCGCTATTGCCCTCTTTTGGGCTCGCCGGCCCTGACTCGTCGTCACTCTCGTCACTCTCGTCACTTTCGTCACTACTCCACTTGTCGTCCTCGCCTACAGCGAAGATGGTATCGCCATCAAGACTCTCCCTGGGAGGAACAATGGGCTTCTGTGCTTGTGGTGCCGGCAATGGCGACACATCGCGCGCGTTGTTGTTTGACCTCTGCGCTGGGTCGTAGGATGGAGGCTGATCTGAGCCTCTTTCCTCTTCATCAAGAGAATCTCTGAGGGATGCGATCTCGAAACCTTCATCATCTTGGGCAATCTAGAGTCGTCAGTAAGAATGTATAAATGGTATAGTTGTATGAACGTACCTCATCACTCATGGCAAATCTCCGGTTGTTGGCTGTTGGCCTCCACATGTACGCAACAAAACACACATCCGCCAAGTAGACAAGATTTAGCCAGCCGTCAAGCACGAACCATCGTGTTTGCCAGTGTGTCGGAGCAAAGTCGGGGGTCGAAGCTCCGGCGAAGGTGAAGCTGTTGATGAAGAAGAAACCGAAAATGACAATAATGCTCGTCAAAATGCACCACCATAACCTCTTATACATGGTAGCTTTGACGTGCTGCTTTCGCTCCATCAAATCCTTCATCGTAAGGTTGAGCGAGTTCAGGGTCCAGATGTAAAACGCCGTAAGTGTGGCTGAGAGTGGGAGGATGACCAACAGAACTAGAGGTCCGGCGTCATCGGGACGAACAGTAAGTGAGGCTACAGCATAAATTACGCCAAAGACGAAGTGTGCTACAGCAAGCCAGCGGACGACCGTCATTGTCTTGCCGAGGGAAGGCTTGACGACGCCATATCCCATACATACGATCAGGAGCAGGAAGAAGGAGAAGGAGTTACGGAAAGCGTTGAGTACGGCGACGACAATCATGAGTGCCTTGGTGCCGACGTTGTTACCGTGGCGGTTCTGGTAGTCGTAATAGCCCCAAGTCATCAGCATCTCGATGACCAGAAATACTAGGATAGCAGTGATGTAGTTTTGGACGGCAAGAATATCGTGACGGTTCTGGAAGTAGAGGAAGCCCCAGAATGCCAACACAACAAAATACACAATGGTGATTCCGCCGTAAAAAGGCAGCTTTGCGATCTGGGCGGCTTGCAGCTCTCCATAAGCGTTCCGAAAAGTCACGATAGCCTCGAATTGCAATTGCTTGTCTTGCGCATTCGCAGCCACACAGTAATAGCCAGTTTTGATTGGTACTTTGGTCTCTGCGGTGGAGATCGGGTACTTGATTGCTTTCGGGTCGTTCAGGTCGATAGCTTCGGTCCTGATAGGCATTTGCCAGAGGTTCTCGACGTCTTCCGCGAGTACCCATTCGCCTTTATGTGTGCCGTTGCAGAGGTTTAATTTGATCGATTCGTCGTCGCAAATGTAATGGCGGTTTTCCTGAGAAACTTGTCAGTTGGATCATCCAGATACCATGCAAGGCCCACATACATCGTTCACGGGCAAATCGGAAGGTGCGCCCAGAAGCAAAGTGTCTTTCCATTCCCAGACCACGACACTGACAGTCTGGTCCTTGATTCCTTCGTTCTTCTTCGGATCTTTTATGAATTTAACAAGTATGAAGGGGTCGACCTTGCCTCCCCACGACTTCTTGCTGTACATGCCACTGGACTTTGGATCAGCATGCTGTCCATGTGTAACTCATGGCCCGGCATTTTCCTCATACCTGCATTTTTGGGTCTCCTTATCAGACAGCGTCACGTCCATCGCTGCTACTGCTGTCACAGTAGTTAACAGCAGTAGAGCGAGGTTGCGCAGCCGTGCCTTCATCTTGCCGCGATGTGAGGCCAGCTGGCGGAGCTGACGGCTGGGGGTTTACAGCGCTTCAGGCGGAGGGATGCGGTTCGAGTCGAGTCGGCGATAGTGTCTTTCCGTCAATTCCTGGTCCAAGACGGGTCATGGGTGTAGGGTCGTGTTTAGTTGTCGATGTTTAGCTTGCGCGTTCGTCACCTACGAGTCCGCCTTCCCGGTAGCTCTTAGCGCGCTTCCTAGAATGTGGCGCAGCCTTGGAGCCTTCAATGGGCAACCATCACCGAAACAGCCGACCAGTCAGCCCTACCAAGCCCTTTCACCAATAACCCCCCCCCCCAAAAAAAACAAGACACATGCACATCATGCCAGGCAAACACATGGCTGGCACCTCTGATGAGCCTTGCAGGCGATGCAAAGACAATATTTCCGTCCTCGTTGTGCGCTCTGAGCCACTTTGCCAGTCAGTCTACGCCACCTAGAGGGGAAGAAGAATTTGCTAAATTTGTGCAGTGACTGTTTTGCCCGCTATGTGCATACAAAATGCATCAAGCGCTTGGAGTCGTTTCGTGTGAATTTTGGAGCCGAGCAGCAACGTAGGATTCTAGTACCCCTGTCGTTCGGCGTCTCATCTATAACTCTCCTTCATATACTGGATCTGCATCTAAAGACGCAAAAGAGCAAGACTGGCCGGACCGGATTTGAGATCAGCGCGATATACATCGAAGATCCGGAGCAGAAAGTGCAGGCTGCTCAGCTGCTCGACAAGGCTCGCGAACAATACCCGGACCATCACTATGCCTCACTGCCGTTGCACGATGTATTTCGCATGGTCCCAGACGATGCCTCAATCCGGTCTCTGGTGCCACGGACCGAGGAAACCGTAGGCTGGAGCCCTGAGGAGCATTTCGTTCGCATGATTAATTCGCTCACATCGGCAACTGCTCGTGCAGACGTGTTGTCTACCCTTCGAACAAGGCTGATCGTAGAATATGCCAAATCGACTGGTTGCGAAAGTGTTCTCTGGGGTGACAGCACCACCAGACTCGCTCAAAAGACACTTGCTGAGACCGCGAAGGGCAGAGGTTTCTCTCTGCCTTGGCAAGTCTCCGACGGATCGTCGCCATTTGATCTCAACTTCCATTACCCGCTTCGAGATGTCCTAAAGAAAGAGCTAGTATCTTACATCAACATGGCCGATCCTGGTCTATCATCACTTGTTCATGAGACCTCATCAGGAGCCACCCAAGCATCGACAAGCTCAAAGAATACCACTATTGACGATCTCATGACGCAGTACTTCGAATCGGTCGAGGAGAACTTTCCAAGTATCGTTGCAAATGTCGTACGCACAACAAGCAAGCTTGAGGCTCGACCCGATGCACTTTCAGACCCAAAATGCAGCCTGTGTAGTATGCCTGTACCTGGCGGTCGATTTGGCATCCATGGCTGGGGTGGTGATCAGCAAGATGGGGATGACTTCGAGTCTACACATGCCAGAAGAGACATCTGCTATGGCTGCACAAGGTCGTTGCCTAAAGCCACAATGAGTACGATCAGTAATTGAGCGCATCGCTGAAATTTGCAATCATTTTTCATCAGCATTGCGAACCATCGCCTACTCTGATAGACCCTTGCACGAAGCTTGAAGGATTTATGCAGAATGGTCTTTCTATGTTCATTTGCTCTCTAGGCCAACATCAATCTACGCGCTCGAGCACTACCGGCAAAACAATCAATAACCTGGCATTATCCTGGAGATCGACACATATTCCCGGATCTTGACCGAAAACACTATCTATACTCATCTATGTCGGTACAACGATTCCCGAGCCTCATGACCAGATGTCCAAGTACACAGTATAAGAGAGCCACAGATAGCTGTTCTATGTTCAACACAACAATCGCAATGAAGCTCTCCAATTTGATAGTTTGTCCTTTGCTAAGCGCATCGACATGTCTCGCACACTGGAACTACGACCGTATAATCGTTAATGGCGAGATCATTGGCTCACCATATGAATACGTTCGCAAAACCAACAATTCCAACTACCCTCTTCAAGACGTTAATTCCATATATATGCGCTGCAACTCCGGTGCAGAATCCGGTGTTGCAATCAACACCAAAACCTACACCGTTGCTGCTGGCGATATGCTAGGCTTCGCGGTCAAGGATACTTTCGGCCACCCTGGGCCACAACAGATTTACCTATCTAGAGCGCCAGGCCCTGCCGCTGAGTACGATGGCTCAGGCGACTGGACAAAGATCTACAGCTTGACCTATTCTTTGAACTCGAGCTACGGCGCCAGCGACGGCATCCTCAAATGGGCAACCCACAACGCGCGAACGTTCAACTTCAAGCTTCCTTCTGAAACACCATCAGGCGAATATCTGCTCCGCGCCGAAGGTCTCGCGCTCCATGCAGCACATAAACCAGATAACTACCAATTCTATATTGCTTGTGCGCAGATCAATGTCGTGGGCAGTGGTGTGGGTGTTCCGGGCCCGACGATCAAATTTCCGGGTGGATACCAGTGGAATTCAACGGGCGTGCTGATACCAGAGTTTTGGAGTAGGATTACGAACTATACGGCTGCAGGACCGACATTGTGGCCAGAAGGAACAATGGAGGCGCATGTTTTGGATGGCACAAAGAAGACCGGCGCGGACTGAGGTTGTGTGGCACCCAGCATAGGCTATGGCTAGCGGAGAAAGCTTGCTCCATTATCATGTCCGTCTTTGCCAACGAATCAAGGCAGACTGCACGTTATACCAATTTCATCTAAAGCTAAGCAGGTCGTCTAAGCATCTAATCCATCCCGCTCAACCATCCATCGAACAATGTCAATGACTTCGCTTTGTTTTCCACTGACGCCCTTCCCAGGTTCTTTCACCATACCCTCAAGCACGTTATCCAACATACCCCTCAACCTACTAACCAGCACTCCGATCCTAGCCCACCCTCTCAACCGTATCCATTCATCTACCACCAGTCCGCGTCCAAGAGTATCAACCTTGATCTCACCAGCAAATAACAACAAGCTGTATGCATTGAAAGGCGTGATATCTCTTATGAAAACTTTACTTGTAGCCATCTTATTGAAGTACGCAACGAAACTCGCATTATGTGGGAATGTCTGACTGGCGAATAGCGTGGAGGAAGGATGAACAAAGACACGTCCGTTTTCCTGATTGAAGTATTTGATCTCGCGGGCTGAGGGGTCAAGTTCTACGGCACCAGCAATTCCAGCGGCGAACTTTTTGTCGGGAAGTTGGATGCGTGCGATTTGTGGGTTGAAAGACCCAGCGATGAGCGCACGGAGGAGTGCGTCATTGGCGTTGTGCTTGTTGTATGACCCATGTGTGGAAGGATTGAGAGAAGAGTAGTGCGTTGGGATAAAGGAGATTTCTTTGAGAGACGAAAGGTACTGCGTGCGATTGGAAGCGATATCGAACATGGTCTGAGGAGAGAGGCGGTTGTCTTGACACCAGAAACGAAGGTCTCGTGTTGACATGCCTTTACTGCGCAATGCAGCCCATTGTTCGTAAGCTCGAAGATCTACAAGCAAGTCTCCTTGGTTGTTTGAGAAAGATGCGCGTAGGCGGTCGAACTCGTTTCGGGTCTCCTGGTCTCGCTCTCGTGGTGATATAAACGGACTGCGAGCGGTCAGGACAGCCGCGATGGTCAACACAGCTTCGAGACAACCGAACGTTGCGCCGTAAACAAGAAGCTTGCCCAGACGAAGATCCGCCGGGATCATGGACATGTGGCGACCAAGAGCGGTCAGTTCGTCGTCGGTAATCGCACCCATCTGTGAGAGTAATCGGATTGCACCCTCCACCGCTGTGCTTTCTGGTGGTGTGAGCGCTGAAGCAAGGAAGCTTGAGACATCCTGAACACCCATCGCCTTGATAGATAGACACATCTGCTCGAGTGGTACACGTCGAATCTCAGGGTCTGGCCGCTCCATCATCTTGGCTTCGGCATTACGTGTATACAGCTTATAGCAGTCACCTGCTCGGACACGGCCTGCTCGACCTCGCCGCTGTTTGCATGCCGCCCTGGAAGCCCAGGTTTCGGCTAGGCGAACCATGTTGTTTTGTGGGTCGTAGCTCGTCTCCTTGACCCTACCCGTATCGATAACGGCAACGATATCCTCAATCGTAATCGACGTTTCTGCGACGTTGGTACATGCGATAACTTTACGTTTGCCGTGGGGAGCGGGAGGGAAGACACGCTTTTGCTCAACAGGCATGAGTGACGCATGTAGAGGCAATGCGTGGAGGTTTGCGAACTGACTGAGCGCTTGAAGTGTGCGATCAATCTCCATGGTACCAGGAAGGAAGATGAGAATGCCTCCATCCTTATCACCGAGCTGACGATCAATGTGACGAACAGTTTCCGCAATGAGGTCGTAGTTGATACCAAAGCCAATACTCCGGAGGTTTGCAGAAAAAGACTTGTCGTCGATGGCCTCTTCATCCCCTGTTCCATACCCCTTGAATCCAGTGAAATGCACAACGTCGTCGACGTAGTAGTCAGTCACAGGGTGGGTGCGGCCTTCGATCTCAACACGGCCCACCGGCCCGACCTCCTTAAAGTACGCTTCAAACACAGCAGCATCGAGAGTAGCGCTCATCAAGATGACTTTGAGATCTTTCCGCTTTCGCAAGATCTGACGTAGTAAAACGAGTAAGAAATCAGTATCCAAACTGCGCTCATGTACCTCGTCAACAACAACATGGCTAACATCGGCTAGTGCAGCAATAACATCGTCGGCATTGCCGCCCGACGTTTGGAGGCGCCTCAGGAGAACACCAGTTGTGACGAATGTGATCTTGGTGACTCCAGGCTTCTGTTTAGACTCTCCACGAATAGTGTAACCAATCTCATCTCCAACCTGAGAGCATCGCTCATCAGCCACACGATCGGCAAGACCAAGCGCAGATATTCTGCGTGGTTGAGTACAGATTATATTCGCAACAGCACCGAGTTGTCGTTGAATCAAGTCATCGAGGACGAACTGCACGGATTGAGTCGATTTTCCTGATCCAGTTTCACCTGAGATAATAGTGACGTTGCAATCATTGACCGTTCGTACGATGTCATCTCTCAACCTCCAAGCTGGGAGTGACTGTCGAGCTTTCATCATCTTTTGCTGAACTGGAGAATTCTGCTTGGCCTGCCAGTCAGACAGCAGCTTTTGACTAGTAGGTGTTTTGGGTGTCCAGTCTATGGGCTTTCTGGGCCTGCCTTTTGCTCTTCTCTTCTGGCTTTGCTGTTCCGACGAATGATCTGCTGCCGCAAGGCCAGATGATACATCGGTCAGTTTCCCTGGGTTCTGGAAGATATCCCCAGCGTTCGATTGGATCCAATCTACGATATCGTAAATCATGGGCATACCAACGAAGTTGGCCTCGGCGTGTAACAGCGCTTGTCGGATGATGCTCAAGCGGATGTAAGCTGGAATGGCCGCTTCAAAAGTAATGATAGGGACAACGGCGGGGTAAGGACCGAAAGGCTTCCTGACCTGCAGTATGAGCCTCTTTCCCTGTTGCTTAACATCTAGCTCGATTCGACATGATTCTGGAGCAGGACGTGAGAACAGACGGTCGTATATGGCTTCAAGAGATGACATTTCCACTTCCCAGGGATCGTCTTCGGGGGACATATCAGGATCACCATCCGTCATCGAAAGATCAGCCAGATCCTGTGCGATAATGCTGTCCTCCTCGTCCGGTCGCAGCAGACGGGCTTGTAGCAAAGCTGCAGCTTTCCTTTCATCGCTGCCTTGGCTGTCGTAAGCCTCCTCGCAGAGATCTGCAGAATATCCGGCAGCAGCAAGGCGTTTTACAGCACCTTCACGCTTGAGATTGGAGCTAGCCATGCTGACGCCAGCCACATAGCCTTCTGGTAATGACCACGATGGCAGGTCATCCTCAGGCACATGGATGAGGAGCCACTCGATGATCTCTTCTCGGTCTTTGCAGATATCGGCAGCTTCTTGGACATGACTCCTTCGGAAGCCAAGCTCCTCTATCTCGTCGACTAGTCGATTTTTGATAGACGTGTCCATCTCGATACCGTTCGGGTTCCACAGTGCGTCCCGGCGGATCAAACGCTCTGCTTCTTTTCGCGTCCTCTTACCCAACTCAATCTTGGGTACCCTCTCCCATCCCTTCAGCAGGTTCCTGCTGGGGGTCGGGCCGTTGGAGTTTGGCATGGCCGCACCAGGCTGTTGGTTATGGGCCTTCTGCGACTCTGCCTGTTGCTTCTGTCTCTTCTCACGCGCCTTCGTCGCTGCCTCCTTCGCCTTCTCCCGCTCTGTGAATCCGAAGAAGGGGTCTGCCTCATACATCCATCCCTTTCCCTCCTGCTCGTCCCTCTTTTTGAGGTCCATGAACTGTCCCTTCCAAAGATCTTTGTACGTTGGGGGGAGCATCATGTGGAGGTTCTTCGCGCTTGCAACTCGAAAGAGGGTATAGGCCGCGGCAAAGTTGCGGGCTTCAACGGCGGTAGGCTGGTGAGCCTGTTCCTCGAGTTCGGAGGGGATTTTGATGGGTGGTAGGGTGGTCGTCTCCCGTGTCTTCTGATTCATCTTGGACAGTACCACAGCATACGCGAAATGCTGGTCACCATCTTTGCGCTGCCGAATATCAGTGATGCCCTGCTACTAATTTGACACCGCAACTCACGATACGGTAGTCAGGTTTGCTCCACTGCTGCTTCTGAAAATGTTCCGACAGCAGATTGACTGGGAGCTTTCCTGTCCACGATGCGCCTGCGATCAAAGTCCTCGTATCCGGCTTCTTTGGTCCATCTTCGGCGGCTCCAGCAGCAGCCTTTCCTTTGCCCTTGCCTTCGTTCTGGCCAGCATCACCCCCAGAACTCTCCCCCTTCTTCTTCTTGGCTTTGCCGTCCCCAAAGACGATGAACGATGTGTCTTCCTCAGGAGGTACAGTCTTCTTGGCAGGCTTGCCACGGGGTGGATGGGCGTTCTTTGGCATCTCTCACGATATGTATAAAGCGACCAGATCCCTCAGCGTCCATAGAGGTATGCTGGACTCGGAAGGGTAAAGATTGGATTATCCGTTTTGCCTGTGGGCGGTGAAAAGGGCGCCGTCTGTAATAAAAGGGCTTAGCCACTATGTGTGATAATCCACCACTCTTTGGGGTATTCAACCGCGAAAACAGAAGCTGTAATGATAGCCATCGTGAGCTCTTGGACCTTTCCCTCGAATGCGATGCGCAATCCGAAATTCCGATGATTGCAGGGATGCCTCGGTACGCTTGGACCATCGCATCAGAGCCTCATCGTCATCGTCACGTTGCGCTCACTCGTCGGTATCGATGCGCCAACTCGCTTCGGGCTTCAATTCGGCCTTCGTGTTTCGCGTTCCTTGCATACAAGTTCGATATAAGCACATCAGATCCTCGCACACTCTGAGAAGTCGCATCGGGTCAGCAATGACCAACCAGGCTGCCGCGAAGCATACCCACGATGCAATGACAAAGGAAGAGATAGCAGGCGCTGAGACGCCGAACCAACCTCAACCTGCAGTCGCTCCCGGCTCGTCGAAGCGCCCCAATGCATGTACATCGTACCCCATGTTTTTCAACCCATAGCGCAACCTTAACTCACGGTGCAGTTACAGAACTTATGTCACAGACGAAAAAACCAAAGCCACCTACCATACCCGCCGCAGACGGTCCAGGCCTTGTAGAGAAGGCTACGAAGACAGTCAAGCGCTGGGACCCGCGGAATGGATTGGGCGTATACATCGAGAGTCCCGAGACCAACCCGGAGAACAAAGTACTAGAGTACGATGAGGACTTTGTCGTGATAACAGACAAGTACCCAAAAGCGAGGTGAGTATCCATGCAGTACAAGGCCAAAGCAACCAGTGCGCTGACAGTATCTCAGTGTACACCTCCTACTCATTCCACGAAAACCCAAATATTACGATCAACATCCTCTCCACGCGCTGTCCACAGACGCCGCCTTCCTTGCCGAAGTAGAGAAACGCGTCATCCGACTCAAGGATCTCGCTGCCTACGAACTCCGACGTCAGTATGGCGACGTTAGCACCACGGACAAACCCTACAACGAGGCTCTGGAAGAAATGATGTGCTCTCGCAACCCACCACCAGTGGAAGAACAAGCTTCCCTCCTCCCACCCGGTCGGGACTGGTCAAAAGACATCGTCGTAGGCGTGCACACCCATCCCTCGATGAATCACCTGCACATTCATATCTTCAGTCGAGACATGCATTCAGACTGGATGAAACATAAGAAGCACTACTTGAGCTTCAATTCTAGTTTCCTTGTTCGATTAGACGAGTTTCCACTAGAGGAAGGAAGCGAGAGGTTTGCACCTGGTGACTGGCCCAGCTGGGATATGAAGTGCTGGCGATGTTCTAAGAACTTCAAGAACAAGTTTACAGCGCTGAAACAACACCTGAATGAGGAGTTTGAGGACTGGAAGAGGGAATGAGCATGTACTTGTGCTCATCTTCTAAGATACATCTAGAGACTAGATCCTTGTCGTATTGGTAAATGCCAATGTGCAATATGCAATCGACGCCTCTACGAGTGTCTCTTGACACTTGTACATGTGCATTGGGCGTTCTAACCCCCCCAGATTGTGCTTTTCAGAACCATATCGTAAAAAACACACTTCAGATCTCACACTTGTAGGGTCGTTGAACGTACGTGTCAGTTAGCATAATCATGGTTTCCTAGTCTACCGAATCCCATGAGATATTCCTAGATCCGAACTTCTGCTACGTATCTCCCGTTTGCGTGCTTATCTACGACAATTCGATTTCATCATTCTGTCCCCCAGACATCGAATCTTACCATGCTCATCCTAGCGAATAACCAGCGTCTTGACCACGTTGGTGTCGATGTCGTGCAGCTCAATCGGGAACTTGCACGAGTCGCCGAAAATGCAGTTCTTCGTGCCCTTGATATGATGGGTTTTGTGGGGCGCCGGGCAACAGTGGCCATAGATACACCTAATATCCTGTAGAGGTGAAAACACAAGGTCAGTTGCATATCTCACATGCATTTTGTACAGCCCCAACTTACCTGGCAACCGCTACCGTTGCTGCAAGGTGCCATGCGAGCGACGAGACGGAGGGTAGCCACCTCGCTTTCAGTGGGCTTGTAGGCGTGGAGGTGCGTGCAGTTCTTTTCGTAAGGGCACTCGTTCCGGAGGAAATGGACGTTGCACATCTTTATCTTCTTGACGCGGTCCACTTCGATCTTGTCGTAGTCCTTACATGGTGGGTCGATTCGTTGACCGGCGCGATTGCGAGCGATGACTTCCTCGCGATTAGCCGGCTTGTATGTGGGAGACGAGTGGTTGACAGGAGGCGGTGAAGCAGCGACCTTGGCAGCCCAATTCATCGGCAGCACTGGCTTGGTTGCTGCAACCATGCCGTCCGAGGCCAGTGTCGATGTTGATGGCGTTCTAGGCAGTCCCATCATCGTAGCCCGGCTCGGCAGAGGGCTATCCATGACTGGAGATTTTGCTGGAGATGGGAACCGGCTAGGGAGGCCTGTCGATGATACAGATGCCTTCGAGCTGTCATTCGAATCGACCCTGCGGGCAGGAACAAATGCTGGTGGAAGACCGCCACTATATATAGGAGCCCCCCAAAACACGATCTTTGTATCGCGGAAGATCCCAGGAAATTTCTTCGTGTCATATGGCAAATTCACGAGCTCCTTCTCAAACGGGACGCCTTCAAGAAGAATGATCTTATTGACCAGCTCAGGACGATCAGAGCATTCCTCTAGCATCCGCGCGTAACCGTTGTCGTGCGAGCAACCGAAGAGAATCCGACGGCAATGATAGTCATGGCTGTATAGCTTGCATGATTCTGCGAAGGTTAGTATGGGCTGGAGGTTTTGCTAAGATTTATTGAGAGCAGCAACTTCGGAGTCTCTCACCTATGATCTTTTCGTCAGCACGGTCTTTTCCCGCGCCAACATCGATGAAGTCAAACAGCGTTTTGCCCCGTGTAAAGCCGCGCACAAACTTTTCAAACTCCGAGGGATCTTGGTAGACTCCTTTGCGTACAAGCACGTCGCCGAGGCCCCGCACGTTCGCATAGATGCGGCAGACGATACGGGCTCCGTAGGGGATATCGTTACAGTCGTTGTCAACGTATTCCTGGACGGCAGCGGAGAGATCTAAAGCAGCGCGACGGCCACCTTGTTCACCGTCACCAAGATATTTGTCACAAAACTAGGCTTTTGGTTAGCAAACCCGTCATCAAAGCGCAGGCCGAAGAGCCCTACAATCATGCCATCGCCGTCAATGAGTACTGTGACGAATGGGTTATCGGACTAGGTACTTAGTTTCAGCTTCTTCTCCAAACTCAAGTAGCCAGTTGCCTCGCTTGCTGCTGGAGTCGTTGTCGAGGATGTGTATTGGGGTGGAATTACCATCTCTCGCAGCATGTGATTGTGCTTCTTTTCGTACTGCACCTTCTCGTTTTTCCATGCAGTAACCCATACGCGGTCGCGTTCGCGTTCGATTGCTAATGCCTGGTACTGCTGATAAATGTATTCGTAACGAGTAACAATCTCCTTTAGGGTGAGTCAGTTCACCTCGGGTGGACAGACGTATTTCCTGTCAAACCTACTGCCAAAAACTGCGTCTTTTCCTCTTCAAACTGTTGAAAATGCTCGAAACGCCTGGTGAAGGCTGTTAGGTCAGCGTCTGAGAAGCCAAATGAAGCAGGGCTAGCAGGCCCATGGCCATTGAGCGAAGGCGGCATCTCGGAACGCAAGCGGGCAAACTTGAGCTAATAGCGACAGGTGAGTGCTCAGAAGAAAGGCACCGGATTGAGCGAAAGCTTTGTAGGGCAGAGCTGATGGAGGCTCTCGCGTATAATGGGCGAGAGGAGAGGAATTAGAGTGAGAAAGAAGAGGTTGTGGGAACAGTTGAGCGCTCCTTCCAGGGTTCACAGGGAAAGTGCCAGGCTCAAATAGGCAACCGTTGGTGACGGTGAGTTACTGTACGATGACCTGAGGCAATGAAGACGAGAGAAAATGTCAGTCTGCCATTTTATAGTGCAATGCAAACAGGTGCAATGGGCAATGCCGGCGGGAGGCTACTCGACGCGGAGCGGCGTATATGCGATCAGAGCAAATAAGCATATCAAGCTGCAGATGAATGGTCGCTGCTGCCTTTGTAATTGAACGAGCCACAATTGCGGCGTGGATGCCATGCCATGTGTAACACGACCCAGCGCGTAGAATTGGACGAGTCTATATTGGGAGAGGCGGCCAGGGAGAGCAGTGAAGCAATAGATCATGGTCATACAAATAGCAGTACGCAACAAGATGCAGCACACAGGGAGTTGGCAACATCAGACTGTCGCGTGAGGTGGTGAAGGCGAGGCGTCCCTGGAGAATAGGTTCGCATTGCCGCGGCCCTGGTTCCGTGCTCCGACGCCAAGAGGAAGCTGCGCCCGGACGTCACTTCCCAGAAGCCACGTTCGAATTACCCCATCTGTTCCCACACGCCCTCTCTCCTCTTCTTCTCCCATCTCATCGTCTTGGTTCGCCTTCATCATGGTCAATTGGAAGTTTTCATCTCTACTCTTGCTCTCCCTACGAGCTCTCGGCACCGTTGCTGAGCCCGCAGTAAGCTCGGAACTTCCTGACGCAGCATGACATCAGATGGCTAACAGTTGTACTCTCAGGCTGAGAAGCAAGCAGTCGACGAGCCTCAAACTCCCAACCTCAATGTCGCCGTCTCCGTGTCCTTCCCCCAGTCTGAGATCTTTGGCGTCAAGCTCATCAACGGCCAGCCCACGCAGGCGCGTCTGTCCGTGGTCAACAATGAGCCCGCTCCTGTCGGCGTCACCATTGTCGGTGGCTCGCTGATCCAGGAAGTTGCAGGACAATCCCAGATCCTTCGCAACCTCACCCGCCAGCGCTACTCGATCCAAATTCCTGCTGGCGCCAACGAGACAATTCCTTACAGCTTCACGACAGAAATGCACCCTCAGAACCTTCGTCTTCAGCTCGTGACTGTGCTGAAGGATAGCAAGAATAACCTCATCACCGTTCCGGTCTACAACGAGACTGTCAGCATTGTTGAGGCACCTACCAGCTTCTTTGACCCTCAGATGTATGTACCAAGGCACCCTTTACCCTGCGCACGCTCGTGGAGCGCCCTGTTATTTTCAGAACGTGTACTTACTTCTTTGCTCCAGTATCTTCCTATACCTCGTTCTCCTCGGCGCGTTCGGTGGAACTGTCTACTTTGTCTACAACACCTGGATCTCTACCTTCTTTCCCCAGAAGAAGGGCCGCGGCAAGGGTGGCGAGCGCGCTAAGATGTCCTCAGGCCAGAGCAAGAAGGTCGATCCCGCCGACCAGGTTGCTGTCGTCGGCGCTGATGGCCCCGCTGTTACTTCAGGTGCAAAGGCCTACGATGAGAGCTGGATCCCCGCCTCCCACCTCCAGCGCCCAGAAGCCAAGCGCGTCCGCAGCGGTGCGAAGCCCCGAGCTTAGACACCCTGAGTTCAAGGTCAAATCTGTTGGGACAACTGGGTAATATGAACAACATGTTAGCATGCGCGGGATGTGGGTATGCTTGCATATCCTAGACTCGAACGCAGTTGGACGTTGGAAGATACGTCACTGTGTTGTACGCAGGAGGCTTGGATAACGATTTGGATGTACTATATTGCGACGTCTAAAAGTTGGCCGATCTTGTATACTAGGAAAAAGAAATGTCACTATTCTTCTGACATCGAATCGTTCACCATACACTTCAGCATGCGTCGTGGATGCAGCCAGCAAAACACCTGCTACACCGCAAGAATGACGAGACGCTGAGCTCACAGGTAACTCTCGCGCCCTCATACCCGCGGACGCAACACTCGCTTCTCATATGCATTGCTCTGCAGTTGCATCCGCAGTACACATGTATTGCGCCGTGACCTACGCCTCTCTATCTCCACGCTAGTGCAAGGCGCAAAAGGAATGTTGTAGAGCAGATCCCACACCGTTCGCTCAGCCTGTTTGTGATCTAACAGCTGCCCCGCATCGCGATCTCGTCGCATGTGTCCTGCATGTAATTTGAGAACTTACTCAGCTCATAATAGCATCTCTCGTATCGAGATAGATAGATATTTCCCCGACCTCGGAGATCTACCTTGCATCATATCCTCCGTCTTAGGCTGAAGTTCACGAGACTCTGGGTGGAAGCCTACTAGAAGCCATTCAACCTAGCACATTGTTTTACAAGAGCCCAGCGGAAGCCCACCCCGCACTTTAGGCTGCGTGCATGACGTGTCGCAGCCTTCCGTCTCCAAACAAGCACGCACACCATTACCATACGAAGTTCAAACACGCATCAACTGCCACCACACACCTGGGCGCCTTGGCTGCTGCTCGACATGTGTAGGTGCGTAAGCTACAGGTACATGCACAACATGTGCATGCGACTGCGAATCTCGGGCCTTTTCCTTTTTTGCTTTTCCGGTCGTTTGGAGTGGAGGGTCGGCTCGCAGTGACTGTTGCACAGTAGTCGCACACGGAAAACCATCCGGGGTAACGGGAGCTACTGGGCGTGGAGTAACCCACGATCGCGTGCATAACGTTTAGACTGCCTTGATCGTATTTGTCTCTGTCCAACGAGAATTATCCGCCGATGGGGTCCGGATCCGCATGTGCAAGACGTGATGCTCACGATGTCGTGGGGTGATCTTGGCTCGAAACGGAAAAGGCTTCACATGTCATGGCGCGGGCGGAGTTTGGGGCACGCGCGCTAGATGGTTGCGTGGATGGGTGGGTTGGGCGACTTGCTTGTGACTCCGAGGGTAGAGGCTTAGTTTGGGTCTAGCAAGGTGAGTCAAATTGGGCTGGGTGAGGGATATAAGATGGTCGGCAGCTGCTGGTAATGAGGCTTTTAACGGACGATCCATCAACTAGAAGGAGGCATCAAAGACCGTATAACTCTACGTCTTACTACTATATCATCGACATCGATCAACAAGCCTCGCTTCTAACACCCTAATACTGTCACCACCTATATTCGTCGTCTAACAGTCGATACTATACGAACAAGTCAACCAACAACTTTACCTACACAACCACAATGCCGCCAGTCAGCCAATTCCCACCTGCGCGTGTTTTCCTTAAGAACGCTGCATCTACGCCATCGCCCATCACCATTTCGACATCGAGGAGAGCCAGTCTAACGTCACCGTTGAGCCCGCGATACACGACCTCCTCCTCGAATGCTTCACAGTCCATGGCGCAGATGTTATCGCAAAGACCCAGTGCTAGAGAGGCTCAAGGCAGTGCACGGAGAGTGACAAACTGATGCGCATCAATGTATTGTCCTTTCCGGGTAAACAAAGGCTGTGCTAGTGCACCATATCTACGAATCACCAAGTCAAGCTCAGCGCATTCGCTGAGATGCCAGCTTCGCATGCATCATGCAGATGAAGTTTGCTGAAACCTGACCGGAGGGGTGTGTGCCGCGCATTATGACACCGGTTGTCAGTTGCGCGACGAGGAAGACAGCGATGTTATTTAGAGGCATCTTAGAGGCAGAAATTTCGTGCTAGAACATCATGCGACGCAGTTTGTGCGCATCCGTTCGCGACAGGAGATATCTGAGATGGTTGCGAAAAGTACTGCAAAAGTCGTAAACGGCGTTTTGGGCGCCACAGGGTGATGCCCATTGTTATAGATCAACGATACCCACGAGTCTCCTTCAATTCAAGATATTCATCTACTGTTGTTTTGTCATTACAGCGTGTAGCTCTCTTTGATACACACTAGGTGGAAGTACACCATGAATCTCTCAGGTCTCGACACGTATCCTCATCACCTGTCTTGTTCTTTGATCGACTCATCATGGCTTAACATGCCCAGGTGGTATGGAGCTTAGCCTTCATATCGTAACTCATCGCGAATGTAATTTTCAAGCCTATAACGACTGTGGGTATCCATAAATATGCGCCTTGCATAGCCATCTCTTCAGAGCCATGTCTCCGTCGTCATAGTAATGACTCACGCCTCCCAACCTCTAGCCTGATAGCTTCTTACCAAACGAGCTTCGCGCAACCAAACTTCTAAACCTCTTTCCGAATATGTACGCTGGAATGGTAAGCGCGCAGATCCCCAGATTGATAACGGTGATTCCGTCGAAGACGGCGCGAGGCCCAATATTCGCCATGATGCCGTTAGCATATGTTGTCGCAATGAAAGTAAACACTGCTTTTGTAAAATTGATTGTCACAAAAGCCTGGTTCGCGTCTTTGGGATGGCAATCGATTACATAGGTCAGACTGGCTGTTGAGGCGAACGGTACGGAAAGCGAGTGGATGGACATGAAGACCAAGGGCCAGACAATGGGATAGCCAGCTGAGACGCTCATGCCGAAGCCCAGAAAGCCAATGGTAGCGAAGATGGTCGCGGGGATCATAAGCGTCAGACGAAATTCCGGTTCGAAAACGCCGTGATTGCGACGTGCCATGAATTTGGCAAGGGCGTCGGCTGTCCAGCCAGAGAGAGGTGAGCCGATCAGTGCGACGACAAGGAGAGGCAGGTTAGTAAGACCGACTTGTGCCGGGTTCAGCGAGTACGGTGGTGCAGAGAAGATATTGACGGAGAGGACGGAGATAGTAAGCAGCCAGGTCTGAGAACAGAATCAGTACATGCTTTGCGAGCAATCTGAAAACTTGACATACAAAGTAAGATCCGTAAACGATTGTACTGAAGAGTACTGCCGGGAAAGCAATAAGTGGCACTGGCTTCCAGGCGTTCTTCCAGAACGACTCTTGTGATAAGCGGCCACGGAAAATTGCCAGCTGGCTTCTATAAGGCTCCCTGTCGTCTTCGAGCTCGAAAACAGACTTGTGTTTCTCATCAACTCCGAGCTTGTCCATGGTAGGCCGGGGGCCATAGTAAGTGGTCTCAACGACGAAGAAGTACATGCCGAACAAGATGGGGATAAATATCAAAGCGGAGATACCAAAAGTCGCTTCGAAAGAGATGTTCTGGATGATGGCACCGGCGATTGTTTGTCTGGTTATGGATCAGTACATTCACTCAAGGAACGAGATACAGATATACATACCCAAGAAGAACGCCAGAAGCCAGCATACAGCCCCAGACTGCGATACGTGTACCGCGTTGGTGCACGAAGTACATATCGGAGACTGTGGAGGTAACAAGTGTCTCGAGAGGTGCTGAGGCGATACCCTGAACAACTCGCATGACAGCGAGAGAGATGAAGGACTACTACTTGTCAATGGAGAACGATCTAGCTCGTCTTCTAGTACGCACCCTTGTGAAAAAACCCCAGACATTTGTTGCAAGAAGGATCACGGTGGATATGATGAAGAATGGACGCTTGCCCCAGATATTGGCTCCAGCAGCTGTGAAGAATGTAGTGAACCCGATCCAGAAGGCAAGGAATCCGATGACAAGACTCGCTACCATGTCGATGTTGACCTTGTATTTCATAGCAATGAGGGGAAGCGCAGGCGTCACCATCGGTCCAAGGGATGTAGTGACACCTGAACTAAAAGCGAGAAGAATCATTATACACTCTTTCCTTCTAGGTGACCAATTGAGCGGGTCATTCGGGCTGCTTGAAGGTTGTGGCTGCAGAATAATGTCGCCATCGCGTTTGAGTTCGCTCGAGTCTATCTTAGAGTCTAGAGAAGGCCCAGACTCGTTGATAGTAGACGTACCCGGAGGTGCGGCCATGTGGCGATCTTCCAGAATACCGAAACCCATCTTGGTAACAATATGATCGCTTGTGTGAAGGAGTAAGAATAGCAATAAGAGTCGAAAGATTGTAACAGACTGCCGGCAGTCTTGTCGAACGCGCTGCGTTCAAGAAGAGAATACGAAGAATGTACAGGGAATAGCAAGCGACAGTAGAATGATGAGGCCAGCTCTGGATGAGGAGTCCTTTGGGTCAACCTTTTTATCACCACATCGCTCAGGCACCACATCAGAGGCATCAAGGGTAGCCTGATACTATCGAAACCCCGCTGAAGCACTCGGGACAAAGCCCTATACCAACCATGCCTGTTGATCAACGCCTTACATGGGGCGACTGCCGAAGCATGACCAGGCCTGGCCGAGCGCGATGTCCAACACAGCATGTTTCAGTGTGTCGGAACTTTCCGACGATACAAAAGACCAGTTGATAATCACAACGGACAATCGAAAATACGGTATCGGGTACCGGACATAGTAATCGGACTTGGCTAAGAGCATATTTACAGCATAGTCGCTGCTTGTTGCTTGTGGACTCATGCTAAGCACCGCAAGATACTTTAGAAACATCGACATCCTGTCAAAAGCAATGCGGCCAGCATTTCCACCCACTTGCAGCACACCAGCTTGTGGTGTGTTAAAGACACTTTATCTTATTGCAGCTTGGAGCTTGATAGGCGAATCCAGTGGCACGTACGGAGTGTTCGATCGCGGAATTAATGATACAGTTGTCCCCAAGTTACGAGTTCAGTCCATCTCAGCCGGTAAGTGGAGTGCGCAGATACTTGACAAACATCACGGAGACCCTCATAATTTCAGGGTAGCCTGTAACTTTTGTCAGCATAGCTTGCGCGTTCGTGCGTGGGTAAAGAGCTCTACGCGTTTCGCGTCAACTGCCGAAGACAAGATGTGTGATGATCGCGTGTCCAATGCGTGACGTATCTTGCATTAACACCGCGCCGATCATGCTGCGAACCTAGGCGAACGCACTTCGAAAGTCGTTAGAAGTTGATGTTGATGAGAAAGTCGAATGTGACGAGGTAGGGAACCCGTGGATCTATCGCCCTTGGCTCTATTCAGTATGGTGCCCGACGTCATCGCCATCGTGGGGCAGCGACATGTACCCCGCGACGGGTCATGGCGTAGTTGCTATTGGAAGAAAACGCTACATCCTCCACTTCAATTGCCATTTAACCGCAGTACAGCCGTTCACTGGAAGATATATGTTGAGGAAGGTGAGCTGTTCGAAATCGTTGAGAGCTCCCCGTGCCATCAACTCCCAGAGTCCTCAACATCATGGCCATCGGCATTGCTATCATCGGCAGTGGCATCTTCGCCAAGGAAGAACACTTGCCCGCTATCCAAGATACTCCATCATTGAGTTTGAAAGCAGTTTACTCGCGATCACTCAAATCGGCAGAAACCCTGTCCGAGAAGCTGTCTGACGTGGAGCTCTACAGCGATGACCAAGATGGCAAGAAATTCGAAGATTTACTGAAGAGGGACGATGTAAAAGGGGTAGTTATCGCGTGCGTATACCACTTGTCGGAGCATAGAACTTGATCTGCTTACACAGCACAATTCAGACTACCAATCCTAGCCCAACCAGACTACATCAAGAAAGCCCTCGCAGCAGGCAAACATGTGTTCGCAGAGAAGCCTATAGCGAAGGACCTAGCCACTGCTCAAGATTTACTCGCATGGACCCAAAACTCTTCTAATACCTCTGCGACCTACACCGTGGCAGAAAACTTCCGATTCATCGACTCCTACGTTTGGGGTTCAGAGCAGGTTGCGTCTCTGGGCCGTATTCTTACCTTCCGCGTGCGCGTTGCGGCTATGGTACAGGCAGGTAGCAAGTACTATGAGACGGAGTGGCGTAAGAAGCCGGACTATCAAGGCGGTTTCGTGCTCGACGGCGGCGTGCATTTCGTAGCTGCCACTCGTCTTCTGCTCCAAGGTGGTAAACAGAAGATTAAGAGGGTCAGCGCATTCACAGCACAGCTTCAGGAACATCTTCCACCAATTGACACTCTCAATGCCACTATGCAGCTCGACAATGGCTCGTCTGGTACCCTGTCTATCTCCTTCGGCACGACCGACACAGGCTCTGAATATCTCGTTGCATGCGAAAAGGGCTCAGTACACTGTGCTCGTGGCAAAGTCACCATCACCAAAGACGGGAAGGATCCGGAGACAAGAGGCTTCCCAGACGAAGGCAACGGCGTGAACCAGGAAATCAAGGCCTGGGCGAAGAGCCTGGAACAAGGAAAGAGGAACGAGATGCAGAGTCCTGAGGAGGCATTGAAAGATCTGGAGATTCTTGAGAGTTGTTTGAAGAGTGGAGAACAGGGCGGTAAGCCGATCGATGTCAAACAGTAGATGATACAGTGGAGAACATAGAATAAGGCCCGAAGTGGCGGCGCAAGATAATTCATCTCTGCATCTTTGTGTCCCGTTCTTTCTTCAAACAGTCGTTTCTGCTTGCGAGAATCTGTCTCTAACACCTTTTTGCACTTCCCTTTCTCTTTTCAGTTGTCACAGAAACTGTGAGTTTAGTCAGTATTGTATATTAACTTGTTATACAATTAAACAAACTATCGCTTGTGATATCCTGTGGTGCGGGAAGCTGTACAAGGAAGGCATGATCGTGCTTACAGGCATAAATATGTACTAAGGATAGGATAAGAGTAGTTTGCGTAGCTCTTATTCTTTGGTTAGCTAAATAGAGAATTGTATAGGATAGAGCAGAATCACATAGAGAAAAATAAGTTGCATATAAAGAATAGGAGCAAAAAAGCACCTTATCCCATTGAGCGGGATAAGGCGACGTCTAACTAACCCATTGAAGGGTTGTTTTTCGTTTCCAAACATTAATCTCTGTTGTATCCACCTAGTGTCTGGATGTTACTGGAGGCAGAGCAGCTCGAACAAGCGACCTTAGGTGAGCTTCGGTATGGAACGATTAACCAAGGTTCCTTGGAGTCGTTAATATTGTGGTTGCGGACTCCATTTCTTGGTCGTTCCTTGCGAAACTCAGCCAAAGTGGCTTGCTGATGGAACAATGCGGATTTAGATTGCCTATATATGGAGAGAAGGTTGGGAGTGTGGGATGAAACTCAAGGCGGGGTGAAGGCGGGTTTGGTGAAAGGGAGCACGGAGCCTGAGCTTGCGGCGGAGTTGGGTATTCCAGTCTTTGTGCGATGCTGGAGGGTCGAAGCGCTGTCGCGAAGCGAGAACGATGGTGATGGGAGTGATGACGAGCCCGGGTGAGGCTTCCGCGGTGCTTGATGGTGGTGGCTCAAGACTTGGGCATATTACCATTGAGTAGTTTCCGAGAGTGTATTGAGGCTACGACGGTTGTTCAAATAGCCATGGCGATACGTGAGCACTGTTAACGTACTCAAGATCAGCCAGAAAGCCTTTAGGGTAATCAGGCTCGCATATAGCCTGACTTGGAGGGACGACTTCTCTTCGTACGTCAAAGACGACGATTCATAGCAAAACGCGAAATCAGATTGTAGAGCTTACACTTAAAGATTTTGGTCAACAGGAGTCAAAGATAGCAAGGAGAAAGGCGAATGAGACAATCTTTGATAGGATAAGATAGGTTGTGCAAACTGCTTAGCAGGTGGCTTCATACAACGATGCTGCTGTTGCTCCTTCAAAACAGACCACTTATTGTGCAATGAAAAGAGATCGACACGTGAGTTTCCCACATAAAAGAGACAGGCGAAATATCTTACAGAATGTGATCCAGATCTCAATTCCACAACGTTCATGGGCAATCAGTTATGCTCTCACTCGGAATTTTGACCCTGCTCTTGCATCTCCTTTATCTTGCGCTGCGCTTCCAACTCGAGCGCCTGCTTTCTAAATGCATCAATCTTGTCGTCGATTACCGCAATCTGGGCTTCGACCCGCAGAAGCTTTTCCTGCATCATGTTCTCGTAGTCGTCATCAGTCAAGACCTGCATGGGACTCCACTTGCTCTTTGCGATCTTTTGCATGAAGTTTTCTTTGGGCTTGTCTTCACCCCTTGCTCTCAGCTCGGCCTGTTCCAGGAGTTCGCTAGAATTCCTGGCATCGAGATAGTTGTACCCATGCTGACCTCCCCAGCCAAACAAGGTGAACATGATGGTACCTGGGATAACATTCCGAGGGCCACGAAATAAAAGCCCAAGATTGAAGCCAGTCAGGGCACCAGCAATGGCTGACGCGCGAACCTTATCGGAAGTAGTCGGGTTAAGGTCATTGCGCGGGTAAGAAGGCGCACCTCGAGTGACGTTCCACCAGTTGATCAGGCCAGCGTGGTTGAGAACAGACGTGCGTATACTCCAGAATGTGCTGCCAATGGCGAACCACTGTGCCCCCGAGACAATAGAGAAGAGAACAGGAGTTTGTGTGCGGACTGTGCCGTACAAGGCACCAATCACAGTACCGGGGATTGCTGAATCACGTCAGACGAAAGCATAGTAAGTGAAGAGCATTAGCTCGACCATATGCAGGCGTGAATTGAAGCAGAAGTGTAACAGTGAGAAGAATGATGAAAGGACCATGTGCGTACCTGAGGCTCCGCCGACCAATGCTGCTTGCCTAACAAGCTCGAGGGGCTGGGTGACCTGCTCTGGGTCATAATCGGGTTTCATCGCTCTTTCATTGATGCGATCTGGCGTGCGAGAGTGGTGCATCAGTTTCGGGTAAAGGCAATCCAGGGCTCGGCGTTCGTAATGCCGTGGTTGCAAAAGAAATGCGATGACTAAGCGAGGCCCAACGGACGCACAGCTTAAGATTTCCGTTCGGGAAAGAAGAACTCACCCCACACACGAAACAACGACAGACCCCGCAACCACCTACAACCCAAACCGAGAGTAACACACGCTCTCGAACCCCAAACCAGACAGCGTGCGGAATTTGTACGCGCCAAGTCTGCAAAACCGCAATCATGGGTAAGTTGCGCAAATTGCAGGCGTCACTCGAGCCGGCTTTTTTGCCCCGCTCTGTACCGCGCCCAAAACAAGACGACCATGGCTGACAGGTGGTTTGCAGCGCCCAAGAAGAAGGAACAGCAGAAGATGGCCCTAGGAGACTTCCTAGCAGACCAATGTATGCCCCGCCCACTGGCCCTCGAGGGCGCAGACGACTGACAGAACGCAGCGCTAGGATCATGGGCCGATGAGATGGAGGATGCGCCCATGCCTGGTGAGTTGGACGCATACTGCTTCTGGACCAGTTCCCGTGCTAACATCTGCAGGAGTTGGTAAATATACCCCACCAACAGTCGCAGCGCAAACATGCAACCCACGGTAGACTTACACATTTGCAGGTGCCGGCAGAAGTTCTGGCTACGGAGGCGATAGGCCCACCTTTGGCTCTGGCGGCGGCAGCGGCTTCGGTGCTGACCGCGCTGGCAGCTTCGGTGAGAAGCAATCCTCTACCCGACTTCGCATATGCTAACACTCTTACAGCCGACCGTGGATTCGCGACTCGCGAGGCCCTCCCCATGCCCTCCAAGCCCCCGTACACCGCTCACTTGGGCAACCTCTCTTTCGATGCCACCGAGGGTGACGTAACCGACTTCTTTGCCGACTGCGAGGTGACCAACGTACGTATTGTCGAGGACAAACTAGACCGCAAGCCCAAGGGTTTTGGATACGTCGAATTTGGCAGTGTCGATGGACTGAAGAAGGCTCTCGACCTGTCTGGCACATCTTTCCAGGGCAGGAATATTCGTGTCAGCGTTGCTGAACCACGTACGTTATTTCCCCCTCATACGCGCGCGGAAAACAATTGACATTATTGCAGCAAAGGACCGCCCCGAAGCCCGAGACATCTCAGACTGGACCCGAAAGGGACCCCTTCCCGATCTCCCTGGCCAGCGCAGCAGCTCTGGACGAGGCGGCTTCGGCGCAGGCCGTGACCGTGCCTTCGACGCAGCATCTGACGCCGGTAGCGAGCGGGGCGAACGTCGCCGCCCACCTCCATTCGAGGGCGACGGCAAGCCCCGTGACTTTGGCAACTGGGAGCGCCGAGGACCTCTTTCGCCAGCCGCTGCTCCTGCTCCCAGCGAAGGTGGCCGCGCACGAGGTGGCTTTGAAGGAGGACCCCGTGAGGGACGCAGGCAGTCCCCAGCCTGGGGTGAGGGTCAGGGCACCGAAGGCTCTCGTGGGCCGCGCCGTGAGTTCCAGGAGCGACCACAGTACGAGAGACAGCCCACTGCTGCAGACGCCGACAACCAGTGGCGGTCCAAGATGCGCCCTGACGCACCTGCTGTCAAGTCACCCACATCTACACCCGATGCTAGCACACCATCATCGCCAGCGCCGCAGCCTGCTGCGCCAGCCAGTCGCCCCCGCTTGAATCTGGCCAAGCGAACAGTCTCCGAGGCTCCAGCAGCTCAGGAGGTCTCCACCCCTTCAGATAAGCCCAACCCATTCGGTGCTGCACGTCCCATCGACACCGCTGCTCGTGAGAAAGAGATCGAAGAGAAGAGGCAGTTAGCTATACGCCAGAAGAAGGAGGCGGATGACAAGGCTCGCGAAGAGAAAAAGGCTAAGGAAGCTGCAGAGAAACCGGCGCCCAAGGACTCGGTGCAGCCAACGCCAACGAAGAAAGAGGAGAATGGTACCGAGGAGAAGCCCAAATCCAACTTCGAGATTCTACAACGGGTTGATGAGGGCAACTCTGCTGGCCAAGATGAGGATGCTGAAGGAGAGATTGTACACGACAAGGACGTCAAGCCGCAAGAAATCACTCGCGACCCACCAAAGGCTGAACAGGGTTCATGGAGGCGAAAGTCTAGCACGCCTGCGGCACCTGAGGGCACCACTACCGAGGCTATGGACGATGACGGCTGGAGCACTGTCACGAAGCCCACCAAGAACGTGAAGAACAACCGTCGGGGAGGTGGAGGTGCACCGGCTCGTGCCATTGCGTCTTAGGTGGGCGTACCTATTGGCTAAACTTCGCCCTGACGCTGTATCCAGGATGATCGCAACGCATATTTGACGGCGTGGTGGTGTCCCTTGTATTTCTGGGCCTGTGCTGTTTGTCACAGCTGTTTTCATTCGACGGTCTTCCGATGTTACTGCTTTACTGCTCAATCATCGCCCTTTCTACGGCCCTGTTCATCCGAGCGTGAGTTGCAAGGCGTCCGTAGCTGGACTTGGAACCTTTCATGAGCTTCTTTCTGCATGCCCATTACGATGCCGTTCCTTGGCGCTGCTCGTCTCTAAAAGTACTGGTCTTCCTCCTAGACCTTCCGGACTCGGTAAACATAGGATATGCCATAGTTTTGATCATCTCCTCTCGCAACTTTGTCTGTTATTATGGCTCAGCCAAGCTTTCTTTGACGGATCTGTGCTACTGGACTAGAGGTATTATATGCACAGGCATGTATTTAGCTGCAACAAGAATTTTGAAAGTATCTACACTCCAATGTTTGACGCAAGGTCTCAATGATGTGGCTTCATACTATGATCTAGATCTGCAATTCTGATGAGTCCGGCAGGAATGTCGCATCTCCGAAAGCCCGTGCTTTTTAATGCGGCAGGCCAATAAAGTCTCAAGACTTACTGAAGGGTATTCAGTCTTTCCATGAAATAGGGTAGATCGAAGAGCGTAAGGCCCGAAACCCAAAAAGTCTAGCCATGCTAACGCGTAGCTGATCGCCGTTGACGTGCCGTGGGCAGGGTTCAGGATGCAGGATCCCGGTACGCGCGCCACAATACGTCAGATGTGCTCAGCTTGTGTCCAACTTCGATATCTTGCTTTGGCGTCGATTGACCTACGCTATCACTTTTCTTTTCATATCGTGCAATGCATATAGTGCTTTCTTCCAATTAATTTAGCTACGAGTCCAACGTCCATCGCCCTAAATTCTATGTAGAGAAGGATCCAGCACAAGCTTACCCTCGACAGCATAGTATTAAACAATTGGTATTAGGGCTTTACATGCTCGGAGAGAAGTAATCTGTTTGATACAATGGCAGTCAAGCCGTCATCGCCAGAACCCAACGCAACACCTGCAACGCCGATCAAGCAGGCACGGTCCAGGAAAGCCGCCACACCAAGCCAATCTGAACAGGGAAGAGCGGGGTCAGCAGGAGGAGTGGTTTTACCAAAAGATTCCTCAGCAAAGGTTTCAGCATCATCATCCAAAAAGGCTGTGGTTGCACCAAGTACCGATGAGGTTACCGCAGCCGCGTCGAAGACACAGAAAAAGAAACCCAGGAAGTTGAACAAGGAGCCTACTTCAACACCTGCAGATACTGCAAAGTCTGCGGCCACAAACAAATCAGATGTACCATCATCCTCTGAACTCGAAGCACTGAAATCTCGGGTGAGAGGCTTAGAAGCCAAAGTTGAAGAGCTCTACAAAGCAGGTGCTATTCCCGACTCTCGACCAGGCCGCTCTCCTCGCCGACGGGGTAAAGGCCGAAAAGCTTCATCCTCAGCACAGGTACCTACGCTCAATACCACAGTCAACGACAGCAACGCTAGGGTTCAGGAACTCGATGATGATGACGAAGAGGAAGAAGCAGACGAAGAACTTGTGCGCCTTGAGGGTGAACTGGAGGTAGCAAGACAGGATCTGGAACACTATCATCCGTCTACAAGAGGAGGAAGGAGTGGAGGAGCAGAGTACGTCGAGGAAATCAATAGAGGCTCCTCAGGAACAAGTGCTGGTGCAGACAGACAAGTCACCCTATCAGGAAGCTACCGTATCCCCATCCCTGCGAATGTCAATCTCGAAGACGTAAAAACCATCAAATCAGGTGTTTCCGCTGCGCAGAATGTTGCGAGGTCTTTTCTGGAACAACGACGCGCTGCTGCTGCCCTGCGTGCTGAAAACAATGCTTCATCATCGCCGCAATCCAATGCCAAGACTACGAAGGTTCCTGCTTCCAAAATGTCTTCTGGTACTACACCGAAGCCGAAGAGGAGTATGAGTTCAAGCATGGAGGTCGCTGTTGATAACAGCGATGGAAAGCAGAGCTGGTCTGAGTGGATTGGCGGATATAGTATGGCCATCACGAGGGCGGTTAGCAAGATTGAGCATGAGGCTGCTGTAGAGGCACAGCGGAGTGGTGGAAGTGGGAGCGGAAGTGCAAGGCCAGCGGCAGGTGGGCGGAGGACGAGTGCGCCTATGTCTAAGCGGGCGGCTGGGAAAAGACCTGCTGCTAAAGCCACGCTAAGCAGCGAACAGGTTCATGGTCTGATGAGTTAAATGGTCACGGAAGAAAGATTGTACGATATATAGTCCCAAAGATCATTCAGAGGTAGTTTGGAACGGCATTGAAGGACTCAAGGGCAGCTACGAGGTATCGCATGTTGTGGAGTTGTGCTAATAACGACAGCAGCAATATCTCACGGTATACATATATTTACGTACCAAGCATGTTAAACATACACACCCTTCAGCACTCAACCACTCTGTGTATTTGCCCCGCCATTCTCTTCTGCCGCCGCTTGTCCTTCCTTCACGTTTTCGTTCGGAGGCAGTGTTTCTCCTTGGGGATCAACGCTCATGGGCTCTCTCTGCGAATCTTCAACCAGAGGGGCATCTTCCTTTAGGGCATTCGCGGGCTGGTCTTCTGTGGCTGCAGCGCTAGTTGGGATATGGTCTGCCTCCGCTCGAGCAGCAGCTGCTTCCCCAGGTGCCGGTTCCAAGGGTGTCTCCCTTTGTGCTTCACGACGCACCTTGCCGGATCTGCTCGATCTTGAGGACTGTGCAGTGTGGCTTTTCGTATTGCTCGTCAATGATGAACAGGACCTGGAAGAATAAGTGTTTTCTGACTTCGCACTCTCCGCCTTCTCTTCCGTGACGGATTTGCTTGCTTGAGGAACGACTGGCACATCCTGCCCAATCCCAGTGCTCATGCCGTTATCTTGTGTTCTTGCCTTTTCCCTGTATTCGGTACCTGCGTCAAGCCCATGAAGAGTCATACCAAGCAATCCGTTCATTCTCTTCTTAGGCCTTTGGGTCTTCCAGCTAACAGTGGTAATAGGTTTGCCTCGACCACCTGCAAGCCAGAATAATGTTGGTGGGAGGCGCTCATAGCCTCGCAGAGCAGAAGGCGAGCCAGTGCCACCTCTAAGGCTGACGATAGGTGATTGTGTTCTAGGTTGAATAGCAACGTCTGTAAAAGGGGCAGAACGATTGGATGGAGGAACTGTAGGAAGGGCAGGTGTTGAGGTGAGACCGAACGTTGGTAGATGGAAGAACATAGAGCGAGGCTGTGAGTGGGTAGCTGCGAAACTTGGTGTGCGTGATGGCAGCAAATTAGTAACGTGTCCGCTGCCAGCTGCAGATTTGCCCACCCTTGATGTCTCCTGGCTTCCACCACGTCTCGAAATTCCCTTGGGGAGACGTGATATACCATGAGCCTGCCTTGAAGCGCGCGCAATTTCAGCCAGATTCAGAGTCCTCGCTGGTGGCAAGTTCTCGTCGTTGTCCGAATCAGTGGCATAGCCATGACCAGGCCTGTAATAAGTAAGTAGCAACTGTTTGAGGGTTAAATCACAACTACCCGTATGCGTATGTTTTTCTCCCTTATAACCACCTCGTAATTTTGGTATGATATCGTCACTGAGCCCTTCCTGAAAGTCCGATGGCTGATCGTTTGAAGTCGGTGCTGCTCTCGAACTTGTATGTCTCGTTCGACGTCGATTATTACTCGATGGTCTCGAATCTAGTGAATTTTGCTGTGATAGATGTGTGGCGCGTCTGGAGTACTTATCTCCGCTGTGCAGCAGTGCATTAATGCTAGCTTGCTGCTCAGGACGCGGACGTTCAATCACGACATGACCACCCGTGTCGAGACTCCTTTCAACGATTAAGGTACTGCGTGGTGGTTGCAGAGATGAATGTTGCTCTGGAATAGGGCCGAAAGCTGCCGAGAATTTCTGACCATAGAAAACCGTCTCAGAGAAGTCTGTCATCCGATCTGAAGCCTTTTTGAGACGAGCAGCGCAGGCAAAGTCGATTAATGGGCTCGGTTCACCGGCACGTATAGCATCTAGGTGTTGAGATACTTCACTTTTTAGGACGTAAGGGTAATCCTTTGAGTTGGGTAAGCCATGGTGATAATGCAATCTAGGGCTTATTGGCCTTACGTCGTTCTGCTCAAGAGCACTTTTCCGCCGTCGAGGAACATTTGCGTGCGCGGCAGTAATTCTATTCTCTAGTGACTGCGAGCTCCGCTGGTCAGAGGGCGGTGTCAAGCTGTCATTGACAGCACCAGATCGCTGAATTGGTAGCGCTGCTTTCCTTGGTGGGTTACCTATCCTTTTCGCTGCAATTTCTGGAGGCACTAGACGCGGGCCCTCTTCGGATGAAGAACTGTGCTGCGGAAGAGACGCATTTTGAATCGTTACTTCTCTCCTGGCCGTAAGGTCCGTTCTCTTCCCCAAAGCTGGTCTCATATGAGAAAGTGCGCTTTCGGATCGACTTTCATCGCATGATACGCTAAAAGGTGACTTTGGTGGTCGCATCCCGCAGAAGCTGCAGCATGAGCGTTCAACGTTGGAAAAGGAACGATAATTACTGGGATCATAGGGACAATGCTGGTTGGGCTCGGAGAGAGATGCAACTTGTATCTGAATGATTGGCAGTTGTTGGATAACCTGCGAATCGGCATCAGCGATAACTCGCTTTACAACCACGTCTTCTCCAAGTGCCGTACTCAATCGAAGGGCAGAAGTGGGTTGTGGGGTCGTTCTCCGTATGGGAAGAGCAGTCATAAATGTATTGAAGCCAGAAGAGATGCGTCGCTTCAGAGTGTGGGATCGCTGGGGTGCAGAGCCTGAAACTGCTGGCAATGCAGATTTAGGAGTGGGTTTCCCTGGGTTCGGCATCCGCAGTATATGAGTATTAAGCTTGTGCAAGATCTGGCGCTCAAAACGTAGACGAAGCGTAAGCGACGACCTTGTATGCTTTGGGTACCTTTGTTTCTTCCTGGTAGTCTGAGCGTGGATCTGCGAACTTGAAAGATCTGAATCTGAATTGTGTGCTTAACACCTTAAGAGTTGCGGGCCCCATGTGAATGTCGACAGCAGCCGTGACGTGGTATATTGATGAAGCATTTGCGAACGGTTTATTTGCGAACATGGCGGCAAACGTGAAGACGAGGAACAACACCGAAATTGCAGCAATGCTGTTCCTCACAGAAAATCGTAATCTCATGTAGGAGAAGTATCGTGGTCGCAGGATGTTCCAGCTTGCCGTGTAGGGATATGATTGTTCTGGGCTCCGACCAACAGCGTACCGCTTATCTATGGTTGTTGGCAAAACTCATAGTCGACTCAGTACCTGTGAAGGCGTCCCTCTTCAGCCCAGTCGTACACGTCTCGTAGATGATTTCGATCAGATGCACGTTCTAGCCTCCAGTCATCATCATCGTTGTCAAAGTAGTCACAGTTGTGACTGCGCGACCGGCCCGGAGAACAACCAGCGCACCTACCACTACGGTCGCCAATCTGGTCTGTGAGGACTTTGCAGACACTGCAAAGCACATGGACCCGGTTGCAGATCGTAAGTAGTGTGCCTGGGGCGTACAGCGCATCATTTACCCCGCATTTAAGACAGAATCTTGCATGTGCCTGCGTGCCACTGCGACACCACTTCCCTTTTCTCATATCATCGGCGAAGTCCTTCCAGTGGTTGAAGCTGATGCAGCTATTGCAAGTATAGAGTTGTCTGGATTTTGCCCAGGTGGTTCCTTCGGCGGCCAGAAATTCGATGTGCGTTGGTGGAGGAATGATGGATCTGAAATAGCGAGTCGTGAAAGCCAGGTTGACTTTGTTGCTTAGGTCGAGAAGACTGACTATTTCCAGATGAAGCTCGACGGGCAAGCGAAGTATCGGCGGGGAAGCCATGGTATGCAGACCTTGTGCGTGTTGAACAGGCCTTTCAGATCAGTTCGTCTGAGCCCAATAAGTCAGTTGAGGTTCTTTGAAAGGTCTGCATCCGGCTTACGGTTGACAGGTCTAGGTGGCTATGGGTCTCTTAGTCGACGCCCTTTGCTGCCTGCTATGCAAAACACGGGTTGAGAGCGCAAGGTGTTTTCTCTCTGCCTTTTGTCAAGCGAAATCGCAATACTTATGAATATCGCAAGGGCAAGCTGTGCTACAACGCATGCTAAAGTTGGGAAAGTGAGCAGGCTATGAGCACATTTGCAGTTTACGCCCCTTGTGCAATGCAAGACGCACGTCAAGTCACACGGACCTCCAAGCCCGCGTATCCGTAGGTTCCTCAGGCACAACGAATGGTGGAGCTTTTGGCCGCGGCATCACTGCCGTGTTCCGCCAGTTGCCTTTCTTGGTATCTAACACGACTTCAGGGTCCGGAAATTACGCTGAGATGTTCTTTGTCTGTTGGCCTCAGCCGCACCTAAAATGGGGCAGTTTATAGCCTCATTGGGATAACTGAAATCTGGTCCACATAGATTTTGATGATGACAATGTATTTCCAAAAGCCATTTCCACATTGTGGTAACTACTCCTTCTTCAGGTCGTTGAGCACCATGTAACGCGATAGGGAAATCCAGCCCCAACGAAACCAGCGCATCTGGCTTTCGTGTGCCGTGGTCATGGCTCTCTGGGCAGTCCTGTAATCGGCCGGCGAGCTGACAAACAAGAGTGGAGTTGGGAAGCCTCCAAGCTCCTTCTTCCGGATGATTGCGCCAATGATTGTAGCAGGCGCGTCCAGTAAGCTAAGATATTTGCGGAATATGGAGGTAGTGGTGAGAGTGTACAGCTTGACAGGGCACTCCCACCCACTGTGTCGGTGCATGAGTGCCTTTAAAAAGGTATGCGCTCCGTCGTGGAGCGATTTGTGATTGGGGTGGTCGGAGACGCCGTGCGCATCAAAGGTGATTATAGCGTCAACGGTCGCCTGCGGTGCCTCCTTGGAAGAGATTGAGGTCATGTTTGGAGCGAAGGCGGTGGTGAGTAGATTGGAGATTAGACGAGGGTGCCATGTTACTGTCATGGAATCTGGGAAGTTCCTGGGCAATGATCAGCATGTCGCAGCCATGCAGCGTTGCATTGCAGTGCGTACTTGTCTTCTACAACGAGAATATCCTCCTTACTTCCGATTCCCAGCTGCAGCCCACTTTTGACCAGCTCTTTCTTACGAATCTCGCCAAGACCATCGGCATCCCCTGTTGTACGAGATTAGTGGTCGCATCTGAGAATACACAGGACATGTGCATGCCATACCGCTACTCAAGCACAGTATCTTGACGTGATTCCCGCGTTCTGGACGCGTCAATGCCAGCAAAGTCGGGGCAAAGAACATGGCCTCGTCGTCAGGATGCGCTATCAACAGTAGTATGCGTTTGTTTTGTAATGTGGGGAACGAAGCGCCGAGAGTGCTGGTATACATCCAGAAGACGAAAATAAGGACAGGCACCGAGGCCCAGACAGTCCAGCTCATCTTCAGTAATGGCATACAGGGTACACGGTGAATATGTTGGAACCGCAATTGTTGTCTACAAACTCAAGCCAGGGGAGGTAGCGCGTCGGCATTGGAAGCCACTGGGGTCCTGGAGCGAGCTTTGACCCACGTCATCTTGGAGATTCTCTCGAGCAAACACGCGACGTGCTCAACCCTACCACTCGACCCCTCTGCACATCCACCACCATGTCTGCCGGCAACCGGAAAGAGCGACGCGCCAAAGAATCCAATGCAACTAGGAGTGGTGCTGCAACTGGCTTCCAGCCCACCAACGAAATCGACCAAGATGGCGTCGAGATGATTCTGAAGCACCCCGACTTCTCCAAGCCAACAGGCAAGACACTATTCGACTTGGCGGAAGAGAGGCAGAGAGAACTAGACAAGGCGAACGGCAGGACGCGAGTGGTCAAAGTGCCAGTGTCATCCGCCTCTGCCTCGGCCGATGATGGTCCCCCAATCGGTCCCCTTGGGGACTCGATTCTCTATTCCGTCTCCATGGCAGCACTCCACCTCACGCTCGACGTCCTCGTATACAGCCAATACCGCGAGGATATACTCTGGAATGAGATCATGTGGCGGGCACTGACAGCGTGGCCCGTATTCTTTCTAGCAGTCTACCTGACCCACGTCGACTTCTCATACCGATTCCCCATACTTCGAGACGCTACGTTTTTCGGAGGTTCTGTCGTAGCAGGCTGCTACTTGGTATACTCAGGCAATAAGCATGGCTATTTCTATGTCATGAAGTCGGCGCCCCCTATTGGCACACTCTGGATTTGGAGTGTTGTGGAGATGAGCCTGCCTTTTGCGGCCACCAGCGCAGCCGCCGTGCTTGGATATATCTGGTGGAACGTATTCGACTTCTTTTGAAGTCGTAGCAAGCGGATATATGGTACAAGCCGCACCCACCATCTCAAAGCATCGTGCGCTCAGGCACGCATGTCGCTGACGAATAAGTCGGGATATACAAAGTATTCAACGGCGCCCTTTTCTGTCAAGATTTAGGCTGCTGCAGCTCATGACAGCGAATCAACAATAAATCAATGTCAGTACTCACGAGAGACGCTTAACGCTTATCAGCCGCAAATTGGCCATGCAACGAACCCCGCTTTTGCGCAGACATAGAAAGTCTACAATCGCATGTGCCAATCAGTATTCATTGCAAAAACGTCGCCTGCGCTCAGCACTCAATTTACTTCATGGAATTCTGATGGCTTCTCGTCTACCCTTGCACCTTGATTGAGACTATTCGTCTTTGGTCAGCGACCAGTCCAGCCCATCGCTAGCCCCAGCCCTACAAGTGTCCTTGTTTCTAATCGAGATGCTTTCAACTTATGCCAGAGGGTCTTCTGTACCCATCGACTCCACAATCGATCTCGAAAACATCCGGAACTGGCGCCGAGCTTGTCGCAATACACACGGCGACTGCTGCAATGACGACCATGCGGAGACCTTGGCGCAGCACATCGATCGTCTAATACTGGTTGATGTATTTAACGGCTCACTTGTCATTCTGTCCACTTCGTCGCCAATTACCTACGTTGCTCTTCCCTATGTGTGGGGTGCCGTGCCTATGTTTAAGACGAAGAGATCAAACATCGATATTCTGTTACAGCCGGGGGCTCTATACAACAAGCAAAACGGCATAATGCTTCCTGATACGATCAGATATGCTATATATCTGGCCAAGGCTTTAGGTGAGCGTTATGTGTGGGTGGATTGTCTGTCCACCGTTCAAGATACATGTTCAGAAGAGATGGAAATCACATTGCGGGCTATGGCTCGCATATACGCAAGTGCCGACTTCATGGTTGTTGCTTCCGATGGAAATGACGCAGATCATGGCCTAAGAGGTGTCGGAGGTCCTTCGAAGAATCGAATCCCTAGTCCCAATCCTACTCCCATCTATGGAGTGCCTACCCAGAATATTCGAAATGGGCGACTAGGGGCTGGACGTTTCAAGAATCTCTGTTCTCTCGTCGTCTCCTCATATTCGGTAGCGCTGTGTCCTGGATGTGTGGACGCTGTGAGTGGCAAGAGGGCATCCATATGCTCAGATGTACAGAAGATATCCATACCACTGAGGAAAATGAATGGCCAGCAGAGTTTCCGCATCTTGGCGTACCAATGGCTATGATGTCATTGATCCCTACAATACCATCGCTTGGGCGGTGGGGTATGTTTTTGAAGGATTTTTCTTCACGGCATCTGACATGAGAAAGACGCTCGGGAAGCATTTGCAGGCGCTACAGAAATCATAAATGCCACTTTCCCAGAAGGTATACTCTATGGCATGCCGAAGTTCTTCTTCGACATTGCGTTGCTCTGGTTACCTAAGGACTTCGTGTTGAGACGTGATGGTGAACCTAGTTGGTCATGTATGGGCTGGAAAGACGGTATCATAGACTGCTTGTCTGCTTGGTACCCTTTCTACGCTAACATCTTTCGTGATTCGAATCACTCATCAGACTGGGTTCCCATTGCAACCCTGAGATCTGTGGCAGAGTACCGGATGCCAGATACAGCAGATGAGATAGACGCAGGATTCAATGGCTTTTACGAGTACCAGGCTTTCCGAGGCTCTCCCTGTAGACAACTCCCTACGGTTTGGAAGCGATATCGCCACCCTAATGGCGACTACTTTACGAACATTCTCTCCTCGCGAAAGTATTCATTCCCTCTTCCCGGAGTAAATTCTGCCAAGCGCCAGATACACACCCCATCTGCCCCCGTTCTCCACTGTTTCGCCCCATGCGCTACACTGACATTCGGGTGTACGGTAACTTGCGACAAAACACACCGCATGATGATGGTCTTGTGCAATGGCGAGGAGATGGTGGGCAATCTTACCCTGATGTGCAATATCAAAGAAAACATACCTCCACACGGCAGCCTTTGCAAGCTTATCGCCATCTCAGCAGCCGAACCCTCCCTTCCAGAGCGTGTAGCACAACGCGGGTGGCCGATAATGTCTTTTGGGAAAAACAGAAAGCTTCTTTCTTCAATAGCATGGAAATAATGAAGGGAGCGTATCTTTCTACAATGTCATGTGGATCCGATGGGTTGGAAATATCGCTGAAAGACGTGGATTGGGCATCGTACATAAGGAATTCTGGGACGCATTAGAACCGGAACTCAGAGAGATAATGTTGGATTGAGTCACGCACCGACTTTGAAAAGACAATCACGATATCCACTTATCGAAAATATCCACTCCTTCCTCAATCCTCACACCGTGGTGGGATGGACCAATGAAAGAGACCACAAAAATTATGCCAGAGACCGCCCACACGGAGCCATCAGACAAGACCAGTACCACAATGGTGCCATGCAGCTGATCCAAGTCGGTCTATGCGAAAGCATGAGCTCGCCGACCCTGACTGGTAAGTATGAAGAGATGAATAGGGCGTAAGATGAGAGTTTATATAGACGATGGAATAGACCACGAGGTGGATTTAGGGGGAAGGCAGCAAGACGCATGTGACATCACGTGATTAAAGCTGCCTTCAGGTGGGTGTTGCGCGATAGGATGTCCCGTGTTATGGGCAGTTTCACGTTGCACAAAAGCTGACATGTGAGGGCACGTGATTGTAGCAGCCTACGAAGGATTTGCTCTACACTTCTTCAAGTATCGCTTGGTTGGCTCAGGGATCATCGATCTCTTCCATTGGAGCTAAGATGACATTCAATTAATCCAGGTCTTGCGCACACGGCACACTACTGTCCTTCCTCCAGCCTCAACGCTTCCAGCCTACTCGTACTTTGCGGATCCAGATATGGTCGCTCGCCCAAGCTGACAACTCTAAACCCCTTCCTCGGGCCCTGGCCGTCGGTATCATACGTCGCGGTGTGTAACACGCTCCTGTTGTCCCAGATCGCCACGTCATTTGGATTCTGCCATCTATGTCTGATCTGCAGATCGTGGTTTTCAGTAATGAGCTGTAGAAACCAATCTATAGTGCGCTTTGATTCTTCTGCACTCAACTCATTGATACGTTGGACATGGTGCCCGACGCTGTAGAGAGACTTCCATCCTGTGACGGGGTTCGTACGGACGCAGGGGTGAACAGCGCTCAGTGAGTCGCCAGTGTTCTCCGGTGCACCTCGCGCAGCGGTGTAAACGGGGAATTTATTTTCTTTGGCAGCACGATTGAAATCCGGCTGCGCGTATGTCGCTGTAAGAGACTCGAAGAACTTCTGGTATGGTTTCGAGAGGCGATCGTAAAGGTCATATCCAGAGGCCCAAAGAGTGTCTAAAGAAAGTTCAGCCACAGCGCCAGGACTCTGGCTGCTCGCGAAACTTACCGCCCCCAGATTTTGGTAGCTGAGTCATCCTTAAGATCGCATAGTCGCTTGGTACTGGCTCGAAAGTGATGTCGCTGTGCCAGCCACTTTTGCCGCTCTGTGACCTCTCCTTGAAGAGCTGCTTCGCCAGGTCTGAGCTGATGACACTGATCTCATTGTCGTTGCCCCCAAGACGGTTTCCGGCATTTCTGACTGGATGAATATGTAATTTGGATGTTTCTGGCTTACCCGAGAGCTCGCCGAGACGTTGTGCCAGCTCTTTCTGAAGCTCATCGGTCAAGTCATCCTGCTTGCGAAAGTAGACAACACCACGCTGAGAGACTGTTCATCCTGTTAGCTGTTACAACTTTTGAAATGGTCGAGTGAAGCTTGCTTGTAATCGCAAGGTCGCGTATCAGCTCATCAGAGTTTGGTGCGCGCAACCATTCCTTCAGGCTCACATCAACGAACTCGCGACCGATGACTGGCGTGACTTCGAACGATTTATATGCATTCAGTACACCTTTCGACTTCAAGGGTTCGCGTGGGTATCCATGCTGTGCTGTAGGGTCATTGCTCTTAGTGAAAGTGGCAGTAGAGGTGCTCGTGGCCATGATAGACGATATTGGAATGGACTTCTAGGGCAGCATTCACAATGCATATCTTAGTAGACCATGCTACACTTATTTGCTACTCTTACTTCGCCACATTTGCTACTACTGGGTACATATTCATGGACGGCTTGATCAACAACAGCTTCTCGATTTGCAGATTAGCATTGTTGCATCATCGCATGGATAGTATGGCGCAATCACTCTCGGCACAGCTATAATGATGCCTGCATTCACCAACTGCAATCATGACATCCTATGGTGCGCGACAATGGACAATGTGTTGCGGGGTTGAGGCTACGACATGTGGGGGTAGAATGGCGTGCTGCTCGGCAGGGTCGTATGGCTGGCATTGACATTAATCCGGAAATAACGCGCTGCAGACATTTGTGCTCGAGCATTTGGCGATTGCGACAGAAGAGAAGTAGTATTTCTGTTGGTCCTACCCCTAGCGGAAAGTGAGAACGCGTGGACCCAGACGCGACGCGACTTCCGCGTGGCGGATTCCTAGCCCCCTTCATTCTCTTTCACTTTTGATCTCAGCATCAACACCGGAACTCAAAAATCTCGAAGCGCGTCCAAACTCGAATCGATTCAGCAATCTGCCAAGGTGTAAAGATCTCACACTGAGGATTATGTGTGGGCGATGCCAGCAGTGACTGACGACATTACCGCCATTCTCACAACATACCTCGCTAGAATGCATGGCATTCTTGACAGGCTATCCGTTGGCGATCAAAGACGGGTCCCACTCGCAGAGAACTGATTTCGACCCTGGTAGATGACGGTTTGCGCCAACCCCACGGAGCCAAGGGTATTTTTTGAGAGTAAACGTGCCAATATCCATATGGTATGCGTTCGATGAACGACCGTTCAGTCGATGATTGAACCACCCGGCTGCCTTAAGGCGTTATAGAAGTACATCCTATCATATGATGGACTTGTTGCATGCACCTGTCACGTCAAGGCGCTCTTTTCCTGTACTCTACTCGGATTGGGCGACCCTACGCAATCACTGAAGGATTTTGAACGGATTCAGACGATGTGGAGAAGGTGTGCTGCATTGGAGCGCATCGCTGCCGATAGGTAGTCTAGCATGCTATACTTGAGAATGATTTTGTATCGCACAATCCACGTTTCTTATCTACGGCTTTTAGAACCAAGCTTCTCGGCTTTCGTGGCCTTGACTGAGCAGCAAGGGTTTTGTCTTTAGCGCATGTTGTCAACTGTACCCAGAGTTGCATCATCTGTATAGGCAGTACCTGGGTATGAGCATTTCCGGTCTCTTATAACGCTTTCCTGGTACACCCAAAGATCAGTACCGACCGATTGGTCTTAGCCAGATCAACAACAATCACGAGACGAATATCGTTACACTCTTTTAGACGTAACCATGGCTGCATCTACGCCAGTAGAAAAGCAGGTTCCCTTTGCACAAGCTTCAGACTCAGGATCGTCACAAGCCTCCGAGTCGGTATCACCACATTATGGTTCATCTGCAGACCACCCCTTCAGCGACCCAGCCACAGCTCAGCATTGGCGTCGAATATACGAAAATGCCGAATATGAAGGACGGCATCGATTCAACCCACAGTATACATGGGAAGCCGAAGAAGAGAAACGTCTTGTCAAGAGAGTAAGTAAGAGAATTCAACACACTGCATCTAGACTAACATCCCGGTTGTAGCTCGACTGGCGGATAGCGTTCTGGGCATGGATCATGTTCATTTCTATGGAGTTGAATCGCAGGAATATCAATCGAGCAATCTCGGATAACTTGCTTAAAGATCTGGGTGAGTATCATTGGGCTCAAGGTTACAAACTGAATACTAACGAACTACAGGTATGAACACTAATGACTACAACTACGGTCAAACTGTACGCTTCATGCACGATATTGTGTCTAGAACATTGATTAATACGAGACCAGATCTTCCTTGCTTCTTTTCTATTTGCAGAGCTACCCAGCGGCCTAATTAGCAAGAAGCTTGGTGCTGATCGGTAAGTTCATCTTGCTCATCCGTCTCTTCATCAAGCTTCAAGTGCTAAAGATTCAGCAGATGGATTCCAACGATCATTTGCACATGGTCCATTGTCAGTGCCGCGCAATGCGCCATGAAAACCAAGGCCCACTACTTCATCATCAGGTGCATCCTCGGCCTGCTGATGGGCGGTTTCATCCCAGATATCGTCCTCTGGTTGACGTACTTTTACAAGTCGAATGAACTTCCGTATCGCCTAGCATGGTTCTGGACTGCTTTAAGTACCTGCAACATCCTTGGATCACTGCTTGCAGCGGGTATACTACAGATGAGAGGACTCAATGGCTGGGGTGGCTGGCAATACCTGTGAGCTTTGCGCATACTGTTATCCGACTCATATTGGTCCTAACACTGACAGGTTCTTGATCGAAGGCGCCATGACGCTTGTTATCGGCATTTTCTCCTTTGGTCTTATGCCCCCTGGTGCCTGTCAAACTAAACACTGGTTTCGTGGCAAAAACGGCTGGTTCACTGAACACGAAGAGCACATTCTCGTGAACCGCATCCTCCGCGACGATCCCTCAAAAGGCGACATGAATAACCGTCAAGCGATCGGCCTCCCACTTCTTTGGAAAGCAGCCTGCGACTGGGAACAATGGCCCCTCTACCTCATCGGCCTGACAGCCTACATTCCACCGAACCCACCTCAGAACTACCTTTCCTACATCCTTCGCCAACTTGGCTTCTCTGTGTTCGAAGCTAATTTACTCGCCATACCCAGCCAGTTTCTCTACGCAGTCCAACTTCTAGTTGTCACCTGGCTATCTGAGAAGTTCAAAGAACGGTCCATGATATCCAGTCTCTCAAATATTTGGATCTTCCCCTGGCTCCTCGCTCTAGTTGTCCTGCCTGCTAGCGCAAACCCCTGGATCCGGTATGCACTACTTACCGGTCTTCTTTCCTACCCTTACTGCCATGCTATTCTCGTAAGCTGGAATGCAAAGAACTCGAACTCTGTTCGTACGCGTGCTGTCTCAGCGGCTTTCTACAATATGTTTGTTCAGTCTGGCAACATCATTGCTACAAACATTTATCGCGATGACGATCAACCACTGTACCGCAGGGGGAACAAGATACTACTTGGTGTCTGTGTGTATAACGTGTTTTTGTTTTATGGTGTGAAGGCGTTCTATATTTGGAGGAATAAGGTGAGAGAAGGACAGTGGAACGCTATGACAAAGGAGGAGCAAGAGGACTATGTCATCAACACCAAGGATGAGGGAATGAAGAGGTTAGATTTCAGGTTTGCGCATTAACGAGGAGACCGAGGATGGAGACCATTCGTCCGTTTCTGTACTGTAGACTTGTGTAAAGATCAGGATCTAGCCCGTCCATATCTTTTGTCTGTATGACGGAATGAAACCCACTCAATACGATTGTGTTCTTACATAATATCACCTGATCATCTCTATACCCAAAGCAAGACTTGAGGAATCCGATGGAGTTTGAGTATTGCTATCTTCTACGGTATCATAGACTAGGCCTATGGACACCACGACATCTCCGTCTTCCGTGATGGCGATCCATCAGCTTGTCGACTGTCTTGAGGAGCTTGTACACGGCATGCATATCGTCCACTTTGTTTTCGTATGCGGCGTACCAAGACTCCATACCTCTCAAGGCACCTGTGACGGCGAGAAGCCGATTTTCTTGAGCCCTCATGGGGTAGCGACTTAGCTCGAGAGCATCTCTTACCATCGCCAGACCCATGTGGGGATGCTTTTTGCGGTTCTATCGCCGTTCAGAGAGCCAGCTGTCTGTCTCTGCCCATAGCTGCTTAGTCGCTTCTGGTATAGTAGAGTTGTTTGAAGACTTGACGCCGGCATGTATAGCATCCCATAGTGAGAATGCTGACTTGAGATCGTCGGGGAGGTTGAGTGATTGCGGGAAGTAGCGTGATGATGCTGTTTCAACGACGCGTGCTTTGGTTTCGGGGGCAGTTGGATCGGCATCGTTGCTGAGAAGTTCATCGAGGTATGACTTGACAGCTATACTGAGTGCACAGTTGTTGGGGAGTAGAAAAGGTAGCCTAGGAGATGTCAGTATAACACGCAGATAAGTAACAGTTTAGGTTACTAACTTCATTGCAATGACTGGTATCTCAGCATGCCGATTGCAACAACCAGTACAGAACATCTGTGTGGCTGCTACCTCAACCAGATCTCGGAGCGCCTGGCGAACAACGTTGATAATAGAGTTGTAACCAAGTAGATGCTGACTAAGAGGGCCGGTAAAACCAATCGGGCGGTGGTGGAGAATACCCAGGCCAGCAACACGAGACACTAGCATGTTCGAGTTCTTATCTTTCGCTGTGTAGCTGTCAGTTGTGCAAAATCCTGTCAGGCTCGTTGTACTTACTGCTACCACGCATCGGTGCACCATTGTACGCAGAGAACATGTCGATATCGGAGGTCAAGAGGCCCATCCGTACCAGCTCGACTGCAATCACCGCAGCTTCTTCGTGCTCCTTCTTGCCCTTCAGACCCTCTATGACGGAAACTAGGACTTTACCCCAAGGTGTCAGATTATGAGTCTTTGTATCAACATACTCCCGTAGAGCAAGGAATCGCCATATTGAGTTGTACAGTATTTCGGAAGTGGACGAAAGCGGGCTTTTAGGGTCTTTCTTAGCGATCGATTTGGTAACGAAATCAGTGTTTTGTAGCGATAGAATGGCTGCACCGAGAGTTCCGCAATCCTATTGCAAGCGTTAGTACTATTTCAGTGACTGAGCTACAGCTCTACTGACCTTGTACTGCGCGATGACATCCTTGAATGTAGCTTCCTTTACGTTCCAGGTGTCAACAATCAGAGGAGCCTGTGCTTCCGATGGCTTCTCAACAGGGATGGTTGTGGACGGCCGTTTACCGTTAGGGTCTACTGGCGAATACCAATGTGTCTGATGGAGAGATTGGTGTCGGTACCAGTTATGCAGAGAGCTGGAGAGAAGGTTGACGACCGGTGTTCGCAGCGGAATGAGTTTGGAGCTGACGAGTTCCTTGTACTCTGGGGAATTGCCACCGTCCATTGGGGGGACTTCGAATACTTGACAGGTAGTACGCCATTGAAGTATACGTGGGTTGATGAGGCCTTTCGACATGTAGTGGAGGATCTCATCTGGGAGTCTCTGACCCAAATATTGACCAGCATCATTGGGCATAGACGCGGAGTTTTGAGGCTCGACCTTTCCTTCCTCCGTGTAGACGGGGTGGTTCTTCACGGCCAATCGTGCTTTCTGGTATCGTGTGACATATTCTTTTCCTGCCGGTGGAACATCGTTGTTGTTGACGACCACAGAATATCCAGACTGGCCATTGCTCATGATGGTCTTGATGGCGCTGTACGGCTTGATCAGCTCAGCCCTGTTAGGCGCATCGAGGATGGGGTGGGTTGGGAGGAACGGCGTGCCAGCGAGTATGCATGTGTCGAGGAAGATGTCGTCTGAGATGTTTGGAGCGCCGACGAACTTGGACAGGTCGGCCACGCATTTCTCTCGGCGGATGAAGCTGAACTGCCGGGATTCGAAGTCCCAAGATGTGATGATTTTGGCGCACTCGAAGATGAGGATGTCGGACGATCCGGCGATGGCGTGAAGATATTCGTGCTTCTCGAGATATGCCAACTAGACACAATTAGCCATTGCCATGGACTATGTGGAAACTGCTAACCTGGGCCCATGCGCTATAGGGTGCAACGGTCCAGCGAATGTTCTGTTCGGTCAGGGTAGACTGTAGCGCACGGAAGAGGTCTTCGGGAGTGACGTAGGCTAAGAGCAGTCAGTAGGGTATACAGTGCCCTCTCACAGCGGTTGCCGTACTTGATTGTCCGAATTTAGCGACTGAGGCTTCGGCCTCGTGGCTGTCGTACAAAGTCCAGGCATTGATATTCACTGCTGCTTCTTCCGTCTTCTGCCTGAAAGGATCTTCCTGTTTTGTGATGTCCAGGCCGCTGAAGACGAAGTAGGGCTCGATGTCGAAGCTGCGGAAGTGGGCTAGGTCGTCCTGGATGTGCTGTGTCAGGGCCAGTGGAAGGCCGCCCAGGGCTGGGACAAGCGGTTCTTTTGCGCGTGGGTGGTTGAGGATGCGCTGGTTCAGGTACTCAGCGGCTTCAATGCCTACGCGACAGTTGCGCAGCTGTTCGAGCTCGCCCGTCTCGCCGAATGCGGCCGTCCATTGCACGAAGTCGCGGATCATGGTGCCAGTCGCGCGTGGACTTGGTGGCCGAGTCTGTAGTAATGACGGGTGGTAATGAGTGGATAAGAGCAGAGTTGCGCCTCCGAGTAATGCTGTGAGAGTCGTCTACGGTGAATACTGTAGCGACGACGTGTACTGATGTCGTAGCGGTGGTTGCGGGGGTTTGGGGCAGTAAATTGGAAGCTCCGACGCAGCTCCACGCCTTGGCGACTACCGAATCCCTGATCAGCCGGGCGCTAGCTCAGGTACAAGCCATTAGGGCATACAAGTAGACGGAGTTGTGCCGAGTGGATATTCGGACGACGCATCAGGCACTTCGAGTTGAGTGGCCTGCATCCAGATATATCCGACGTCTGATTCTGTTCCCTCTGTAGCTCTCTTAGTGCCTGAATCCCGCCTCACCTCTGCCCCTCACCTATCCCACCTCCAGGCCTTCGCACCTTACATCCGCAGTCATTCAATATGTCTCCTCCCGAAAACGACCAAGGCCCCATACCAGTCATCGACATCTCCAGGCCATCCGAGACAGTCGCTCAGCAGGTACTGGACGCAGCTTCTACCCATGGCTTTCTCTACATCAAGAATGACGGTGTGACCATTCCACCACAAGACATCGATGACATGTTCAAGGTGGTGAGTCGTCTCAAACACGCCGACGAGAACGGATTCATTCATCGATATGTATAGTCCCAAGGGTTTTTCGCCGCCCCCAAGGAGCACAAATCGGAATTCGCAATCCACTCGGAAAAGGCTGGCGGCATAAACCGGGGTTGGGTTCAAATGCAAGGCGAATCACTAGATCCCCAAGGCCAAAAGGTAAAGTCTCGTCAAATTACAAACAGAGAGAAAGCTAGTGTTGATACAAGCATCAACAGCAAGGCGACCCAAAGGAAGCTTTCAACATCGGACCTCCCAACCCAACCCTTCAACCCCTACCTTCACCACTCCGAGAATCGTCTGAACTGATATCACGTTTCCAATCATCATGCCATGCCCTCTGCACAAACATACTCTCTCTCCTCAACACCGCCCTACAAATCCCCGATCCCCATTACTTCAGCACCCGCCACGACCAATCCCTTGGCCTGTCCGGCACCATCTTCCGCATGCTATACTACCCGCCAACCTTATCCCAGGGAAAAGAGTCCAAGCAAGGCGAAACTAGTATTCGTGCAGGCGCACATTCAGACTATGGCAGTCTCACTCTTCTCTTCCGACTCCCGGGCCAACCCGGTCTTGAGCTGTCTACGCCTTCAGGTTGGAGAGCCGTGCCTGTGGATCCATCCCCATCGACTAACCAATATCCTCCTATCTTGGTAAACATAGGTGACTTGCTGTGTTACTGGACGAATGGAATGTTGAAATCTACTGTCCATCGTGTTACATTCGAGGGTGGACAAGAGAGGTACAGTATGGCGTATTTCTGTCATCCGCTGGACGAGGCGAGGTTGGATGCTGTGCCTAGTCCGGCAATTGAGCGATTTGGCAACAGAGGGGAGGAAGAATTGAGGAGTCAGAGAAAGAGGCTGGGACTAAGAGAGGATGGATTGGGTGAGGAGATCATAACAGCCAAGGGACACTTGGAAAGAAGGTTGAAGGTGACGTATGGGATATGACAAGATCTATTATGCTTGGAATGGTATTACGAACGCCACACTATGCCCTTTGCCTAACCAAAACACCTCGCTATGCTTTGCGCCATGCCATGCCATGCAATGCGGGGAATCCAAAACAAGTCCTCGTACATGCACTATATGTAGATACAGCCAGGAGTCTTTATCCCCTTCTCTTCCTCACTGCCCTTCCTGTCGCACCTCCTACATCCTTCACAACCCCAATGCCTTCAACTGCTACACTCTTATCTTGTACAGTACCACCTAGCTTTCTGATCATCTGTTCTCTGGCCTTGGCCGCACCTGGAGAGTCCCAACCTAGTTCCTGACTAGGCTGGTACTCCTCTACAAGCACCGTGCTCTCGTTCTCCTCCTCAATCGGTGGGTTCCCGGAGCTGTCACCGGCCGACGCATTGGATCGCGTAGACGTGGCACGACCTAATTGCCGTCTTTGACGGGTCTTGCCGGGTGCTTGATCAACTGACGTTGGCGCAGTTTTGCGGTTCGCGCGGAGCTGAGCTAAGATGCTAGAGTAATCCTTTTCTTCTGGTTTGGGTTCCTTTATTGACTCTTTTGTTTTTGGTGCCTCCTGTGGAGCCGGCGGTTCGGTACCTGCCGGAATCACTGAGTCGGGTTCCGGATCAGGAACTACGCAATCTGGGGCAGTGTTGCTCTGACCAAGCTTTGACTTGCGGGGTGCGGGAGCTATGAGTGACTCGGCGGATGAGCTCCGGGGTCGTGAGAATGGTTTTGAAGCGTTCGAAGATGTTGATGGACGACGTGGGGAGTTGGCGCTGGTTTCCTGGAGAGGGTACGATGCTGCACCGTCCAATCCATGTATGGCAAACTCGTCATCATGGGTTACATTGTCAGCATCGTCATTAGCGTTAGCCACCGATTCTGTTGCTGATGCAGGTGCGGTGTTTGCTGATTGAGCGAGAGCAAGAGCACCAGGCCGTTGCAGCCGTTGTTGGCGCTGGGGCTTCGTCACGATCTTGGTGGGCTGTTGCTTCTTCTGACGCAGCTCCAAGCTTTCCTCTTCAGGACTCGGCGCAGTAGGCGCACTATCCTGGGGCTCAGATCTCTGCTTCGCCTTCTGTGGCTGGGGTGGTGCTGGCGTGTTCAACTGATATTCGGCATACGACTGCAGCCGACTACTGCTCAGACAATCCCATAGCCATCTCGCATGTACTGCGGGTATCCGCTTGTCCGTAGCGAATTTGAGTTTCGGAGTGTTTACGGTAGGAGGGTTGCAGATCACAACCGAGGTCTTTGCAGATAGCTGTTCATCGTACGAGGCGCCTGTCAAGATTGTCAGATCATTCCAATGGATGCGGAGCAGGAGCCGTACCCATAAGCGTGACAATTTTTGTCACATGCAGCAGCTCGATGCCGGAAAAGCCCGTGGAGTTGATGGTCAGGCCAGAGAACCCTGGCTACGTCAGCAACCAATAAACCAACAGTGATGCGCAAACTTACCACTAATACTAAGCTTTTGGAATGGTCGACTCAATACATCACTCGCGGGGTCTACTAGACGTTTTCCATAGAGACAGCGCTCGACCCACCAATTAGTGACCAGATTGAGATGTGAACCGGCACGCTCCGGAAGTGCCGTCAAATCGACCTCAACGTCATGGGGTATTACAAAGTAGCCTCGCCGTAGATCTTCGGATGAGGCATTGTTGAGATCAGCCACGCGCATTACGTGCGCGCCGTTGCTCTCGAGATGCTGCCGCAAAATGTTTGTCTAGTGGAGACGTCAGTGAGGTCTAGAATCTGAGGTGGAGAATGGCGAACCTTTTCTACATCGAAGCCATGAGTGCATACGACGCGACCCTCAAAAATTCCATCATGTTGGGACGCGTCGTTGGGTTGTGGTGGCAAATGTTGTTCATGACTGTCTGCATGGTCATCAAGTTGCGCTTCGGTAAGCGTATCGTTGTCATGAATGGAGGCCGCTGGCGTGTGTGTACGAGTGCTTGTACGCGTACTATCTGGCTTAGTAGCAACGTCCTCTGTCCACTCATCCTCGTCTAGCTGTCGCTCGAAACTGGGCGCCGTGATGCCTGCCCAGAAGGCATCACTCTGGCTTCCTACCTTGGTGCTTGCCGAGCGACGCAGCTTCCTGCGAAAAGGGTTCAGAGCCTGGCTTGTTTCTGCGTCTCGTGTGCGCTTGCCCAGAGCGGGCGAGGCGGGCAGTTTGCGATCCCAAGCACCATTCCCTCGCTCCTGGACGGGCATGGTGGGGTTGTAGAGGGCCTCGTCCAGCACCATGCCCCTCTCTAGACTTTGGTCGAGCCATTCCAACGCCACAATCTTCATCCTCCAATTCAGGGCGTGTTCGTACTTCTTCCCCGATGGTGCGGCGGCGATGAGGTGGGTGACGGACTTGGTGAGATCGCCGTGGTACTCGGCTCCGTTGGCATCGACAGTCTCCTGGATGCGCTTCCGTTGCTCAGCTGCATTGGTCAGTATCGTCCCATGTACGTAGAGCGGGCGACGTACGGTTGTCGAAGCCAGTGAGGCATATTTTCAGTCCCGCGAGAGTCGGCATGCGGTACTCCTTTTCCAGCGCGGCCATGTCCAAAATGTCGTCGCCAGCCATCCACACCTCCCTCAGCGCCTCGAGCCATTCTGGGGACAGGACCTTGACATCGTCGCGCGACTTGGCGACATATCGGTATTTGGCACTGTCGGTGCTGCCAACTATGAGGTGGGTTACATCGGACGTGAGGTCGAGCTTGATGGTCGCGCCCATCTGCGCGCCAATGGCTGCGAGTTTGGCCTATACGGCTGTCAGAGCGGGCGAGATGTGAGGATACTGGTGGACGTACGCGCTGCTCGGGGGCGATGGAGGTGCAGCAGAGGATGGCCCCAGCAAGGGGCAGTTGGGCTGTCCCTACATAGAGTCAGCGATTGCGTTCAACGCATGGCGGTCGTGTCAGACGCACCGTAGCCTACATCGTTCGCATCCATGGCACTGACGGGCACCTGCAAAAGTCGCAGTGTCGTGTGCTTAACGCCGAAGAAAGCGCGTCTGGGCTAAGCCTCGTCTTGCCCACGCGTTGCGGGGAAGCCACACTCGCGGTCACGTGGGTTCTGGCGGTGGAAGCCCTATGTCTCGGCCACATCTCGCTACTCCTTCCGCACTGTCCGCCTTGCTTCCCATCTTGGACCATCCCCAGATGATCCGAACCTCGCCACATGCCACGAAAAAAAAAAGCTTTCTCCTCCACTGCCGAGTACCCACCGCAGCCAGAATGACGACTGCTTCGTTCCTGGCCTTGAGCTTGGGGGCGGCTGAGTTGGCAGCCCGCCCTGCTCTCTGCGCCGATCCGCCCACTCACGATTGCTGCAACTCCAGATTCAGAACCCCAGGCGCTGATCCCTACGCAATTGGGCCTGCTGTTTTCTTTTCGGCGATCGTTGGACGCAACGCGCTGACGCCCTGTTTGTGTGGTTGCAGTCGCGCTATGCCGCAGGATGCCCGGGCATGCTCTATCAAACTGCTCCAATATTGCAAAATCAAGGCACAGGCGCCCGCCGTCCATGCACAGCCAGAGGGCATCAATCGCTTGGTCTTTCTTGACACTTGAGAGATTGCGCGTTGCCCAGGGACAGCGTGGCTATGGAGCTTGGGGTCTAAGCGATCCCGTCACTCTCCATGAGCGCGTGCTCGTGCTCGCCTACATAGATGTAATCTCATCCGTGCGGGCTTAGTCGTGGGAGGAAGCCTGCCATGTCGTCGTCGATCAAAGTACCGTGCCGGGTATCCCGTAGTCGGTCGCTATCCGCCAACGGGTCTAGAAGCACGTCTTAGTAGATGCCCATTGAGATCTCACCCCTGCATCGAGTCCTGCAAACTCTTGGTGCTCAAGATGATGTAATGCATCCGAGCCTCCGTCCGCGCAAGCTACGCTCCCATAGCGCTCCTAGTAGCTAGCACTTCATATACCCGCTGCGGGAATACTCGTCTGTTACGCTGCTTGACGTGCTCATGAACGTTTCCTTGCCCCATCTGGCACCGCTGCCTTCTCCACTTTCACAATTCTGCTAAGCAACATCTCAAATCCACCATCCCAGCTGCTGCGACCCCGCCGACCAGCAGCACTGCACACCGTCCGCGTCATCCGTCCTGTTCCCTGCACTCGACGCCGGTACACTTTCGCCGTCCCTGCACTGACTTAGTCTGACATGCTCGCGTCCTCGTAACATGCTTGCAAGTCGGCTAGCTGCAACTCACTTCAAAACACCCGCAAGTCCCTGTTACTCGCCGTTGTTGTCCTGACCAGAAACCTCCCCTCGTCGCCAGCGCAGTCGCTCCAAACAGGGTATTCCCGCACGCTTCCGACGCACCGGCAACCTCACCGCTCCACAACACTACAGTGGCCTGTCGTGCTGATCGCATTTACACATCATTGACTAGGTAGCCTCACCAAACTTTTTGATACCCTGTCTCCCTCTGTGAGTCCTTGTCTCATCTCCCCCTTCACCGCGTTCGGGCCCTTTGTCTAGTAGCGCCCAACCTCATCGTCCCTTCCCAAAGCATCCACATGGAACCTGGTTGGGTTACCTAGTCCAAGAAGCTTTTGTACCCCTCTCATGACTCTGAGGAGTTGTACAAGCCAAATTGTTCTCGACCTCTACAATTACACCTTGTATAAGACTCGGCGCGCTGCATGCCTTTGCTCAACACCTTGATCGTTCTCCCGTCCTGCCCTTGACCTCACTAACGCATCGTCGCTATGCCAGAGTACCACACAGTCTACTCTGAACGTGGCCGATTACGATACCTCCCCGACCATTTGGACTGTCCTCCGCGAACCTACCGCGGCATCTTTGCAGGTCGCAATCGTAGACCGCACCGCATTCACATCGCACACGTCGGTCCTGATCCGACTCTACTTCGTGTCCAGAGACGCCAAACGACTAGCAAGTCGTACTTTACAGAAAAGCTGGCGGTCCCACGCGACAGCGCTAAACGTTTCCTACGGTCGTTTATCGACACCCACTTTTCTTCCAACACCGAAACCACAGACATTCCTACGCCTCGATCGTCGACAAGCACTACCAGCAGCAATCGCAACTCGGTTGCCTCAGTTCCAGCTTCCCAGACCGCCACCATGAGGTCGCTTACCAGGAACTCTGGTAGTGGCGCCGTAGGCGCAATTGGAGGTGCCATGGCTGCACCAGGCATGCCCAGACCATCAGTCGCCGAGTCACATTGGTCTTCCGGCCGCGCATCCGCAAAAAGCATCATCACCAACGTAAAGAGCGTACCAGAGGAGAAGCCCGTGGCTTCAGGTGGTGGTGTCAGTGTCAACGTGCAACTCACAGAGCCGGTCTTGTTCCTACGGGGGTTCGAGCAAGCTGAGCATGCAGAGCGAAGCACGGCGATGCTTCGTGGAACACTATGTCTGAAGATCACCAAACCCTCAAAACTCAAGGCTGTTACGCTCAAGTTCAGAGGCAAAGCGACGACTAAGTGGCCAGAAGGTACGTTCGTCTACATTATGCCATTCTAAAACTAACACTCTTTAGGCATTCCCCCAAAGAAAGTTGAGTTCGAAGAGGTGGACACTTTGATGAGCCACACCTGGCCATTTTTCAATTCACAATTCCCCAACGCCGAGAATGGCACTGGCGCAGATCACGTGGAACTTTACAAGGGTTCTGGTGGATTGACTGGATCGCCAAACAACTCTTCGCTGAATCTAACGACAAAGGAGGCGAAACGACTATCGTTACAAGTCAATCAATCGCGAAGCTTCGGTAAGGGCGACACCCCTGGAGGCGGCCCTTCAGTAGCACAAAAGGGTTACAGGACCTTCAACCCTGGAGAGTACATGTACAACTTCGAGTTACCGCTAGACAGCCACCTTCCCGAGACCATCGATGTCGACCTTGGTTCAGTCAAATATGAGTTGGAAGCTACTGTCGAACGCGCCGGTGCCTTCCGCACAAACCTTATTGGAACAAAGGAAGTCACCTTGATCCGCGCACCTTCGGAGGGGTCACTGGAGCAGGTTGAGCCTATCGCCATTAGCCGCAGCTGGGAAGACCAGTTACACTACGACATAGTCATCTCTGGCAAATCCTTCCCACTCGGTGCACAGGTTCCCATTGCCTTCAAGCTGACCCCGCTCGCCAAGGTGCAATGTCATCGTATCAAGGTGTTTGTCACTGAGAACGTCGAGTATTTCTGCAACAACAAGCGAGTCCATCGAATGGAGCCGGTCCGTAAGGTCCAATTATTCGAGAAACGTGCAGACGGCCCACCAACCAGTACCTTCCCCGGTAGCACAATGCGAATAGTCTCTGGAGGTGGTGTTCCATACGACCAACGAGCGGCTGCTTCACGAGGCGAGGACGTGCAGGTGCAAGATCCTACAAACCTTCTGGGTGACCTTGGTGGCGACGCGAACATCGGTCCTACAGAGATGGAATTCAATGTACAGCTACCAAGCTGCCATAACCTCAAAGAGAAAGACAAGTCATCAAAGCTACACTTCGACACGACATACCAGAATATCCAGGTGCACCATTGGATCAAGGTATGTTCAACCTTAGGTTTCAGCGTCTTACATACTAACAATTTACTAGCTTGTCATGCGCCTCTCGAAACCGGACGCCACTGACCCAACTAAGAGAAGACACTTCGAAATCTCCATTGACTCACCCTTCCACATTCTCTCGTGTCAAGCTACGCAAGCGAACACAGCACTACCAGCATACTCGTCGCCTGAACCAGCCCTAAGCGGCACGCGCGTACCCGAGTGCGGATGCCCGAATGCACCAGCCCGGCGCAACTCCCCAACCAGCTTTGTTCCAACTCTGAGCTCAATAGGCCGCTCAAGAGGAAACTCGGACGCAGTGATACCAACACCAACACCGACGCTTACTCGTCCGCAAGCAGCGCATATTGGCGGACCGAATGACTCTACAGTACAACGACCCATTCATCTTATGCGCGTACCATCATTCAACCCACCCGCATTCTCAGAAATAGAACCACCTCCACCCGTAGAGACTCCACCTCCCCTTTACGAAACCATTGCATCGCCCACGAGTGGGTTAGCCGACTACTTCTCCCGCCTGTCTGACGCATATGACTCAGACAGCGATCCAGAGCGCAACGATCGAGCGCGCGTTGAGATTCCCCTGACACCAGGGGGCCGCACCAACAGAAGTATGGACGAGCGCAGAACCTGGCTGCCCGTTGGCCATTGATTGAGCATCAGGATGCTCTCATGACGTCATGCGTTACGCTTTCTTTCATGTTTATGCATATATATATTTTTACACATTTACGACGATTCTCCTTTCGTTTTCAGGCGGGCCGTGCATCCATCGCCTGGGGAATATAGGGTCTTTTTACCATGGAAACACGGAGCATGAGGAAAACCTGCAGCGCTTTTGCTTTTACTCTCGCATTGTTCGCCTTTGGGCATTTTCGCGTGTTTGGGCCCGGGGTTCGCTGGGATGTTCCTTCGCTGAACTGGTTGTTTCATGGGCGTAACTTCATGTTAGATGGGTAGTCCTTGGTTTACAGAAGCCCGCGCTTTCGCCTGCTGTAATTATTTATCTAGTCGACCATATAGGTTGTAAATACTACGAACGTACATATCTGTTCATACTAGTCCTTCTCATGGTTAATATCCGGGCCTGTCAGTAGTCTGCGGCAGACGTTGAGGGTTCAAAGAAACAGGTTGCGACACATGATGTTTGCAGGAGCTGGAACAGCGCTGACCATGTCATGATCAATTAGTATAGTTCAATTGATGCGGTGCAAACATACGGATCTCAACTGACCTGCTTCCTTGCGGTCCAAATCGCTCATGTCTTCTGATTCCAAGGCAACCCGTATGATTAACTATGCTATTATGTCCCACACCGCATAAACACCACATCGCACTTTCGCGATGCCGACCGACTCTAATCATAACGTCCGTGCTAGGCGGCCGCACAAACGTCGTCAACGACCTCTAGTCAAGCTTTGACATCCAGCCATTCATCACGGGCCACGTCCCGTCCTCCTCATTGCAAGGTCAGCCCTCTACACCATACCAGGCACACCGTCTTCTACTGATGTCAACGTTCAAGGTCATTCCCTCTCTTTTCCCGTCACAGGCTGACCTTATACGTTACATACAACGGTGGTCTTGACTGACCTGGTTGCTCGAGTGACGTATGTGGAGATTGTGGAGTAAAGACTAGGGAGGATATCTCGGTGCGTCTAGACGCGGGTGTTGCTGTGGTCGTTGTATTATTAGGACGTAGGGGTTTCAAGCTATGAAGGGTACATGGGTGCCCGAGTTGATCGACTGGCTCTACGAGTTCTTGGCCTAGATTGTTGAGTTGTTACCTGATGGGCGCATTCTGTGTCAGTCTGCTCATGGTCCAGTTGGTTCTTCGGGTCAATCCAGTACCCGCAATACCTGTTCGCCTGGGCAAAATCTTCTGGGCGGTCATGTTGGTGTGAGATTGCTGCCCAACTACCTGTAACACATTGATATCATGTTTGACTTGTATATGATACTTTATCCGTGCTCTGCTATTCGAGAACGCGTGTCCTAGTGCAGACGGGACCAAGATCTGGTGTTCCCAGTCACCATCGTGTGGACAAACGGCTTGCGATGGTGAGACGCGGCTATCGGACCTTTTTAAGATCTTGACAGGTTTTGGATGGGCAAGGGCTGTTTCATGCGGAGTAGCTCAAAATTCCCAACTTGAGTAGTACTATGACGTAGAGATCGGTGTTACTCTGACTCTACTTACTGAGGTAGGACATATGCATGTGCAAGAGTTGGAAGAGGTCCGATGGTGAGAACTTTTGCGAAAATTTCAAGGGTACCTCAGCCCTGCGCATAGCATTTCGAAAAGTATGTTTGGGCGCACTGCAATTCGCGCGAACGGATTGTTGCTGGGGAGGCATCTTAGGCGATTCGCCAGGGTTGCATCGCACCTAAGAGAGTTATTCCCGGGGTGCGTCGTGTTGCGAAAGCGTGGTTTCCCTGACATCTTCGATCGCCTTCAATTTCTTTGCATTCGGGCCCTGCACATACATCTGCCTTGAAATATTAAGGTACTCTTTTCTTGCGAAGAGATTCAATGACGATTTCCCGTCTCTTCTGCAGTCCGCAACCATGCATGCGCTGCAGCATGTACAAAAATCGCATCCGCCCGGGTTTCCAACATTTAACTTATCTTGACATTGATTTACACCGCCTCTGGCGGCTGCAGTGCTTACGCTCCAGTCGGAAAATCTCTGCATAGCGGCTATTTGTGAGGGCCCATGTGTCTTCACCGGATAACGACTTAGCGATGGTCAATGACCTCGGGACCTTGCAACGTTGAGAGCTCCCTGAGTCGTGCTATCGAGCCAACCACGCCTGCAGTTCGTGAGGTTTGTTGACTGAAGTCCGCTGATCGGCCTTCCTGCATAGACGATGCAGCACCCTGCATACAGAACCATCATGTGATAAGCAGCGTGCAGAAGGCTTTGTCATGTGGCATCCCTCCGAGAACGACGATGCATGAGGTCAAGAGGTTGTCCACGGAAAGCGAGAGCGAACGTGTTCAAGGCTTGGGCACAACAGTTCCAAGGCTGGGGCGGCTCGTAGCGCGGCCTATCGGAGCGAACTGAGCTCCGCCCCCAGCCGTTGCTTTGGTAGAAGACGCTGCGATTTCGACCGTTTCTGAACGGTTTTTGCTGGGTTGCCGTCCGCCAGACTCGTTCATGTAGCGGAAGTTTTGCCGGCCAAGTTTCGGCACCCAAGATCGCGTTGAACAGTGTGGCTGTTGAACGGTGGCGTCCGATTAGGCCATTCCTAGTCCACCCCGGAGCCAACCAACGTCATTGCCAAGTACCAAGCACTTTAGTATGGAAGAGAGATAATCGCATTCTAATCTCTGTTTCTTTCGCTCGTTTTCCAGTCGAGCTGAAGAGTCCCGACGACGACGACGATTCGCCCTGGCAATTGAAGTGGCTTGATCAGAAACGCGCCTTTGTTTTCCCAATCTGCGCACGCCCAATCGCGCTCGACTCTGGTTGACAGCCGACTACCACGCGCACCATCCAAGCTTTCGGATGAGCCTGCCGAGCGGCACCTAGACCTCGTAAGCATTCGGCTTGGGTTTTCTTGTTTCTCCCATAACATTCACTAACTGGCCACTCCAAAAGTTGTGCGACAGCAAAGGCGGAGCACTCTCCACGGCCCCGCAGGCATACCATACCATCACCGTCATTGCCATATAGGGCTGTGCTGGACCGGCGTCTGGGCGGATCCCCATATACATGCATTCGGTCTCGCTACCACCTTTCTCTTCCTTTGACCGCTTCTCTCGACAACGCGGCCCCGGTGCCAAAATCCTCCCTACATAACCATTGCTCGCCCGCGAGACTCTTCTTCGCCCACCTCGGCCACCAACCGCGCCGAGCTGCCTTTCGCTTCTCCGCATACAGGCGTCGTATACGTGCGAGAAATAGTTAGACGGATACAGAAACACACATAGAGACAAGGACCATCAAAACGTCACAATGGCGTGGGACCACCTCTCCATCACAAAGCCGCATCTGGTCTACCTGATCCTTGGAGGCTTCACTAGTCTGTTCATGCTGTGCTCCTCTGTGATCAAGGAGCGTCTGTACATTGGTGAAGCCACAGTCGCGACAATCTGTGGTATCATATTCGGTCCACATGCCGCAAACCTCATAGATCCATCAACCTGGGGCAACGTCGACTTGATCACCCTCGAGTTTTCGCGCATTGTCCTTGTCGTGCAATGCTTCGCTGTCGGTGTCGAGTTGCCTCGCGCATACATGGAGAAGCACTGGAAGTCAGTCGTGGCACTACTGCTTCCAGTCATGACTTTTGGCTGGCTAATAACTAGCCTGTTCATCTGGGGCCTGTTCCACTCTCACCTCAACTGGCTTGACAGTCTTTGCGTTGCAGCTTGTGTGACTGCCACAGACCCTGTCTTAGCATCATCAGTCGTCGGTAAAGGCAAGTTCGCCAAGCGAGTACCCAAACATCTTCGAGACTTGTTGTCCTGTGAATCTGGCTGCAACGATGGCATGGCGTTCCCCTTCGTTTACTTGGCCATCTACTTGATTCACTACCGACCAGACGCCAACGCGGTCGCTTATCACTGGTTTTGCTACACCATCCTTTACGAATGCATCTTCGGCGCCTTCTATGGAGTTGTCGTTGGATACATTGCGCGTCGCGCTATTCGGTGGGCGCACGAGAAGGATCTCATTGATCGAGAGAGTTTCCTCGTCTTCTACTTCGTGCTGGCGTTGTTCTGTGCTGGCTCCGGTGCCCTGCTGGGCATGGATGACTTGTTGGTGGGCTTCGCCTGTGGTGTAGGCTTTTCCAACGACGGATGGTTCCTGGAGAAAACCGAGGAATCCCACGTATCCAACGTTATCGACCTGCTGATCAATTTGGCATTCTTCGTCTATTTTGGATCCATCATCCCCTGGGAATTGTTCAACGCACCGCTCATCGGGATAACACCATGGCGTCTCGTTGTGCTCGGCATTCTGGTACTTTTCTTCCGCCGTATTCCGATTATGTTGGCGCTCAAACCTGTCATTCCCGACCTTAAGACCTGGCGAGAGGCGTCCTTCGCTGGACATTTCGGACCCATTGGCGTCGGTGGCCTGTTTGTAGCGATCCTTGCAAGAGCCGAGCTGGAGACTGATACGACGACCCCGCTAGCCGTACTACCGGAGGAGGGTTTCGAGCATTTGAACATCATCGAGATGATCTGGCCCATTACATGTTTCTTGGTCATCGTTAGTATCATTGTTCATGGAAGTTCAATCGCTGTCTTTACCCTTGGAAAACGCATCAATACCCTGACAATTTCCATGTCCTACACCCAAGCGAACGAGAACGGGCCCGGCTGGATGGATCGTCTTCCCCGCATCCAATCACGCTCCAGATCTTCTATGGCTCGACGTCCCTCTGAATCATCCATGGATGAAAAGTCAGAGCTCGCGACGGCAGGTTTTGGCAGCAGTTTCCTACGTCGCCAGAAGGAAGAGGACAGTAACTCTGTAAAGCCTGCGAACCGAGGCAGGCGCTGGGATGCTGGTCGAGGTCCAGGTGGACCAATCTCGCAGTCCGCCATTGGTCCTGCTAGGCGTGATGAAGAGAAGGGGCTACCAGCAGAACTCGAAGACACTGGTACCTTTGCTGATACGATGGCCATCTCTAGCGACAGTTCATCGAGTGGTAAAGAGAAGATGAAGAGCCAGGTACCAGAAGAAGAGATGTATCAGGAGGGCCATGAGACTGTCATCGAGGATGAAGAAGGAAATGTTCTCGGTGTAAGAGACAGTCATGGTGAGCACGGTGCGGAGAGGCAAAGGCATGACCGTGAGAGGGCGCAGGAGCTCATGCGTACAAAGCATGTCCACGGTGGCGTGTCGCAAGATGAGCATGGCGGCGCACTCGAAGAAGCACCCGGTCGCATTGAAAGCGCGATTGAACACCCTCATAAAACCTGGCGCAACCGAATGCAAAGTTACAAGGGCCAGAATCAAAAGGAAAAGGCCACAGAACCACCAAAGGCAGAGAAGCCAGCCCAGAAATCAAGCCACAAGAACGGCCCCGCTCTCGCATACCAATATGGTAATACCATTATTGTTGAGGATGAGGATGGCGAGGTCCTGAAGAAGTACGACATACCGGCTGCTCCAAAGAAGGGGAAGGATGGCCGACCTGCCAACCATCGCGGCCAATCTATGGTAGAGACGTCTAGTCGTGCCGTTCAGAGTCTCAAGCGAATGGGAACCCACATGGGTGTACCAGCACAACAGGCTGGACCATCGGGCACCCAAGCGGCGAATAACAACAAGAAGAAACAGAAAGCAGCGGAAGCCGCAGCGAAAGAGCAAGAAGACGATGATCTACTCCGCTTCACCGTAACAGCTGGTGGCCGTCGGATGAGCAAGCTTGAGTTCATCCAGCAAATGTCGCAAATGAACCCTAAAGACAGGGCGAAGTTTGTACAAGCTAGTGATGCCCCTGAGGCCGTCAAAGATGCCGCACACCAAGATGCTAAGGACCACACTGCGGAACAACGCCGCCGTGCAGCTTCGGTACAAGCAAATATGCCCCCGGTTGTTGGAGAAGAGGGCGAGGCCGAACTTCATAAGATCGAATCGCCAGCGGCTAAGGAAGAAGGCCACCGTCGGGGCCCCGAAGGTCTGACATTAGTGGACAGTAACGATGAGCATGTTCCCTTCCACTCCGTACGCCAGGATCTCGAGAACCGACCCAGCGATCAGGGTGGCGAAACCGCTGCACAGCGCCGACGTCGCTTAGCTGCGGAGAATATACCAGCTGAAACTTCAGGCGGTTCCGCCATTCTGCCGCCATCGCAGCAACCAGAAGAAGGGTTTGAAGGCGAAACAGCGGCAGAGCGCAGGCGTCGTCTGGGGGCCCTTGGTGTAGGTAAAGACAATTCTCCCGAATCTGATTCTGAAGATGAAGAGACTGGTGACCCACTTGAGACTGGTCGTGGTACACACTCGCGCACCGCTGAGCCAAGCCGAAAGACGCTTTCACCTACGCCACGCACGCCTGGTATCCGTTTCGCAGATCAACCTAGAGTTCCAACAAGGGATGAGCGTGCCGCCGAGGATGCTCGAGAAAAGGAGGAGAGTCAGAAGGAAAAGGATGGCAAGAAGAAGAGTGGGCTCAGCAAGCTCATTGGAAGGAAGTAGGTTGTTGACTTCACTATATTTCTTGGGATCAAATGTTTAATTGAAGGTCGATGCATTTGTGCTTGCATAGCGTCGTGGAGTTTAGAAGCGGTTTCTTGAAGACTTGCATGAGTCGCAATGTAGTCATTGAGTCATGGTGCTAGGTGTTCGTATTGAATGAAGAATGCGACACATGTCTTACATCAAATCACACTCGCTTTTCGTCCCAATCCCAATTGCTGGAGGTATCCAAAAAAAAAAAAAAAAAAAAAAAAAAAAAAAAAAAACAGTGTATTACAATGTCGTAGCGACGAAATGGAGGATTCACTCCATATAGGCAGGTAGTTGGTTGCTGTCGATGTAAATTGCTCTTATTTCTGTAATCTACGTTCTGTTGGCCAAAACCTCGGTGCCTCGGGTCTCGCTCGGTGCTTAAGCGGCCAGTTCTTCGCTCCCTAGCTACCTAGGTAAGTCCAACTATCACCACGCTACACACGATCTTCTGCACTTTACTGAAGCTCGGTAATCAGTGGTTATACATTCAGCAGACATCGCGATGTGCTCCGCGACGCTCGTATTGCACCCCACCCTGACGTAGCATCATATGGGAAATTGCCTCGAAGCGGCAGCTGGCAAAGTACACCACCTTGGCGCCCAGGCTCTCGGAGATGAAAAATCTTATCAGATTGATAAGATGATCAGATTAGCGCTGATGGGCAACATCGTCGTTCCACTGGTGATGCTATGGCTACAACATCATGCCATAAGTGTGCATACTTACGGACACGACCTCGGATTAAGTCTCCCTCCTTAGACCCGTTCAAGCGACCGGTCCTCAGATCGCGCCAATCATAAGCTATCTTGTCTGCAGTCTCGCGATCATTCTTAGCTAGCCGACATACCTGAGCCAAAGATGTAGAGCATGACGAGAAAAGACTTTGATACGGACGATGCTCCGAGTTTCTTGTACTCCGATGACGGAGAGCGCCCCTACATGAGTACTGGTGGGATATAATATATATCAGCCATATTTGCTTCCCAATTTTGACGTATCCCTCTACTCACTCTAGGCATCCAAGCACGGCAACATGGGTTCCATTCAGCAACATGAGATTGCAACGCTCAACAGCTTAGCGGCCCAAATCAGCGAGCTGGCTGCTAAGATGACGAAGCAGCTGGAGGCTGAAAATGTGACACCAGTCACTCTTGAGGCCGACAGTCCGATCAAGTACGAGAAACTCCCGGGAGATGTTTTCATGACCCGACAACTGCTTGAGGACGCGTTGAAGGACATGTGGATTCTAAGCCAAGGGCCGAGTGAGAGCGTGTTTAACTACGTACACATGGCCATTCCAGACACGGCATGCTTGAACGTCCTCAACCAGTTTGACTTTTGGGGTGCGGTGCCAGTCGATGGCGAAGCGACATTTGAGGATATAGCAAGGCATACCAAGCTCCCTCTTGAGGTGGTGAGTCGTGTCATCGACCATGCTGTCACGATGCGCTTCTTCCACAAACCTTCGCCCACATCGACCTCAGTCAAACATAGCTCACGATCTGCTGCACTAGCCAAAGACTCTGGTTTGTCTGCACTCGTGCAGATGGTGTTGGATGAAACGGGTCCCCCAATGTTCTTGCTTCCAGAAGCTTTGCGACGCTTTTCGCAAGGAAAACCTGAGATAAGCAAGGACATAAAAGAGACTGCTTTTAGGCTGTGTCACTCTGGCGGTGAAGCGTGGGGTGACTATGAGACCAGTTGGGAGTTTATCGAAAACGATGGCGAGGGTGAGAAGAAGGGCTGGCGACAGAGGAACTTCGTCAAGTTCATGGCCTATATCAAGGATCTGTTCCACACCGAAAACATGGTACTCGAAGCCATCGATTGGAAGGCAGAGGGCGAAGTCACGGTCGTTGACGTGAGTATACCTAGACCTGATCCTCATCCTAACACTAACAGTCATCAGCTCGGTGGTTCAGCTGGTCACGACGATGCTGTTCTTGCAACAAAGTTCCCTAACCTCAAGATCGTAGTCCAAGATCTCCCCGAAGTCGCCCCAGTCTTCGAAAAAGAATTCCCATCCGAATTAAGATCGCGCGTCTCGTTTCTTACACACAACCTTTTCGATCCACAGCCTGTACAAGCGGATATTTACATGCTCAAGTGGATCTTACACGACTGGCCGGACGTTGAGTCAGTGAAGATATTGCAAGCACTCCGGCCCGCACTCCGGCCCGGTGCCCGCGTTCTTTTCATCGATTATGTGGGCAAACAGGAGCCGAGCAACGAGGAGCTGCCAAGGAGTATACAGGGCTTTGGTACAGCCACTGATCTGAGGATGATGGCATTATTTAACGCGAAGGAGAGGCCAGTAGAGGCGTGGAAGGACATCTTCGAGCAGGCTGATGAGAGATACGATGTTGTTAGAGTTGAAGCTGATCCGTTGAGCTTCATGTGCGTGCTTGAGGCTGTGTGGAGGGGCTAGATGTCATATGGCACACCGCGAACTCGCTTCTAAACTGGCCGTCTAATCAGATAAACAATCTATCTTGTTTTTCATTCGTACCTGTGTCCCTCGTTCCACACAGATCGATATAACGAGGCTCAGCTCGGACCTGAAAGCTGCTACAATCACTAGGCTAAGAAAAGCTTTGCTCAAATAAAGAGCGCGAGATGTAGAGAGCTGAATGCGCTACAGGCACTCGATTGTGTTGCATGCTCAGCGCACTAGGCTGTTTGACGCCGATATCCACATGTGCCCCGACTTTGTCGTGGTGAAAAGGGACAGTATCCCATATCCGCGATGAGCTTTGTATATTGGCGATATGAGAAATTCTCCATCGAGAAAAAACTCCCCGTAGCTCAGTTGGTTTAGAGCGTCTGACTGTAATATCTGCTGTTATCAGAAGGTCCCTTGTTCGACTCATGGTGGGGAGAATAATTCTCTTTTTGCCTTTTTTTGCTCTTGTCTGTACCTAGTATCATATGCCATGAGGTGTTTCGAGCTAGCTTGGGGAAAGTCGAAACAGCATTCCAAACAAGCTATCTATGCGCTATACCCGGGACATTACCAGCCGTGACATCGGACCGGCTCCAGACAGGGCAGATCATAGTATGGTTATCGAAAAGCTCAATGCAGACGCCCAAGCCCAGAGCCACTCCGGCATAATGATCTTTTTGACGCCTCTAGCAGCCGTCAGACCCAACGCCACAATGGAAGCATTCCTAGCGACCCTAGAAACATGCATACAACTGGTACTGGGCTGGCCAATGGGCGGTGCCCTTACTCCCCAGGTAGTCTCTGTTTATGAACAACTAGCGTACCAAAACGTCGTCAAGACGGCCCTTCATGTACATGCAGAAAGGTTTAGAGATACGAATTCTTCAAGAAGTATCCGGTACCCGGCAACGTGTGCTTATAAGAATAGTTCACAAAGATAGTCACGACCAAATCATCACTTCAGATCCTCGTCCACAATCATCAGTCAGTTCTTTCTTCAGCGCCTTCGTCTAGTCATTTCACCATGTCTCCCCGATTAAATACCGTCATCTTATGTATATCACTTTTATCTATTGGGCACATTGCGCAGGCGCAAACTCCCAAGCTTATATCGATACCGATAAAGCACTCTAATATTGATGACGCGGGTCCTTTCATCCCTCTTGTTTCGATGGGGGTCGGTACTCCACCACAGCTGATAACGGCGATCTTGGACACGGGAAGTAGTGATCTCGTCATCCCAAGGACAGGCAGTAGAATCTGTCAAGACAAACAGCAGCAATGCTCTGGCACACCTTTCGTCACTGGTTCGTTCGATACGGATCGTGACACTAGTATTACAGATGTCAATACAGAGCTCAACACGAGTTTTGCAAACGGTGCTGTGTTCCAAGGAGGATTCGTCAAGACAACACTGATGCTCGGTAACCAAAGTGTGTCGGATTCACAACTTGGAGTCATCGAACAAGGTTCGCTGCCTTCTGGGAATCCACTTTTCCCCATATTCGGTATCGGTCCTATTGAGAACGAAGTTGTCCAGCCACCATACCAGAATACATTGGCCAATCTCAAGGATACTGGTGCTATCAATGCCAATGTATATGGTATCTTCATGAACGATTTCCGTAAGTTGAGCATAGTAAATGTTCGAATGAATGCCAGGCTGATATCGGTATCCTCTTGACAGGCAGTCCAGAGGGCTCTATTGTGTTTGGCGGTGTTGACACCGCGAAGTTCCAAAGCCCGCTCCAAAATGCAGGACCACTTTTATTGAACAATGGAGGCGTTGCGTCGCAATTTGTAATCGATTTCAGCTCCATGCAGTTGGTCAGCGGCAACTCATCCTCCTCGAGATCCAACGTCGACTTGGCACCACGGGGCGGCCTCCCTCCGGCGTTGATCGACACTGGAAACCCCTCGCTGAACATTCCATCAGCTTCTCTACGCGCCATGGCCATGGTTATAGGTGCGAATTTTGACGATCAAGCTGGTCAGCTGGGCAGTGTGCCGTGTGATCTTGGCTCCCGCGGAGAGAGCCTCTCATTCGGCTTCAACAACAACCAAGCGAAGATCAGCACTCCTTTGGCTGCGATGCTTGTTCGAGATTCGTCTTCGGGCACGACTGAATGTTTCCTACCGATGTTTTCTTCAGATGGGGATGATACAGCAAGCCTAGGCGCTCCGTTCATGCAAGGAGCTTACATCGTTTTTGATCTGGATAAAAAAAAGATCATGATGGCAAATGCAAACATCAATGCTACCAATTCGAACCTGCAGAAGTTAGACGTGTTGTAGTATCATTATCAAACAACAGTTCCAAAAGCATCAGCTACATTATATAGGCCTTAGAAAGTGATAACAATAAGTCCTTGACCACAGTACCTAAGTACCTTGACAAACCAAGTGCCTGATGTTGCTTCAGGAGGCAAACAGAAGTGTATGTAGTAGTAGTAGCAGGTGCAGCTCGAGCATGAACATAACTCTGCATTGCAGAGTAAAACACTACATTCCAGCGATAAGGTCTGTCAGGTGTCGTGTGCGAAGATCAGGAACAGGTTCGTGGAGTGCTTCCGGAAGCCGCATCTCGATCTAGACCCCAATCAGCTAGACTCAGTTACTCTGAAGCTCTCAATGTTGCCCAAGCGCTACTGCGTCAGTCTTTGGTAAACAATCATCATACGACCTCGAATACAAACGAATTTCATTGTTCAAAAACTGTTTTTCTTCCCTTGCGCGCTGTTGAGATGCTTTGAGTCATGTACCTTTGACGTATCGAATTTCGGGCCATCGCCGAGGATCCGGCCGTCATGGTCTGTGTAAGCAAAGCTATCAGCAGATCCATATGAAAATGCAGGCCATCCTGAAGAGAATAAAGCCTAGCCTGAGATTCCGATGACTCTAAGCCGTGAGGGTTTGCATAAGTGAGGAGCGGATTCCGCGTTATGTTTGATCTTAATCTTTTACCCTCGATCACCTCAAGTTCATCACTGTCATCCTCAACTCTCGCATCAGAATGTCGGCGCCATGTGCGATACAGCATGGAGCTCGTATAACACCAACTGATTTGTGCAGTGGTCAAGCCGCGCTTTCAGATGGCCAAGCGCTGCCCAGATGGCTCATTCCAGCGGACCGTCGGGGTTGGCGACGTATTGTCCAAAACTTTACACCTGCATGGGTATGTAGCATCGTCAGATACTGGAGTTTATGAGTAACGAGAGACTAAATGAGCCTCAGTTCGCCGTCACCATGGGTACAGGCATCGTCGCGGTCCTGTTTCACACCTTCTCGGAGCTCTACCCTAGCTACCATCGCTCGTTGAGAGCGCTGAGCATCGCCTTTTTCATACTCAACATCATCATATTCTCCACCATGCTCATGATATCAGTCCTCAGATACACACTGTATCCCGCCATATGGATTCTGATGCTTCGTCATCCGGTACAGTCGCTGTTTCTTGGCACAATACCCATGGGATTTGCTACCATCGTCAACATGTTCGCCGTTGTTTGCGTACCAAAATGGGCTGGCTTGACACCATACGTCTTGTGGGGCATGTGGTGGCTCGACGTCGCACTCAGCGTTGCTTGTTGCCTCTGGCTACCTTTCCAGATGTGAGTTGACCATGTTTGTCGCTTGAATCTCAAGATCCCGCCTCAAAGTGTTTCTGTTATTGCGAGGAATATGAGAACGCCACCAGCTAATATAGCTGCAGGATGACCAAACATCATAACCGCCATGAGACGATGACAGCAGCCTGGCTTCTGCCGATCGTGGCCTGCATCGTTGCAGCAGCTTCTGGCGGCGTTGTCGCCTCGGTCTTGCCTGACCCGAATCACGCCCTTGTCACCATAGTCACCAGCTATGTCCTTTGGGGTATGGGTCTACCTCTGGCACTCGTGATAATGGTTATATACTTCCATCGTCTTGCCATTCATAACCTTCCATCTCAGGAGGTTATCGTCAGCGTCTTCTTGCCTCTCGGCCCCATGGGCCAGGGCGGATACGCAGTTTTGAAACTCGGCATTCAAGCTTCGAAGACCTTCCCAGATACAAAAGCCTTGCACCCGGTAGCTGGAGAGGTCCTCTACGTACTAGGCTGGATGACCGCCATCACACTCTGGGGCTTCGGTCTGGTATGGTTGTTCTTCGCTGTCGCGTCGATCAGTCGAAACAAGTTCCCTTTTAACATGGGTTGGTGGGGTTTCACCTTTCCTATTGGCGTCTTTACAATGTCTACCATTACCATAGGACAAGAACTTCCTTCCGCTTTCTTTAGGATTCTAGGAACGATACTTGGAATTAGTGTCGTTCTGCTCTGGGTGCTTGTCGCTGTTGGCACTATGAAGAACATTATATACGCAAACATGTTCGAAGCGCCTTGCTTGCGCGACATAGAGAAGAAAGCATGTGCAGCTTCTCGTGGGATGCAACATCAGGACGCGTAGGTAGATCCAGCATAGAGAGCCTTCGTCGTTGCGAGAGTAATGTTTAGCTGGGAGCTTCACTCACTAGCTGACTGTAAATAAAAGGGCGATTAGACCGAAAAGGACGAGGAAATGTCAGGCTCGTGAGGTAAAGGAGACATGCAAGTTGACGAGATCAAAGTCAACCTACAAGCTCCTGGAGACGCCCGTTTCATTTCCAGCGAAGCTCGTATTTCTTCCTTGACTGGTAGTGGGGATAGGTTGCGAAACGCAGTACCACCTGGTGCTTCACTCTGGCTACCGTAGCGGGAATCACGAAGCAGCCAACTAAGACGGATCCGCATCTTATCGATAAACCGTTAGACGCAGATCTACCATGACGTGAAACAGCAAATGTTTCTTCTTTGCCTGGTGAGAGTTGCCCTCTTAGATATGCGTGCTATCCATGAGTATCAGTGGAAGGCACACATGCATGTAGATATTGTCGTGTTGTACCGTACGTGGCGGACATGTAGGTTTACTTATCGCGCACTGACGAAGGGCCGATATGGAGCATCTCTCTTGGCGCTTCCTCTGGTGGCGTAATATGAGGCTGCAGCAGGCTCCAGTCGGACGCGTAACAACGCCAGTCTCACTCTGGAGTCGCGGGTAGTGGCACGAGCTGGCCCTTGTAGGACTTTGCGAGGGTGGCGGCAAGCAATCCGCGGTGAAAGGGACACAGTGTTTCTTAGTAGGTCCGCTTGTCTAAGCGTTTCCAGCAACTTCCAATGTTGCGGCGGAAGGAGCACGGACCCTAAGGCAACATCAAGCTAGCTCGAGCAGTGAGATCACCGACTGTTCAAGCTCCAACTTACTTAAACCACGACGCCCCAAGCACCGGAGATCCATCATCTCCATCTTACCCCCCCACACCACTCACCACCCTCTCAACCGCGCTGCAATTACTTCTATCCCTCTTTGCACTGAAAAAGTAATTTCGCAGAACCACATATAGACACATCAGCAAGATGTCGGCTGAACCAGACCACTCCAAGCCCAAGGTGGACCTTTCAAAGTACGTCGCTTGCCACCACTTCCGCACTTGCGACAGCGACTAACAGCATCTCAGGAACCCCGACGGCGCTGAGCCCAAGGATGTAGGCACCGCGAAGCACCTTTCTGCGCCTGCCCTTACTGACCCGCCACAGAACGATGAGACCGCGACTGCCATCCTCAAGAAGAAGAAGAAGCCAAACTCCCTGATGTAGGTGCTCCAGGAAGCGATTTGAGAAGCCTCTCCTAACTTTCTCAGTGTCACCGACGCCGTCAACGATGACAACTCGATTATCGCTCTCTCAAACAACACCATGGAGACTCTCCAGCTCTTCCGCGGTGACACAGTTCTCGTCAAGGGCAAGAAGCGGAAGGACACCGTCCTCATCGTGCTTGCAGACGACGATCTTGATGACGGCTCCGCGCGGATAAACCGTGTCGTTCGCCACAACCTGCGTGTCAAGCACGGTGATGTTATCACCATCCACCCGTGCCCGGATATCAAATACGTATGTATTCTCAGTCCCAGTCATTGTAAAATCGAGACTGACAACCTTTGCAGGCCAAGCGCATCGCAGTTCTCCCCATCGCCGACACAGTCGAGGGCATCACCGGATCGCTGTTCGACGTTTTCCTTGCCCCATACTTCCGCGAAGCCTACCGACCGGTTCGTCAAGGCGACACTTTCACAGCCCGCGGTGGTATGCGACAAGTGGAGTTCAAGGTTGTCGAGGTCGACCCACCGGAGTTCGGTATTGTCGCACAAGATACCGTCATCCATTGCGAGGGCGAGCCTATTCAGCGTGAGGACGAGGAGGGCAACCTCAACGAGGTCGGTTACGACGATATTGGTGGTTGCAGGAAGCAGATGGCACAGATCCGAGAGTTGGTTGAACTGCCGCTGAGGCATCCTCAGCTGTTCAAGTCCATCGGTATCAAGCCCCCGCGTGGTATCCTGATGTACGGTCCCCCCGGTACCGGTAAGACGCTGATGGCTCGTGCCGTCGCCAACGAGACTGGTGCTTTCTTCTTCCTGATCAACGGTCCTGAGATCATGTCCAAGATGGCCGGTGAATCAGAGTCAAATCTGCGAAAGGCTTTTGAGGAGGCCGAGAAGAACTCGCCAGCGATCATCTTCATTGATGAGATCGATTCAATCGCGCCTAAGCGTGAAAAGACCAACGGTGAAGTCGAGCGCCGTGTCGTCTCGCAACTGCTCACTCTCATGGATGGCATGAAGGCGCGCTCCAACGTCGTTGTCATGGCCGCCACCAACCGACCCAACTCGATCGACCCCGCCCTCCGCCGTTTCGGACGTTTCGATCGTGAAGTCGACATCGGTATTCCCGACCCTACCGGCCGTCTCGAGATCATGCAGATTCACACCAAGAATATGAAGCTTGGTGACGATGTCGATCTACAAACCATTGCTGCTGAGACTCACGGATACGTCGGTTCGGATTTGGCATCACTCTGCTCTGAGGCTGCTATGCAGCAGATTCGTGAGAAGATGGATCTCATCGATCTGGACGAGGACACCATCGATGCTGAGGTTCTCGACTCGCTTGGTGTGACCATGGAGAACTTCCGTTTCGCTCTTGGTGTTTCTAACCCTTCGGCTCTTCGTGAAGTGGCCGTGGTTGAGGTTCCTAACGTTCGGTGGGAGGACATTGGTGGTCTGGAAGAGGTCAAGCGCGAGCTCATTGAGTCTGTGCAGTACCCGGTCGACCACCCCGACAAGTTCCTCAAGTTCGGTATGTCTCCCTCGCGAGGTGTACTGTTCTACGGTCCTCCTGGTACTGGTAAGACGCTTCTTGCCAAGGCCGTTGCCAACGAGTGCGCGGCCAACTTCATCTCCATCAAGGGTCCCGAGCTACTTTCCATGTGGTTCGGTGAGTCAGAGAGCAACATCCGAGACATCTTTGACAAGGCTCGTGCCGCCGCACCTTGCGTTGTCTTCCTTGACGAGTTGGACTCTATTGCCAAGTCGCGTGGTGGATCTCAAGGAGATGCTGGTGGTGCATCCGACCGTGTCGTCAACCAGCTTCTGACTGAGATGGACGGTATGACATCAAAGAAGAATGTTTTCGTTATCGGCGCTACCAACCGACCGGAGCAGCTCGACAACGCCCTGTGCCGTCCTGGTCGTCTGGACACGCTCGTCTACGTTCCTCTACCCGATCTGGCCTCGCGTGCCAGCATCATCAAGGCTCAGCTGCGCAAGACTCCTGTTGCTGAGGATGTCAACATTGACTTCATCGCCCAGAATACCCACGGATTCTCCGGTGCCGATCTTGGTTTCGTCACCCAGCGTGCTGTTAAGCTCGCCATCAAGCAGTCTATTGCAATCGATATCGAGCGCCGCAAGGCTCGCGAGGCTGCTGGTGAAGATGTTGATATGGAAGTTGACGAGGAGGACCCAGTACCTGTGCTGACCAAGGCTCACTTCGAGGAGGCTATGCGCTCTGCTCGTCGTTCCGTTACCGACGTTGAGATCCGCCGATACGAGGCCTTTGCACAGTCAATGAAGAACTCTGGAGGTTCAAGCTTCTTCCGCTTCCCCGACGCTGAGAATGCGGCGGGCGGTGGTGAGCAAAACACCTTTGGTGCTGGTGGCGAGGACGAGGATTTGTACAACTAGAAAGTTGCAGCTAATAGCTGGAACGAGTGAGTACGAAATCATGACGAATGGGTTTCTTTTTTCATCACATGGCATGAGGGGCTATTGATGCCCCATACATAGATGGAGGCGCGCGTAATTGCCGGCGCTTTGACGAGATATCAGTAGTATCTTTGACGAACCAATGGCCTGAATGAGAATGCATGTTATCAATGAACTTGTGCTCCACGGCTGTTCTGCTACTGTGCTGTACAACTCTACACCGACATCTATTTCACACCCCTATTCTGTCACAAACTCTTCCTGCTCATACATTCATGTCCTACCCAGTCGCCAAGCCCAAACATCGCTGACATACAAAGTGTCTGAGTGGCGCTGGAGTGCTTATCGGAGATGCAAGGTGATGTTAGTATCTCTCACAACAAGATCCGGGACGCACCAGCACTATTTGAGGATGTCGCGTACGCGACGCCGACTGTGCCGTCGATACTGCCGTTCGCTACGGCCATGTGTTGAGCTCTTGTTCTTGCATTTTCTCCTCCGATGCATAGACTGGCAAACCGGTTTCTGGTATTGCTGCGTTTTAAAATGTGGGTTACTCATGCGAGCGAGAGCAATCACTTGTCGTCTTCGTATGTAATGTCGCACACCTTTTCCAACTCCTTCATGACCGTCTTTGCACCGGCGTCGATTGCCGACTTGGGAATCTTCAAGTCGACCTCCTCCCCACTCTCGCCATTTGCATTTGTAGTTCCGTTCACTCCGTTGGAATCCTCGCCCAGACCACGCGTCTGCTCCCTGATTTTCTGCATGGCCAGGTTCCGGGCTTCCTCGCAGGTAGTGGCTTGGCCTGAGCGGAAGAGATCGGTAATGTAGGCTCTCAGAGCATCTTTGAAGCCAGAGACGCGCAAGGATTCATCAAGAGTGGATTCGATATTGCGGATGCCATCGCCGGAGAGTAGGGCCGAGTAGATGTTATTCCGGAGATCCTGGGATATACCAGATTGGGCCTGAGTCGTTGACACACTGATGGATTGAGACATGGTTCCGAGTTGGTGAGCCGATGGGTTGCAAAAAGACAGGAGAACAGAAAAGGAGGATGTTCGTCTAAAGTTTTCAATACCGGGCGAGCTACCTTATATTGAAGTAGTGGATGATCCTGTTCGCGTAGACGACGGGGAGTTGGGCGCACGTGGGATTGTGCTTTGAAGCTTGGAGGTACCCGGATGTCGTAATTTGGGATGCAGCGTCTTAAACGACTGGTCGGGGTAGCCGTATTCGGGCAGATGCCGGCACAGATTGCCCTAGTTCAACGTTGGCGGTGAAGATCGCTGCGACGCATGTGCGTGGTTTACCGGGTGCCGTTGCGGGCTCGTGGTGCGAACGATGACTTGCAAGATTGCAACTTGGCGGATCCGAAAGTAGGGGGATTGTAGGATGTGAGTGTTGGATTGGCGTGGTTGGAGTGAAAGTGGCAGACAGGGCAACGGAGCGGATTGTAGGTAGTGCAGTGCTTCCGAGGGATACTGCAATAAGGGCAAAGACGCGCACAGTCAGGTGGTGAAAGCGAAGCTGGGAGTTTGGTACCTGCATCCTTTATCGCAATATTGGTTCCAAGCTCGTAGTATGGGAAGCACGGACCTCTTTCCCGCTTTGGCTTCGGTGGCCCTGCTAGCCGCCTGTCGGACGGTATTGGTATTGGCATCCAGAAGCAGGCGACCCAGTTTACGTTGCAATCTTGATTGTTCTTCCTCGTGCGCTGTGAAGTCTGTCTCCTCACTCTACTCTGGACTGGTGCATCATACGACTGCTGTCTACTTCACGCAAGAGCATACGACGCCTGCAAGGACCATCGCAGCCCCCGAGGATACGCGCTCCCCCATCAGGCGTCGACGACAAAGCGCTTAACGACCGCCACGCCTGGCCGCCTGAGGAGACCTTCACCCTCCCCGCCTTGCGCAGTGCAGTGCCACCGGCTAGCTGTGTATCTGAGACCACGCCCAGGATATCCCACTTGCTCCCGCTGGAGACGAAACACGCCGGCTCAATCTCGCTTCGTCTCAGACAGGGTGCCCTATCGACGACGCCAGGCCCGGGCTATATCGCCATCGATAACACAGACGTCGTCCCCTCGACGAGCTTGCTGAGAGGGCTTGGCAGCATCACCTCACTCCACCCTCTGCCAACCCTCCGAGACGCTGCCCGGCCATCGACGTCACCCCCATCATGGCCTACACGACCAAGTACCACGAGGACTCGGATGCCGATGACGAGTTCGAGCGCCAGGGCATATCTAGCCCGACCCTACCCGCCGAGTACGAGAGCTCCCCCACGAGCTCAGGCCCGCTGAGCACCGAACACACGCCCACCACCTTCACCCACTCACGCGACAGCAAGAGCAGCCCGACAGGGCACATAATGGAGTGGAACGAAGACCAGACGGCTGACTTCATCGCGGACCTGGGCCTGGAGCAGTACTCGGATACCTTTGCCAGTAGGTGGCTCCGCGCCCGCGCCAGCTATCCTTTGCTAATGCTTTGTTTGTAGATGAGGGCATCACGGGCGACGTGCTGGCAGCGCTACAGCATGCCGAGCTGAAGGAGCTGGGTGTCGGCAGTGTGGGTCATCGCCTTACCATACTAAAAGCTGTCTACGAGATCAAGATACGGCAGAATGTGCCCATGGACCCGGACGACTACGTCCCCCTGTGTGAGTCCATTGTCTGTTCTATGCCTTTTCACCTCTAATCACTGCCTCAGCCGCGGATACATCAGCGCAGGAAGCGCCGCCAACCCAAGACGACTTCGCCAAGGTCATTCGCGTAGTCCAGGCGCGCGACGAGCGCATACATACGGCTGAGTCGGAGCTGCGACATCTCAGAGAAGACCTCAGCAGGGTCATGGACGAGAACAAGCGGCTACGGGAGGAGATTCTGCCACTCGTGCGCATGCTCAAGGACAACCAACCCCTACCCACTCCTCACGAGCACGCTGTCACATCGCCACCTGCCACCCAAGAGAGATCTGGTGGAAGCAGTCTGTCGCGTAAGTTCTCCACCAAGAAGCTTTTCCTTGGATCCGCGCCAAAGAACCCCTCTCCAACGATCCAAGAACATCGCGCTCTTGTCGATCACTCTTCTTTGGATCCTTCCGCAGCAGCCGTGGCAGCCTCCTCACACCTTACAGCATCTCTCGGTGGCGGCCCGCAACTGTCGCCCAACTCCATTGCGCAACCCTCCCCAACATCTCCCGCATACAACCAAGGACAAAGCCGCCAGTACAACCGCGAAATACCTCGAAGCGCGCACGATCACGACAGCAGCTCAGGGTGGAGTCAAAACAACACATGGAACTCAGACTCGACTGCTGTGTCCGACCGTAATCGCGATCCCCGCGCTACGCCCGCACCACTGTCGTCACGACCGATGCGAAACAACGCTGCACCAACGCCGAACCCTGACGATCGCGATCGTGACCCACCACTCTCTGGTGGCTCAAGCTCAATGAACGCCTCCACATCCAATCCCGCATCTACCCCATCTACGAATCCGCAAGTCGAAATATTCAAGTCGTTCCGAGTGTCCATCGACGATCCGTGTCACAAGGTGCTGCCAGTTGCGCTCAAAAAATACAACATCACGGCAGACTGGCGGCAGTATGCTTTGTACATTGTACACGGTGACCAAGAGCGATGCCTGGGACTCAATGAGAGGCCGCTGATATTGTTCAAACAACTTGACAAAGAAGGTCGGAAACCGATGTTCATGCTTAGAAAGCACGCAGCACCACAAGAAGGCCATGTCAGCACCGTGGGTGGAAACGATGTACGGCCCGTGAATCCGCAGACAGAGAGCTTCGGATGGGGCAACCAGAATAGAGGGACACCGCTTCCTGGAGGTGTCTTGTAGACAGGCATAACGCTACAGGATAGAAGACGATTACTGCCTGGTAGAGTTTGACACTGTAAGACTATGGGCGTCACTGAGAACGGCATCATGCGATACTGCGGTCGATCGAGCGACGCTGTTGTGGACGACGTCACCGCAGCATGTATGGAAGGAGGAACTGTTCTCTGAACATCGCCTTACGATCAGGGATCATACAAGATGTCATATCTACAACATCTTGCCTGGCGTGGATGACGACATTCGCTCATCCAGCGCAATTAGCGCACCCACAGCATGATCGGAGTTTCGGCGCAATCACGGCCCTTGTACTATTTACATTCATGCCTTGGGAGAATAGGCTGCGGTTTCACGGTGACTTTGCTGAAGAAAAAGGGTAGGTTCAGAAGTGGTGGGTGGATCAGGATGAAGAGTTTTAGATGATACTATTCTGTGTGGATGGCCATATAAGGAGAACTCCTACAGTGAGCATCTGCCGATTATTCCAAACACGTTCGAGGCGTATAGCGAGCGTTGTCGTGTCGTATTACGTTCTTCCTTCCAAATGCAACAATGTGTTGATTTCTGCGTTTGATCCACGAAAAGTCACTCTCCGTGTGGGCATTGTAGCTCAATCCCCATCGTAACCTCGCCGTTTTCGACATCTCTCAATGTCTTGCCATGTCCTGCCATATCCGTGTTGATGTGTTGGCCTCGAGTCATGGAACATGCGTCAAGCGTGATTGTGCCTGCATATATGTGACACGTCATGATGCAGGTACCGAAAGTTTGTCACATCAATCGCTACGGGGTGGGTTTGGTTTTGTCTTGCTGCTATTCTGGATCGCTACTATTTTCGCCACGTCTGAGGAAGGGAAGAGGATATATTTAGCTACACTGGCTCTTTTCGGCCGGACCACTGCCGCTGCATCTAGATTGTGGTGGGGCTCTATGTAGGTGAGCATAGCGGCGTTGTGATGTCGTCCTCAATGGTAGATTTCGCTCGTGAGCGTGTAGGCGGCTGGCAGTAACAAGACAGGGAGGTTTTGATATGAACAACTGTTTCTTCCGTTGACTTGCATCAAAAATCCTTGTGGATCCCTGGAGGAATATATCTTCGTTCTTTTCGTCCAAAATGAATAAACATTGTACCTCTACTCAGGATCCTCTCTTCCATGTCAAGCACGCTTAGTCTTGCTCTGAAATCCACCTCATGGGTATCTCAATGACGATTGCCGTCGTCTTTCTAACAGGCTGAGGCTTCTCTCTCTTCTTAGTCTTCTCTATCTTCCATCAAAACGGCTTGGCTGCCTTTCTCGCCTCTGCTTTCCCACTCACTGGGTCCCTAAATTCCTTCCAACTAACCGGATGCATGACCCTACCTTCTTCACTTCTTGCCAAGACAACACCGAATTCATTTCGATCGGTAGCAACGTAGTAATTGCCGCTGTCGCCCAAACTAATCACCGTGCCCCTCACCAAGTCACCGACCCGGAAGCTCTCTTCAATCTTTATCTTGTCCTTCTCTGTAGCCCGTATATCTTCGCGCCGAATCTGTGCTAAAAACGCTTCGCGGCAAACTGCATCGTCAATGACAAGGATCTCTGCGCTGGCGAAGCGTGGGCCGAGACGCGTTATGCGGACTAGGACTGTGCTGTTGACCGTTGGGAGGAGTGGTACGCCGCCGCCAGAATTGGGACCGAGAATTCCAGGATCAGTGGAGGTGGGCGGGCGCGTTATAGAGAGCAGTGGTGCGAGTTTGGTGGATTTGGAGGACGTGTTCGTGGTAGGGTGTGACGGTGAAGAGAAGACGGGTCCAGCTATTGAGGCATAGATCTGTGAGTCGTGAATGTGCGTTCCTGGACCGGGACTGTATTTGTCGACACTGCCAAGCAGTTGTCCTGGTAGCGCTACTGGAGGGAGCGCCATTATGGTGGTGGATGGTAGGTGTGTCTCGTTGAGCCTGTGCTCAGAAAAGTCTATGCAGTTCGATTTGACTGACGGTTCTAGTCGCAAGGTGGCGGTACGTTGCTTTCTATCTTTAGTATGTGAATCGGTTCGCGATGTGGTACATCGGCTGCGTTGTCTTGTTTTTGTGTCTGAGTCTGGGCGAGATTTCGTGGGCGTGGTATTGAAGCTCTGATGATTGGTGTCGCATGCTGGGATTATACACTTTTTAGCTGCGGAAGCTTACGTCATTCGCCTAAACTTACCGCCAACTAGCCATGTATGTTGCTTGAAATCACGTAAATGCCAGCAAGACATGCTCGATTCCAACTACTAGTTATTACACTACGATGTTTGCTGTGAGGCTGCGTATCTTGCGCGCTCCTGGCGCTAGACCTGCGCCCCGGCCGAGGCCTTGATGTTCGAATCATACAATCACTTCCGCATACACAAAGCAGAAGAACGCCGGTTTTGTACCAACCATGTATCTTAGCACCTTGCTCCAATCGCCGAGCCATGCAATCCCACGCAAAACAGTCATGAAAATCATTCGCTCATGGTAACATTCCGATAGAAGACGTGCCCGATCTGGCCCTCAGATAGGTTCATACGTGTTCCCTCTGTTCTGGATCTGACTCTACGGTCTCTACGGTCCGGCGACTAGACGGCTTGGTAGAGGAGTAAGGGTTCGCCGATGTTTTCTATCTCGGGAATAGTGCACTTGAGGTCAAAGGCCTTTGATAGCACGATCTTGAAGATCTGAGCTAATGTTAGCACAGGGCCGGCGATTGAAACAGTAGCCTCTCACCTTCTGCACGTTGATACTATGACTAGTCGAGCTGAAGATCAGACTGGCCTTCATTGCTCGCGCAAATCGTTTAGCCTAGGCAATGTTAGTCTGGTACTGTCCTTAGCCCTAGCAGGTGAGGTGTACCTGGTTGGAAATCTCCTCCTGTTCTTCTCGTGGGAAGTTGACAAAGTGGTCGTACTTTGTGCCGACCAGAAACGGGATGGCAGTCTTGTTGAAGCCGCGTCCCTGTCGGTACCACTCCTTGATGGAGTTTAACGTGCTCTTCCGTGTCAAGTCGAACATGAAGAGTATCGCAACGGCGTCGTTGCAGACCAGCGGCAACATGTTGACGAATTCGCGTTGACCGCCTAGATCCCAGATGGAGAAGGTGATCTCGGTGTTTCGAATCGAGATGGTCTTTTCCATGAAGTTCACACCTGGGGTTGTTAGAAGTTGCATTCTGTGGAACATGCTTGTGTAGCTCACCGAGTGTTTGGATGTAGTCTTCGTCCCAACTGCCCTCGACGTACTTGACCATCAAGCTGGTCTTTCCAATCTGCGCGTCTCCAACCATGCCAACTTTGATGACAACGCTGGCGTTCTTGGCAGCCTCTTGCTGCTGCTGCTGCTGTTGTTGTTGTGCGCTCCGTGATTGCTCTTGGTACGAGTTGGAGCGCGTGTTGCCCTCGGAGGTTGGGTACCGTCCCATCTGCGAGCTCGGCCGCGAATGCGACTGGCCCATATGTGTCTCTTTGTTGGCGTCGTAGTAGCCATGTCGCGGAGGCGTGTCGGCGTCTGAGGAGGTGTTGAAACGCGAGCCGTTGTGTGTGGTGTACTGGTACGCGGTGTCTGAGTACGAGGTTGAGGGCCGGTGAGGCTGCTCGTAGGGGTTGGGGCTGTTGTTCAGGCTGGTGTTCTGGCTGAGGTCTGGGAGGGGCGTGACAGTCGAGGCGGTGATGGTGGAGCTCATGCTGTCGTCGGCGCCGTCCATGGTCTGGTCCATGTGCTTCTGCGCTTCCTGGTCGCCTTGGACGGGCACTTGCTCGGGCAGTACTGGCTCGGGCTGCAGCTGCTCAGGCGCGACTTGCACGGCAGGTGCGAAGGAGGCCTGCTGCGCGGGTTCCTGACTCGGGTACTCTGGCTCCATGACTACTATGTCTCCGTGGCCCCGCGGTCCGTGACTTGAGCTGAAAGCGCCCTGGCACGCGTCGAGACGGTGAACGCAAGCGGAGCGTGTATTTTCTTCTTTCTTGGCGACTCTCCTGCTCGTACAATTGTATGCCAACTTCAGGGGGCGTCTGTGTATTATGGGTGCCGTCTCGGTCTTGTTGACCTAGCATGTACGCGATGCGATTGGACTGGGCGCAGTGTTTCCCTCTACTGTTAGGTGCGAGGGGGGATGCCGTCACTTAGCGCCGCCCGATACGCCGATCGATAAGCCTCAAAAAACATTCGGCGGGACAATTTCCATTGACAACTTTTTTTTTAACGACATCGTCCAAGACACCCAAAGCACACACCACGCGCTTTCCACACCATGGCGAAACGACCCGCAGACTCGGAGCAAGAGCAGGAGGCAATCAAAAATGGAGAGCGTCCCATGGAGATTGACCAGCACAACGACGTGGGCGACTTCGAGGACGAATTCGAGGATGAGTTCGAGAGCGAGGACGAGATCCTAGAGGCCGGCGTAGACGGACGGCCGGACGAGGAGCGCGAAGCAGAAGAGCGCGAGAGTATGTTGCGCACGATCAAAGGCCTGGAGCCCACCACTAACGCCTCCAGGTGGTATGGATGTTGACCAAGATACCTTCATTCCTGGTCGACACAAACTCTCCCCAGGCGAGACACTGAACCCCGATCTTTCGACATATGAGATGCTCCATGCGCTCGAAGCCCCATGGCCCTGTCTATCATGCGACATCGTACCCGACAACCTAGGCGTAGACCGCAAAACATACCCCGCAACCGTCTACTCGGTCGCTGGCACACAAGCAGCGCGAGGAAGGGACAAAGAGAACCAGATCATGGTCATGAAGATGAGCAGCCTGTCGCGCATGGAGAAGGAGGACGAAGAGGACGACGACGAGGATTCCGACGACGAGGCTTCAGACCCCATCCTCGAGACCAAGTCGATACCCTTGACCAGCTGCACCAACCGCATACGCGCCCACCAAACACCACAAGCAACATCTGCACAGCCTCCTACAACCCTGACTGCTGCCATGACCGAGTCAGGACAGGTTCTGATCCACGACGTTACTCCCCACCTCACAGCCTTCGATACCCCAGGTACTACCATCTCGCCCACACAAAACAAGCCTGTCTGCACGATTCGCACCCATGGATCCAACGAGGGTTATGCGCTAGATTGGTCGCCAATCATACCAGAGGGCAAGCTCCTGACGGGCGACTGTACTGGAAAGATCTTTGCGACGACACGGACACAGGGTGGAGGTTTCGTCACAGACACCACACCGTATACCGGCCATAGTGGCTCGGTAGAGGAGCTCCAGTGGTCACCAACTGAGAAACATGTCTTCTCCTCCGCGTCAAGCGATGGCACAGTTAAGATCTGGGACGCGCGGTCAAAGTCACGGAAGCCTGTACTCAGTGTGCAAGCCTCAAAGACAGACGTCAACGTACTGAGTTGGTCGCATCAAACCGCACATCTTCTCGCTACCGGCGCAGATGATGGCGAGTGGGCAGTTTGGGACCTGCGGCAATGGAAGCCCTCTACAGACATGTCAAACGACAAGAAGCCTTCGCCAGTTGCATCGTACACTTTCCACAAGGAGCAAATCACTTCGGTCGAGTGGCATCCTACAGACGACAGTATTGTGCTTGTTTGCGCTGGTGACAACACCCTTACTCTGTGGGATCTAGCTGTCGAGCTCGACGACGAAGAGAGCAAGTACACAGCTGGCGTGCAGGATGTACCACCGCAACTACTATTCGTGCACTACATGGAGCAGATCAAGGAGGCGCATTGGCATCCGCAAATCCCGGGCGCCATTATGGCCACAGGAGGATCTGGATTTAACGTCTTCAAAACAATCAGTGTATGAGGCAGATTCATGTCTTGCCAACAATTCAAAATTTCTCGCCTTTGTTTCTCTCCATTCCAGCGCGTGGTTTCCTCCTTTGTTACGCACTATCATACCTGCTCTTCCTCCCAACCCGGTTGACAAAGAGCTAGAGCCGACCGAGCCAATCATAGAAGTATCTTCAAGTTCACATTCAGACTCACCTCTATCACCATCTTCGGTAGCACGTCGCCCTGTCACATATTCTATTGCCTTTGTCAACTTTTCTATGCAGGCGTCTCATACCCAGGACGAAATGGCACAAGTTGAAAACAGTAAGAGCACGACCTTGCATCATAATTCGACTCCTCATGATCAGCTCACTATACAACACCCATCTCCTCTCCCATACAAATCCTCCATGCTACGTCGTCAATTTCCCTTTCCGACAGAAGCCTCACATGTCCTGCACTCCAGTACCATTGGAAAATCTTTTAACTACAACCACCCCTCGTCACAACCAGCGCGCATGACAGATATTTCATATCCCGAGTCTTACCTCCGCACTCCTATATATGCGTTGCCCTTCCTACATCCGAAATGGCACGCCAAAACTGATACAAGAGAGTTTTATGAGGTTACAAGTCCAATTTGGGAGGAGCATGATGCTGAGGCGGGTTACGTGAACAGTGTGGAGGAGGTCAAGGAGAGTGTAGAGGGTTGTAATGATGTTGAAAGTATCGAGGGAAAGAGTCGGAAGGACGGCTGGAGAAAGACGAAGAGGAGTCTGGATAGCATTGATGGCGCAGATGATGACGACATCAAGAGAAAGAGGTTCAGGGATGCATAGGAGATATAGAGAAAAGCACATAATTAATATCACGCTGCTGGGACGTTCCAACGCAAACGACATGAATTTTTGTAGTTCAATTAATGCCTCTATAAAGGTCTCTGTATGGGCCGCACCGCCGTCGTCAAAGCACCAGGCATCGGGAACAGCGGTGTGGACGCCTCGTTCATTTCGCGAATCTTCTTGATCAGATTGCTGTTGTGTTGTTAGTTTCCACATCATTGTACTAAAGGCTTCACCTTACCTGACAGGGAGGTTCAACCTATCCTGTTCTCTCCAAAGGATACCTACAACCTTCTCTCGCCCTCTACTGTGATCCTCTAGATGCTCTGTGATCAACTGCCTGCCCAATTCCTTACTACATCCATAAATTTTCTGAGTGCAGCCGTCGAAACTACAAATCCACGAGTCGCGCGGGCCGTTCGGTTCGTAGGTTGGTAATGGTGTTGATACTATCGGTGGTGATACCATTAGTCTGGTATTCGCTGACGATGACGCTGGCCTAACATGCGGGGGGACGTTGGATGGCCGGTAACGGAGTGGTAGAGGTGGCACAGCGGTGGCTTCTTCCAAATCCGAGTCGCCGGTTGTAGGAGGAGAGTCGGGAGCCGCAGATGCACTGGCTGTACGTTTCCACCGGCCTCTTTCTTCTTGGTCCGCATCCATGTCATCTAGTTTTCTCTTCTCACGACTTGGCGATAAGGCTTGCGTCGGTGTGTCAATTCCCTCGTCTTCCTCGCTACTGGTCGTCTCGTCGCTTTGCTCGGCTTCCGAATCGTCACTTGCTGGTACAGGCGCCTTCCCCTTCCCCCCCTTCTGTCTGCCTGGCTTGATGCTAATCCCTTTACTCTTGCCAGAAAACTTTCCACTCCTAGGTCGTAGCACAGATAGCCGACCTTGCTTCCGCCTACCTGGTGGCCTGCGTACAGGTGTTGTTATCGCGTCTTCTTCGTCAGATGTGTCTGAAGATTCATTCTCTCCATCTCTGAGAGTTCCGTGATCTCTCCGTGGTTTCAATTCGACACCTTCAGCTCGTCTTTGTTCGGCTGCAGATAGGTCGTGTCCAGCTGCTAGTTCTTTGTAGATCGGCTCGGAAGCAAAGAATTGTACGGCCTTCCGGCGGGGATGTTCCATCATGTAACATAAATTTTGTGCATGTACCAAAAGCACGTTTTTTGCAATTTCCACCTCTTCAATCTCGTACCGCCTGACAACAAGTTCTGCAACCCGATCTACCGTGATTTGGTTTCGGCCTGCCCGCAGAACCCGTTGATTCACTGCTTTCTGCATGAATTCGAAGAGAGCGGCTGCCTCCCACCAATTGTCATCCTTCTTTGGCGCTTCTACTGGCTTCGGTATCGTAACCTTTCCGTGGGCTGTCTGTGCTTTCGCATTTGTTTGCGTTGACTTGGAGCCTGTTGTGGTTGCCGACGTGAATTTGGAAGGTTGCGCTGAACGTTCAGGCTGGATTTGCGAATAGCGGCCCTCGATACGTGCTTTGCAATTGTCGAAGTCTTTCTGTGCGTACATTAGATTAAAACTATAGGTTCTTTTGGGTATCACTTGCCGGAAATCTGCGTCTAAAACGTTGATATAAAGGCGTGTTACTCCAACTTAGTCCTTGGGCCTTATTCAAGAAGCACATCATAAGAAAAAGGTGATGATGGTCGAAAATCCTCTCAGCTGTAGCTACATCGCTGCAAGGGAAGCGCTCGTCCTCTGCGTACTATGCTATGTCAGCGTTCACCTTGCTCGAAGTTTACATGTTCTCGACTTGTACAGACCTCTTGAAAGACCAATTCTGCACTAGGCCCACTACTCTTCTTCCGCGACTCGCTATATATGTCGGTGACGAAGTATAGAAGTTCCACAGCCTGGACCATCTCGTTGTATATCTGACTGTACTGCGCCGCCGGCCGTATTTCGAACCAGCCTGCGTTGCCTTGCGCCCAGATTACATATGCTCCGTCAGTCATTTCGCCGTAGGAGAAGCGTGTTACGTTTCGCAGTTCGATGTCTGTGGGCTTATAGGGTTTCTTCAAGACTGGGATTGCGTCAGCCAGAGCCGCTTCCTTTATGGTCGCGTGTATAGGCCAAGAAGCCTCGCATACAGTATTTCAGCTGGCTACGCGCAGGGCTTTCTAATCGCCCTTCCACCCTGAGTGGTGTGTCTGCATATGCAGCAAGAAGACTCGCAGGTTTGCCATTGTTCTCGAAGACGATTCGCGCATCGCTCAAGATAAATATCTCCCAGTCGTCGGAATTGGTATTGGAGGCGTCGAGTGGCCGCAGTATCTCAGATTCTGGGTCAGGCATTTTGAGTATCAGCGCGAGATATGTTGCATGTTGTGATGCTGCGTGAACAGAGCTCCGTGATGCAAGCCTAGGCGAAAGGAGCAGCGGGGATCCTGCGCTGCGGGCGCGAAGCGCGAGACGGCGATCCAGCGCGTCCAGGGTCAATGGCACGTGTGTTATCGATAGCCGAGTAAGTTGCGTCATGCGATACCAGTGACTTCTTTCACTCAACAAAGGTAGCACCGCATACAAGGAAAAACTGGACAGGTACTGAAACAACAGGCCCTATCTTACAGCCTACATTAGCCCCTAGCAAGAAATCTTGCAAAGATTATTAGCATTGTAGGCTTCTAGCTTCTCTATCTATATCTACACAGGTCTTAACATGCTTGTTGTAGCAGGAAGGTGTATCTTGCTCTAAAGGAATATTCACAACAGGCCCTACCTTACAGCCTACATTAGCTTCTGACAAGAAAACTTACGAAGATTATTAGCACTGTAGACTTCTTGCTTCTCTATCTATATGCAAACTACACTAACAATGGGTATCTTAAAACTAAACAACAACTCATCTAATCGTCTCGTCATAGTGCGGCTTCCTCAGCAGCCTCCTGCTTGCGTATCTGCTCCTCCAATCGTTTCTTCTCTGCTTGCCTCAATCTCATCATGGTGATCTCTTCTAAGCTTGGCGTCTTCGGACTAAAAGAGAATTTTGGTGTTCCTGATGGCGTGCCTCCTACACCCTTCCCTATACCAGGTCCAAACGATGTTCTGAAAGACTTGCTCTTCGGCGTGGATAGGGGCGTTGACGGTGCTGGTGGCGCATCATTGGTGGTTTGCGATTTGAGGTCAGGTTCGCCATTCACCCAAGATATAGATTCCAATGACGGGTAGTCGGACTTCCCGTCCAAGACAGCGGCATGCGCATGGTCAAGACGCGTGTACGTGATGAACACAATAGCGATGGTCTTGCGATGCTTTTCTCCTGAAGGTCGAATCTTCTTGTCTTTGCCCATGATTATAATGTCAATCTTGCCGTATTTCGCAAACATGCTCGATATCTTGTCCTTGTCCCAAGCTGCAGTCTCGCCTTCTCGCTGAAACTGAACCTTGACTGTGCGATCGATCTCGGCCGACTCTCCGGGCTTGGGCGCTTGCGGCTCGGGGCTCTTTTCGACATCCATGAAGCTCGCCTCAGCCTCTTCTTTGCGTTCCCTTTCCCTACGTTCTTGGAGTTCCTTTCTCCGCCTCTTACCATCTTCGGCTAGTCTTTGTATCTCTTGCTCCCTCCTCTCTGCCTCGTTCATCTGTTCTGCCCTCTTCCTCTTCAGGTTGGGCACCTCTCGTTCTCTTCTCTCCAAGTCATCCTTCATCTTGCGCCGCCGGCCATCCAATAGCTCATCCTGCAGCGCCTTCTCCCGTCGCCTAGTACGCGCACGGTCATATTCGCCCTTGAGTTTCTCATCAATGAGGATATCGCGTGCCCATCCGAGGTAAATGAAGCGGTCGGCGGCATCTTTATTGTCGGGGTTCTTGTCGGGATGGTATCGTATTGAGGCCTTACGGTAAGCCTTCTTGATCGTAGCTTCCGGCGCATCGAAGGCCACACCAAGCAACTCGTAGAAGTCCTCAGTGGTGGACTTTGCAAGATCTTCCAGATCCTTGTTGTTGTCGCCCATTCTTGAGATGCTAGTGAAGACGCGTGGGGATTTGGGAACTGGTTGGGGTAGGTTGTCGCGTAAAAAAGTGTGTGAGAGAGTGAAAGTCGCGAGCGGAAAGTGAGTGGCACAAGCGCGAACGGCTGCAGGCTGCAGAAACATGTGAGATGATCGTCCACTAAACCGATTTTAGATTAGCGTGTGCCGACGAGCTACCCAGAAGACATCTTGGTAAAGCTGACCTTAAAGGTATTCATAGGTTTTTACGTTGTAACTTGAGCAGGAAAGTAGCAGTGTATACATTTAGGATACATTATCGGGGATAGGCATAACTCGGAAAATACGAGCTACTTCGTATCTTCCGGGGCCGTTCCAAAGATTTCACCCACCCAGCTAGAGCTAGAGCTAGAGCTCGAGCGTCCCTTCTTTCACCTCGCTAATGTTGGTCGCGTCTTCAATCAAGCGCACGATCATGACTACTCCCCCGAAAGAGAGCCGCAAGGTGCTCGAAGGCATCTTCGCCATCAACAAACCGCAATGGGCCTCCTCTGCCGGCGTCTTGCGCGACCTCCAAGACCATTTCTCCCGTTCGCCTATCTTCGCACCCTGGCTCGAAGCTCAGAAACGCTCCCTCATCATCGCGGACGCTAAGCCGAAGCACCTCAAGAATATCAAGGCTAAACTCGGCCATGGCGGCACACTCGATCCAATGGCCACTGGTGTGCTGATTGTCGGCACGGGCAAGGGCACGAAATGCCTGCAACGCTTCCTTGAGTGCACAAAGACGTACGAGTGTGTGGTACTGTTTGGTGCAGCAACAGACAGCTACGATGCTGTGGGCAAGGTTGTGAGCAAGGCAGACTACGAGCATGTTACCAAGGAATTGGTCGAAGAGAAGCTGGCGCAGTTCCGCGGCAAGATCATGCAAAAACCGAGTGTTTTCTCTGCGCTAAAGGTCGATGGCAAAAAGATGTACGAGTACGCGAGAGAGGGCAAGGACATACCAGAGGTGGCTGCAAGGCCGGTGGAAGTTGAAGAGCTTGAGCTGGTCGAATGGTTGGAGCCAGGAAGTCATGACTTTGCCTGGCCAAAGGAGGAGGTGGATGGCGCTGAAATGGAAGGAGCAAAGAAGCTGATGGGCATTCGGAAAGAAGATGCAAAAGTCTACTCCGACACAGCAACAAGACGAGGGCGAAAGCGATCACGGTCACCAGAGAACGACCATGTCGAGGGCGCAGGGCAGCAGCCGAAGATACTTAAGAAGGACTCTGAGCATGCCATGTCTGGCGCTCTACCAACAGAAGAGGCGTCTCCTGATGCAGCTTCTGCTGAGAACAACGCTATGGAAGTCAGTGCTGAAGCACCAGTATCAATAAAAGAGAAGGCCACGGCGTCTGTAGAGCAAGCAGAAGCAGCAGAAGACCCATCAACAACCCAGAAACCCGACATCGAAGCTACCAAAACTACCACATCAGCAGCCATATCCACTTCAACCGCGCAACCCCCAGCAGCCCGGCTCCGTATGACAGTGACGTCAGGTTTCTACGTGCGCTCTCTTTGCCACGATCTTGGTCTAGCCTGTAACTCTCTCGGCCTGATGTCCTCTCTTATCCGCTCTCGTCAGGGTGACTACACGCTCGGCCAGAACGTCCTGGAATACAGTGACCTGGAAGACCCATCGAAGTGGGAGCCTCAGCTCCAGGAGCAACTTGAAAAGTTCATGGAGAAAGAGAACTGGGAAGTCGAGGAACTAGATGACGATGAGAGTTGGGAGGCGAGAAAGAAGGAGTTGATGGAGAATAGGAAGGATGGTGATCGGGAGAAGAGCTACAGGGGTGGTGGAAGAAAGTGGAACTCAAAGGGTAAGGGGAAGTATGGGCGGAACGGGTACTCGAAGAACATGGACGGTGGACGAAAATGAGTAAGTGGTAGTACTATGACTTGCATTATGATACCCCATGAAACCAATAACAATGACTATGGTATTTTGCTACAAAACTGGAAAAAATCTCGGTGCGTATGGATGGGTCGAACATGCAACCAGGGCATCAATATCAGACGCTTCAGCATCAAACCCCAGTTGTCGAGTTTCTTCGACTCAGACTCTGTCTCAGACTTTGAAAACTCCTCTGCACCTCTGTCACAGCGTCATCCGCGCCTTGTAACCCATCTACCTCATCTTTCCGGTCCTCGTGGTTGATGAACAAGAATGAAAGCACCATGATCGCTGCACCGACCCAATATAACGCTGACGCATACTGTGCATCCAATACCATCTGTCCCACAAGACTGCACGGGATCGTCAGACTAAGACCAACAGTAACAATCAGCGGAGAAGTAAGCAGCATGGCGTATGCCCAGCAAAAATCCGATACGAGAGATGACGCACTATTGATAAGTACGATGTTGAGGATGCGGGATGTCGGTGGTAGTTCAAAGGGTTCGATACCAGTCAAATGCAGAATGATAAAGCCGGGCCACAGCAGCAGGACATTAGCCAAACCGACGAGACCGAAGAAAAGGGGCATGTTGACCCTTGTTTCATCGCCAATCCGGGCTTTCATGAAGACGGTATAGAAACCGTACAGTACGGCAGATACGAATGCCATAACGTCGCCGATGGCTAGCTCTTTTGGTGTTTTGTGTGGGAAAGAGCCTCGATTCTCGTCTGTCTCGCCGGACACATCGACCATGGAAATGAGGGCTACCCCGCCCAGAGAAGCGAGTACACCAATGAGTTTGAGTAGCGTGAAGCGCTCGACGCGCATTATGGATCCGAGGAGCAACGTCCAGATTGATGATGTGGAAGAGAGGATAGTTGAGCTGGCAACGGTTGTGTATTCCAAACACGCGGCCGCAAAGTAATTTGCCAAGAACCAGAGGAGACAGAATTCCAATGCCAGCTTCGCTGTGTCTTTCAAGGTCATGCCTTCATCCACGTCCTGCTCCCCATTCTTCCCGTTACCAAAGCTCTGAGAGCCGTGGAGAGAGGACGATAAGAGAACTTCGGCTGCCTCGTCGTTTCGCGACTTGTTCGAAGACGAGAGTGAAGACGCAGATTCGTGGTCGCGAAGCAATTTCCACTTGCCTGCTCGCCGTTGTAGAAGATCGCGAATATGTGCGAGGATGGGTTGACGGTGTTGTGACGCGCTGTTTGGACGGTGACGATCGACCCATAGGTGGTGGACGAACATGGGGAAAAGCGGTATAATGAAGAAGGTGGTATTTATATAGGTGACAAAGTAAGGTTTCGAGTATGAGTTGTCTGCGAATATTGTCTGCGTATTGATCAGCTACGCGCTTACTACCACGATTGCCTCCATGCCATCCGAGGTGGACTGAGATACGTACACTCGCGAGGAAATTACTAGCTGTCCATAGGAACACTGTAGCTAGTAGGAGGGCTATTCCCACTGCATGTCTCACTTTGCTTGTCCAAGCTCCCCTCTTCTCGCCCTCAGCCCACTGACTGGCCTCACTTGCCGGGCTCTCAAGGTAGTCTTCCCCGCGCAAGTACGCGCTTTCGTCGGAGACGTCGCTAACGCGTGGGCTGAGTGGCGTCGTCTCGACATCCTCTTCTCTTCTGGGTATCATATCGAGAGGAAGTAGTAGAAATTATCGTAGGTTACGTAGGGCAGGTCGGTCAAGGAGGGTCTTCGGCAATAAGCGGGCTCACGGTCGGGGTACGTGTTGAGGCATGGAAGTGGATGCGAGCGCCCATGAAATTAATCCTTCGCGGAAGAAAGCTGAATGTGAAAAGGGAGAATGTAGTTGCACGGGGTGGTTCGGCGTGACACGCGGACACTTGATAACGATGTGCCTAAGTCCCGGGGGGTTCGGGGGTTTCATGTGTCTCAAGAGGCCGCGGGAAGCGTGGCGGTGCCGCCTTAGCCACAGCCCCACGTCATCACACGTCCAGGTGCAAGTACATGGTGCATGAATACATTGTATATTGGTAGGCTGCTATATGAACAGGCAACGATAAACCCATATTTGATGATGATTTACAGGAAAACGAGATGCTCCTGCACAAAAAGCATGTCCAACACCAAACTCCATGCGAACTCCAGATGCAAGACGGCATTGCGGCAGATGGGGGTCCACTGTCGGCTCTCATGAACAACGCTTATTTCGTAATGGCATACACTAGCATGCGCAGCCGCCTTCGTTGCCCTTGAGGTCGATCGGAATTGTCTCGGGGAAGTCGTTGCTGAAGTCACCTACGTCCTCCTGTGCTAGGGCTTGTCGTGCGATAACTACGCATGTCAGCTTCCGAACTCCGAGTCTCGGAGTGGTAACGAAAACAGCTTACCTTCGAAAGCTTGCTCAACGTTGATGGCCTCTTTAGCACTGGTCTCGAAGTAGGGGATACCGCCTTTCGATTGGCAGAACGTCATGGCGCGTTTAGATGAGATCTGCATGTGTTAGATTATAGCCTTTGACGGCTGCTGGAGACACTCACCATCCTTTTGCTTTCCTCCACGTCGATCTTGTTGCCAATTACGACCTGTTTCGGTCAGTATCGATGCCATCCTAAGCTATCCACATCTACCTACAAATGGAAAACTCTCTGGATCCATTGGGCTAGCCTGAACGAGGAATTCGTCCCTCCAGCTGTCTAGAGTGTCGAAACTCTTTGAATTGTTCACATCGTATACGAGCACGCAGCAGTCGGCGCCGCGGTAGAAGGCAACACCAAGCGATTGGAAACGCTCCTGACCGGCAGTGTCCCAGAGCTGTCAAAGTCAGCTTGAACCATTTACTCAACATGGTCTCCACGCACCTGCATGGTCACCAGCCTGTCGTCGACCAGTACTTCCTTGGTCAGGAAATCGGCACCGATGGTGGCTTTGTAGCTGGCGCTAAACTTCTTATTGACCTGTAGACACTGTATAAGCCCAGTCCACACTCTCAAGCTACCGTTCGCATCGTGCATAGCTCAAAGTGGAGTCATCGTACATATTGGTTCATCAAGCTCGTCTTGCCGACCCCGCTGTCTCCGAGGATAATGACCTGCGCGCATCAGCGATGAAAAGCATATACAGTCCAGAGCTGCAGTACCTTGAGGAGGACCTTCTTCCTTGATGCCATCTTGTAAATGGGTATGTGTGTGTGTGTAGAGCGGGAAGACTAGGTACGGCGCGGGCGATTCGAGGCGCGAAGCTCGGTGCTTCGAAGCGGTGCGGAGTAGATTGCGCGGGTGACAGACCGAGGTAGCAGAAGGTAGGCAACACCGGTATCTAGGTTTGGGGAGGCTTGGCGGTGTAGGAAGATCAGTGTGCTGCGTGTATAGCGCAGATACGGTGAGGATATGTGCAGCTTCGTTACCAGAGAGATCGATGATGGTTGATGTCAAGCCTGGGCACGGACGCGACGCTAGCCACCCGTCCCATGGTCTGGTCCAGCCACGCGCCCACCTGACGCTTCTCTTTCACCGGCCTATCCACCAAGTACCCCCACGACACCTCGATACGAAATGACACTAACAGCACAGCACAGCCGTCATGCCTATCGTGCTGGTACATTGTCTAGTACAAAGGTATACTTGGAAACCCTCAGAGATTGCCACGTAACATCGAGGTGGCACTTACACTAATCCAATTGTGTTTTACTGCTCAAGCTCATGATTCAGCGCGTCTGCTTCTGGTTCAAACATCCTCGCATGTACCATGACAGGTTATATTCAAGACGCACACAACCTCTTCGATGCCTCACGTGTTCATTTTCGCGATTGCAATCTCAGATATCTGGACCACGGCAGGAATAAGCCAGCCGGATCATTTTACTGATATGACATGTTGATCTGAGAATCGCAAAGCAGAATCATTCAGCTGGTACATGCTGAAAAGGTGGACCACAAGGAAAGATAATTGATGGTAACCAGCACTCTTGATTCCATCATCCGGGAACGACTGCTGAGCACGAGGCGTACAAATGGCAAACTATTACTCGTGAACTTGGGCATTGCGAGAGACATATATACGTAGGGGCTATCACAGTGACTCAGATCCTCTATTCATGATAAAGTAATTGTTGTTGAGAGAGGCTGTGCGCAATGGTCTCATTGATAGACTCGGAGTTGCGGCGGAGATTCTAATGAGAAGCTCAGGATGGCAAATATTTCTTAACTCGTGATGCCGCCCATCGGTTCTTGACTTCGTGAAAGCAAAGGAATGGATTCAGTCTGGTCAAAGCAAATACTTCTTTCTTGGTAGAGCATCTGATCGCAACGCTCAATGTAGTCCTGATCGCATCGGCTTCATCTCTCTTTCACACGAAATCTTCAAATTCCTGACCCAAGCCCACATCTGCAAGAGAAAATTGCAAGAACAGAGTGAGCGAATAGACAACAAAGCCAAGGAAGACGACTGTGTCACAAAAGAGGAAACTCTAAGTAGCATCGAAGAAGGAAAATTGCTTAAGTGCGACGAGGGATATGAGAAAGTCATGCATCACGACGTCGAAGGAGAACATGCCGATGTAAGAGAAGAAGAATTTGTACCATCATCTAGTGCTGTGTTTGCCAACTATGCAGCTGGGGCGCTAAAGAGTTGAAAGTAAAGGATCATGTTGCCGATATCGACACGCAAACGAAGCCCCATCTGGACAGCACGGCCTAAGAGAATGCGTCCGACGACGAACAATACACCATTGTCGAAAGCGATCTATCCTGCTGCAATCGATCGATATTCATCATCACAAGTAAGACGCACAATTAGAACGCATAGGGCCTATGTTGGTGTACAAGGTTTAGTAGCTGTGAGGAGTCGTTAGCGGAAGTACGAGGTCCGGCGCTAGCGACGTCGAGTCTCTAACGTGGCGCTCATATCTTTACCCTCTCTCCCATTACAGACAATTTCGCTGCGCGACATAGATGATCAAACTTGTCCCAGTTTAACCTCTGGTGCTCTTGTTGTGCGGATGATGATAGTTTTCCTGATACATACCGTAGACCACGGTCGCTTTGCAGCTTCCCCGTGTGGGGATCCGAATGGTGCCCATGGTTTTGGTTGACGACCAGCCACCGCAGAATAGTATATGATGTCGCATCAGAATCAATGTGTATTCCGACTCTTTCGAACATTCTCCTCTTAACAGTGTTATCGACCTTTACTTAAACCATGTCGCAAACCACCACCACCGGAACGGAAGAGATGAGCCTACCGACAACAATGAGAGCATGGCAATGGTCGACATGTGGTACCACGCTTGAGGAGGCGATAGAGCTCAAAGACTCAGTCCCACTGCCGACATCGAAGTGGCCCCTCACAGCTGGAGAGTCTCTTATTCAAGTTCACGCTGCTGCTCTAAACCCTGTCGACTACAAGCTAGCAGAGCTGCCAGTGGTTGGACGAATGGCCATCCCGAAACCAGCAACACCCGGGCTTGATTTTGCTGGAAGGGTTGTCCAAGAAGGACCCGGCTGCAGTGTTAAGGTTGGGCAGATGGTATTTGGCAAACTCGAGCCAAAGCAACAGTTTGGCACACTCGGGGAATACGTTATCGGTTCAAAAGCTGGGACAGTGCCGATACCTAGTGGCGTGTCTGTAGAGCAAGCAGCAACGCTAGGGGTTTGTGGACTTGTGACGTATCAGTGTCTTGCTCCAAATGTGAGAGCTGGTGACCGAGTGTTCATCAATGGTGGTTCGGGAGGTACGGGAACATTTGCCATACAGATCGCCAAAGCTTTGGGATGCCATGTTACTACAACTTGCTCAGGTAGATATACCAAGTTTGGAACGATAGCGCATCTGCTGATTCTGTCACAGGTGCAAACACCCAACTGTGCAAGGATCTTGGAGCCGATGAGTTGATTGACTATCGTGAAAACGATGTTTCTACTCTTCTCGCAAGCAGCTCGAAGCACTATGATATGGTTCTCGATAACGTCGGCCACCAGTTCGAGCTCTACTGGAAATCCCCCTCCTTCACGAAGCCTGGAGCGAAGTACGTCCAGATCGGGTCCCAGGTCAGCTTGCCCTTCATATATGACCTCGCTTTCCGCTTCTTGGTACCCATGTGGCTTGGAGGCGGGCAACGGCCGTTCTCATTCGGTCTTGCTTCTACAAATTACGATGACTTCATCAAGTTAGGCAAACTTGTCGCGGACGGCAAAGTGAAGCCTGTCGTGGACGAAGTTTTTGCATTCAACAATGTACATAGAGCATACGAGAAGCTCAGGACCGGCAGGGCGAAGGGCAAGATTGTAGTCAGGGTGAGAACCGAATAACGACCGGCCGAATCAAAAGAAATACGTTGCCGCCCTTATGATCAGAAACGAGCTAAGAATATGCTGTTCGATAACCCCTTTTGCGTCCGCGCTGACATACGAACTGCTCACTATGTAGTATCTGAATCGGATGAAGGCTCGCAGAACCTCCCCGTCAGGCATTAGTGTGCAACCCGATGAATTGGGGAAGAGAACAAGGATCATTCCTGATTCGCTCAAGATGGATAGATGCGCCCGTGGCGGCGCTAATGCCGGTTTCAGGCAACGAGGCTGTGCTGGACACTGCCCGAGCGACCTGCATTCAGCTGTGTGCCAATACGAGGATAGATTCCACAACGATATATATGAGTCAACACCACTATTTTACAACGTTTCGTATGAAATTCGACTGCATCGTCAGCCATAGGAACAAAATTACTATCGCCCGTCTCATAGGAAAGTCGTGATTCTTCTACCACGCAATGACTGAGATATCATCGAACCAGATCGGGAAACGAAAACGAAAGTCCAATTCGGAGGATGACGTGGAGTTCCATGGAAGCAAACGCTGTCGAACAGTCAACGACCCAACGTCACCTCTATGTGTGGCTTGCCAAACGATCGATATCGATTGGAATTTTGATGAAGCCTACCGGCATTACAGAGGGAGGAACCTTAACACATCAAACCCCGCCCAGATTCACGAAGCCTATGATCGACGATACTTCTATAATGATGCTTTCCTGGTGCATCAATTTGGTACTCGGCTATCCAGCCCATCAGAGTGTCCATTGTGCAACTTTTTCCGATCCATCAGGGCTCAGCCAGATGCACATGAGCGCTACAAGTTATTAGCGTTTCCCAGTAGCGATGCATGGATTTTCCATGGAGCGCGATTGAAAGAAGCACAGAGAGATGTGAATTGGCAAGACCTTCGAACTCGTCATGATAGAGCTTTCATGGCCGTCGTACCCGATCTTGAGTCTATTCCGCCAACTGCACACGATATCACCTGGCTTGATTACGAGATCCCCGCCGTAGGAGCCGTCTTCCGCCAGCTGGCTGGCAACAGTAGCGACCAGGATCTACTGGGTGCTAGGGAAATTCCGTCCACATTTGATCTTGGGCAGGTACGGATGTGGCTCGATGTATGTCGGAGCGAGCATGGTGACGCATGCAAGCAACGCGCATCATACGAGCCTATCACCCGAGGCTTTCGTCTCATCAATTGTTCAAAAGATCCTCCAGAGGTGGAGGAACAGCCATGGGGGACACCATATGCAGCTCTAAGCTATGTCTGGGGATCTACCTCCGCTGATCTGGACCCTTGGCCAGCGACGGTTATGGACGCAGTCGAGGTCACACGCAAACTCAACTTCACCTATCTATGGGTGGATCGGAGTTGTATAAACCAATCGGATTTGGATGAGAAAGGCTACCTGATCTCGAGGATGACGACGATATACGAAGCAGCGGATTTTACGATCGTAGCAGCGGCAGGAAGCGGTGCTAGCCATGGTCTCCCTGGGGTACGATCGACACCCCGCAGACCGCAACCAAAGTACTATGTCGATAGCGGAAGCTTACTTTTATCAATACTTCCTGATCCGCGGCGAGAAGTAATGCAGTCGCAGTATTGGACTCGTGGCTGGACTTACCAAGAAGGTGTGCTTTCCAATCGCCGCATTGTTTTCACTGAACACCAGACCTACTGGGAATGTCGCAGTATGGCGTCTCACGAGAGCGCAGACATAACGCTGTTCCATACACCTGCAAGCCTCAAAGATGATTCTAATTATCTTCTGGTCGACTTCCTGCTTACTGGCATATTCAAAGGAGGTGCTTTCAGTGGAGGTAGCAATGCGCACCAAGATGATGCTGTTATCTCCAACGACGAGGCATATCGGCTTGATTATGGGTTTCCAGTGGTTAATGAGATCAACGTTAGAGCACAACTGCGAGGGCTGGCTGATCACATGCGTGAATTCACTAAGAGGCGCTTGACGCAAGACACAGATATCCTACCAGCATGTAAGCAATCATACCATGCGAATTGAAAAAGAGACGTATACTGATTGCGCGTACTCAACTGTAGTTCAGGGGATTTGCGGGATGTACGAGCAAACCAAATCTCTAATTATATTCCAAGGAGTTCCATTATGGACAGGCGACATTGCCGGAAGCGCGACGAGCCCTCAAATCACCTTCGCTTTATCGCTATCGTCATGGTATCACCGTGCAAGCCCAAATCATGTTATGTTCATCTCAGAGGCTTGTACACGACGTAATCACCTGCCTTCGTGGACGTGGGCTGGTTGGAACGGTACGGTTAGTTGGCGCTTGCCCCCCGATCGTGAATACGTGGCATATATGAGTGATCTCATTAACTCCACAAGCCCCAATATTGTTTGGGCGGCGAATATGTACCTTTCGCATCCTGAATGTCAGTCTCGAGTTCGACTGCTCGACAGAGACTCTATACGTCGCTTATCAGATGGGATGTTATCAACACTTGAGATCAGAGACCCGTACTTCTTGAATACCTTTTATAGGATCAAAGATGTTGATCGAGAGTGGTCTTGGGGGAAGTTGATTGGAAGGCCCGGTCGTGAAGAAAAAATGTCATACAGTTTTGATAAGGACATGGATTGGTATAGGATGGGTCACAAGAAGGGTCGCCTTGCTTTCACCGCCATGTCGATCGCCATCACCCAGCAACAATGGACCGCCAAGCATGTCTCTGGCGAGTTCATTAGTGTTCTTATATTTGCTGGAAGATTCTGCGATACGGAACATGGAGCGGCACGGTTCCTGACGTTGCGAAAAGTACCTCAGTCTAGTCCCACACTGTGGGAGCGGGTTGGTATACTCTCGTTGACACTTGCCTATCTAGAAAAAGGGGGATGTCGAGATGTCTCTGGTCTTTTCGCCCGGATACCGGCTCGTCAACAAACTGGCAGCAGTATAGTAATCCAATGAATCAGGGACCATATCTCGTGGGCAAAACGTTTATCGGGGGCGGCTTTACTAGTTACGATCAATCGCAAAGACCACTGCAGGAAGATCAGCACGCACCATCCACCTGAATACCAGCAGTATAGCAATCTTTAGGTCAAGATATGAACAGAATTATAATTTCTTGGGCCATTTGGCTACCGCACTACAGTTGATTACCAATCTTCGAGCACAAATAAAGGACTCTCCGCTTCTGTGGCTGCATTAACTTGTATCTTTCTATAGCGCAGCACACCTGACTACGTTTTTAAGTTCTTGCACATAGATGCTCGGTGAAATCACTCTGTGGTTGATTTCTTGATTGGCATGCTAGCTACAACATATTCTATTAGTAACTTCGATGGCGTACTGTATACAAAGACATGGTAAGATTAGTCTGAAATCCAGTTTGAGTACTGACACACTTGGCAACTGAACTATGCACCAGTGATTCTTATCAAATTGCTTTTGGTTACGATGGCAGATGAGCTCACTAGGGGTCGCGAGAAGCTCAATGTATCTACAAGTGCATTGGACTGTACGGAACACGAGAGGTAATCATAGTTGGATGTACGGAAAGATAGTCTAGCCGGACACGGTTATCGAGACGCGGACACGGCCCCAAACGCCAGCAGGAGGAGATGAGCTCCGATTGTTGGTTTCTGAGGATCTCAAGACCACCAATCCGGCCTTGGCTTTCGCGAGAAATCCTTTCCGATCTCCTAGTCTATCTTTGCCTGGTCTCTACCTTTGACAGTATCGTCTTCGATTGTACGCATGGCGCCCGAGGTAGAAAAAGGCTTTAACTCGTCGAATTTGTATACGCTTGTTGCCAACACACGAGTGTTTTAAGTACTTCGGTAGTAAACTTATGGAGCATTGGTACGTCTCACCTACCTTTTCGCACGTTTTGAGCATTAAGGTAGAGATTTTTGCCTACGCGTATACGCTCGCGAGTCGACTGGTAAGCGACAGGGCTAGATCGTCGGCCGATTCCGGCAACTATACCTAAGCCGCAGAGGTTCTAGCACAGCATTGAGAAAACGCCATTTCGCGTCCAGTCTTTGCAAAAAGAGATCAGATTGCCATAAAATGCTTCTACGTCCAGCACGCACCTGCACACGGTCACTCCACACATCAACACGCGCATTTGCGGCCCGACAATCCATATACCCACCGAACGACGCTTCCCGAAACCGGCAAAACCTAGTTCCTAAATTTTCGACCAAACAGTCATCACTGAATCTGAGCAGACGATCCATAGCAACCTCAGTACCTCGACTTCAACAAATTGGCTCCGCAGAACGGATCTCAACATCCAAGATGGCAGGTGACGACCACTACCTTACTCTGTCATGCCCCGATAAAGCAGGCATTGTGTATGCTGTCACGGGTCTCTTAGCGAAGGAAAACCTCACCATTCTGGATCTACAGCAATTCTCCGACCCAGACTCCAAGACTTTCTTCATGCGCGTCCATTTTGGACACTCCCCTGATGTCTCCGCACTACAAGATAGCATGAAGAAGCTCGCCTCGGAGATGAGTATGACGTACCAGATCCAGCGGGTAGACGCAAAGCCTAAGGTCCTTATCATGGTGTCCAAGATCGGCCATTGCCTCAACGATTTATTGTTCCGCGTCAAGTCTGGTCAACTCAAGGTGGATGTACCAATCATTGTATCCAACCATCCCGAGTTCGCTGAACTAGCAAAGAACAACGGTATCGAATTCCACCACCTACCCGTAACCAAGGATACCAAAGAGAAACAGGAGACACAGATATTGGATTTGATCAAACAACACAACATCGATCTTGTGGTTCTCGCACGCTACATGCAAGTGCTCTCGCCTCGTCTGTGTACAGAAATGTCGGGCAAGATCATCAACATCCATCACTCTTTCTTGCCTTCTTTCAAGGGCGCGAAACCGTACCATCAGGCTTATGAGCGCGGTGTTAAGATCATCGGGGCAACCGCACATTTTGTTACAGCCGATTTGGATGAGGGACCAATAATTGAACAGCGCGTTGCGAGGGTTGATCATGCTTTGAGCCCCAAGGAATTGGTGGAGGAGGGAAGCAATGTTGAAAGTCAGGTCTTGGCTGCGGCGGTCAAATGGTGGAGTGAGAAGAGGGTATTTTTGAACGGTCAGAAAACCGTCGTGTTCAACTAGAATGCTCATGCAAATGGACGAAAAGCAAATCGATGGATCCAGTGAAACGCAAGGACTGTTTGGCTTTTTGGTGAAGGCATTGTGGCAGAGCGGTTGGATGGGCAGATTTGCTGAGGTTTCCATCCAATCCTAATGCAGTATGTGTCTCGAGACGATGCTAGAGGTATGAATCACTCGTGCAGACGTCCGGCTCCTCACGACACTCTTCGTGGGGCAAGACTACAGGTCATTGCGACTACGTGTATCTGCTTAGTGATGTGGCGAGTTACATGACGAGTGTCGATATTCCAGTCAATAGGGTCATTGGCATATACTGAGTTGGGTATAGGAGCAAGTATCAGTATAAATTTGTTTCATGGATCACACGCCAAAGCTTCTTAGGAACAGGTTTGCCTACTCAACTTCCATCTTTGCCTTGCTTACCTTTCTTCTGCTTTTTCGCTGATTCAGACCCGCATATGGCGTACCTCTGACGATAGGCACAACTTCGGAAGCAACGCCAAAAGCGCAGTGATGTGGAACTAGAGGGCCACCGCTGCCTTGATAACCATCATTTCGCAGGTAGTCCTCTTCGCCGTCAGCAAGAGCACCAAATTGAAGTTTGGTGCGCATCAACTCCATTGGGAAGGAATCGTTGCCCAGACACGCGCCATGACCGATATCATCTAACGTAGTGTTGCGAGTAGTAACCAGTATACGAGAAAACCCAGTCGAGAACGTCGTTCCATCTTGCCAAATCGTTAGAGCGCCGAACAAGAGAATGAGGAAAGTAACGAAGATGACTGGCGCATAACATTGCCATAACCTCCCAGGTACGTAGACGAAAGAGGACTGGAGTCGTGACCGATTCACTGTGAGTTTTTCTTCGGCTACCACCAACATCTCTGGTACTGATAGCAATGAAACCACCATGTCTGAATAGAAGGCCTCAATTTCAGCCGTGAGATTGTTCTTAGGCTCGCTGTTTTTTTGCACTAGTCGTGTCATTGTGACGTTCGAATGGACTTGTGCGTAGTATGGCCCTGGTTTTGGTGCCGTAATATCGACATGTCCGCGAAGAAACTCCCTAAACATATCGCCGATTGCATGATATGCCGCAATCTTCTTGTAAACACCCACGTTGTGTCGAGGGCTGATGTAGTTGTCCGTAGGCCTGGGCATAGTAGTGTAATCTATCTTGCCGTCAACCCCACGCGGAAAGTCTGTGTCCATGACGGGCGCTTGGTGTTTTAACTCAATCGTGGATTTGAAGGATGGCTCAGTGAATTCCCATTTGACGGTATACCTAGCTTCCATATGTATGCAGCGGATGATATGTGAATCATAGCGATGTGTCCAGTTTATTGCGAGTGGGTCGTCTGTCGCTAACTCTTTTGTCGAATTGAATGCGTAACCGATCCACAACACAGGTTCCGACTTGAAAACACCTAGATCTGATGGGGCTTCTCCAACAGGTATTCCCCCGTTGCCCGCCCGAAATTCAGCGGCTTGAGGGCGGGGGTATGCACCTTTGTCGACCTCCGCATAGTACACGTAGCTTCCTTGCGGTGCTAGAATGCTCATGTTAAAAGGCGCATCTGAATTATTTGATCCTTCCGTGTCGTCAAAATTACTTGCAACCTCCTCGCATTGATAACTTGGCCCAGTGAAGCTTTGTTCGTATGTGCAATTGTAGGATCCTCCACAAGCCTCTTGTCGAGCACCCTGCCTAATGTTTGGATGATCCATACCATTGTATGCTAGCAGAAGCGCAATGCGCCTTAGCTCTGCTGATGGCTGATCGTAATAGTCAAACCACCCTGGGGCTGCGGCAGCAAGATCGGTGGTATTGTAGTACATCATCGACCTCTTGTTGCTTCCATCCTCTAGCTTGACCGGGTGTCGCCAATCTTTTGTGGACTCCACCGAGAAGTTGAGCGTAGGAACCTTAAGATCAAGTACTTCGATATCGAGATAGGTTCCGAAGGTAAGTGCACCGGGTGAAAATATGATTGTTGCCAACGGAATCAGCCAGATAACCTGCAAGTCCGCGTTCGCAATTAGTGTATGTTTATATGTGGCTTGCGCCCGTCAAATTACTAACCATGGCGATGGCACACAGAAGCGGCGCACCCGATACAGTTTCCCAGTTCCCAAAGAGCGAAGGATCTTCTGTTGCACCGAATATCTGATCAATAGACAGCACAGTCAACGCCTGCTCTCTGAAAGCTCTCCACATGCGCTGTCGAAAGACAAGTACCACGCATGACCCAAAAGCGACTTTTGAGAGGTATGCCAACGCGCGCCCGTAAAGAACCCATCGAAACTTCTTGTCTTCATCGTCTTCTCGCCTCTGGTGCAGGAAGGTGTACAAAAAGTGCTGGAGCAGCGCAAACACGAGGCCCATGAAGAAAGCAAATCCCATGAGTACTGGTATACGCCAATGTATATGCCATCTTGTTGACTGGGTCGCCCGATGCGCAATGAGCCTCTCGGTCATAGGATCTGTTCGCGCTCTCGAGATACCAGACCCAAATGAATACAGCGTGTCTGGCGTTCTGGAGTACGACGGCCGTGGCTGAGGATAGGATGCGACAGAAGAGAGCATATCATGCTTTCTATCACTGGTTTCCTGCCGCCAATAAGCAGCGCCTGGTGATTTTGGCGTCGTTATAGGTATCATCTGGATCCCTAGACCTGGGTCGTTCATATCTTCTTCGAATCTCAATGGGATGTCGCGCCCAATGTCGGAGGACTCGTCGCTTGCTCTGGCAGGTGTGGAAGCATACTGTGGTCTCGAGACGCGGATCTCGGGAGACGCAGGTGAGTATGAGTACCGTAGGGTTGAAGGCTCCATAGCTGTAGATCGTCGAAGGTATCACAGATTTAGCTAACGTACAACATGCATCACTAATGCATTTTCTTGAGTCTGGGAGCCCAAGGTTCGATGTTGAAGAAATGAATTGTTTCAAAGTATAGAATTTCCTAGGCGATTTCCAAAAGACCGGTCAACGCCCTCGGAACGGCCGCACTGGCGTCGCGGCTGAACTGCAACTCCTGGAGGCTGAGCAGTGGCCTTCAACCAGTAGGAATTCTACATGTGTGAGGCTCATCATCTGATGTCAGTCGGAGTCCGATGGTCGCACGGCAGTGCTGCAGCGAATAAGCATGGGACAGCAGTCAGCCGCATCGCACAGCAAACTTTCCAGCCCCCTGGCGGCATGCAACCACTTCAAGTGCGCGAAACAACCATGATGAGACAGTTGTAGCTACTTACGACGAACTTGGTGGAAGCTGGGCTTGGACATCTTGGACATGGTTGCGCCTGGTGGGCGGCGAGGTGGTGGTGAGTGAGAACTTCATATGACGAAACGACGCTCCCCGAGCATGCGCGCTAGCCTTTGGGCACGAGCCAAACTTGCAGACACGAAATGTGCAAATTTGGCTGTTGGGCTTGCAGTTGTTCGAATCTACGGAACGTGGCGGCAGAAAGAAACAGCGGGTGTACGAGTAGCTAGAGGCACAAATAAATCGGTGCATGCAACCATGGTCCTATTGTAGATAACTCGAAGTCGTAATACAGATACCTGCAGTGCTTGCCTTGCTCTACTACGTTTCCAGGCAAACCGGTTGAGCTTGGCGGCTCAGCCTGTCAAACCTCGTAGAACCTTCGGGCTTCGTCCTCCGTGACAGGACTGACGTAACTCTTCTTCGAGTCGATGAGTCCATACCGACTTCCCTTAATCTTCCACCACATATCTCGGCGATTGCCATTCAATTTTCCGCCAAGAATATCTTCCTTCAGCCGCACCACAAACGTGTTGTACATCTCTGGTTCCTCGAGCTCGGTGAGCTCTTCTCGCATGACGCGAATAGCTTCAAGTGCCCGTCCATAAGCGTTGTCTCCAATACTGCTGCTAATGAGGTTATGGACTTCCTTCGCAATACCTTCTACGGCTTCTTGAATGGCGTCTAGATCGTCAGAGGCGGCGAGAGCTTGCTTGAACGAAGGTATGAGGTTGTTGGTTTCGATCTTGACACGCTTGGGTTTACCGAGGAGTTCGTCAACATCAAGGCCTGAAAGAGGCTTATCGCGGTCTGTACGTTGCCGTTTACCACGACCTCTGACCTTTGGCGGAACCTTTTTGACGTCTGCTGCTTTCTTGACGGAATCCAATTGCTTTACAGCCGCTGCGATGAGCTCTGTTGGTGGCTGTGAGTATTTCATCAGGATCTCCGGCGGGTCTGGCATGGGTAAGGTGGGATCAGGATGTGTCGCCCGCCATTTTATGACCTGGAGGATACGATGGACAAGGGGGGAAAATGTGTCTTCTGGTTTGGCGTATTCTTCCTCATTGCCATCTTCGTCGCGACCAAATGTCGATAAGTCCATCGCATCGACGTAGTGGCTCATGGCATTGAGAAGTTCATCTGTCGGTAGATCTTTATGCTCAGTGATGGTCTTGCCGCTGACTGTGAGTTTGCGATCCAATGGCGGGAACTTGTATCGTCTCATGTCTTCTTCGAAAGGCAATTCAACGTCAACTAGAGCCTCCCACTCTAACTCGATACGCGGAACAAGTAGTAGCAACACTGGAGGTTTTAGATCCTTCGCTACCAAACGTGCAACCGCATAGCAATCAGCTTCGTAGAGTGCGTGAATGAAGGACGATAAAGCGAGCTGAGCTTGCGGGTTGGCCTTTTGCGGCACTATGAAGTTGGCGCGACTCAAGGGAAGATAACGATCAAATTCCTCACCCTTGATAAAGCCCACTAACTCCAGAGCCTGCTGGGTTTCCAATTTCACAACGTTCATGTCAGATTCCGAAATGTGCACCGCTGTTCTGCCGTATTCGTAGCCACGCTCTAGCTCATCAAGCTCGACTGGCTTTTTCAGGCCGGGCTCATCCAGGTTGTCCACCTGGTAGAGGCGCTGATTGTGGACCGCTGACAGATCAGTCATTGGGTAGTCCTCACCAACTACAGTCGCCGATGACTCCACGCTTGGGCCAGATGCGCCAGCATGATCTGCACGCACTGCGAATGTACTTGCTGTGGGTGGCTTCGCAATCATGGTACATGGATACCGTTCAACGTCGATAGTGATAGTGGCCTCGTACTTGCTAGCATCTCCCAGTGTAAGTGAGCCTCTGTAGCTTTGGACTGGTCGGGTGTCCTTAAGGCGAGGGGTATGAAGCTGCTCAATAGCTGTCGCAAGTGTGCCGAAATTGCCGTTGCAATCCTCTACAAAGCCTTTCAAAATCTGCTCGTTCTTTACCTAGATCATATTAGCTCCATTCAAGCTTTGGCACCCATCCCTCATACCTTTCGAGACTCTTTCGTTTCTTCTGTGTAGCCTACATCTGGGTCGTCAAAGTCTAAACCAAGCAGGATAATCTCGAATGGAGCATCTGGATCCTTGATCTTCGAAGCCATCTGCTCGAGGTCTTCAGTGTCCATTTGGCCACGACCGTCAGTCACGATGATGACCCTACGATCGTACTTTAATGGGTTGCCTTTTGTCCCTTTGGTTGCGTTATCAATCATGTGTACAGCTACCGCAAGGGCGGAGAGTACTATTGCTATTAGTAAGAAGTGGCTTCACAAATGTCTGCCACTCACGATCCCCATTGTCCGTTTTGCTTGGCTTGAGTTGCTCTTGTAGCATTCGAACATCGCCTAGTAGATATCTAACGTCTATCAGCAGGGGCAACGTCTCTTCTAACGTGGCACATACGACTTTAGTTCCGAGAACACCTTAATGTTCTCATACCCTTCACCCTCTTCCATAATCCCAGCGAGATCGGTCTCGTCCGTTCGGCAGCCAATGACACTCATCAACGCGCTCTTCCTGCCTGTGGCAACCTGAATTGCTGTTAATCTATTCTTGAAACCGACATTTGTGTAAGAGTTGAAGCATTACCGCACATCAAACATACTAAATCTCCCAATGAACGACGACTTACGGTAGTTGTGATTTTGTCCCACACATACTCCAATGCCCAGTCAAGGTCAGTCTGCTCGCGGCCATTCCTCTTCTCGCCCATCGACCGCCCCAGATCGAGTATGTAGACTGTCGCCTCTTTACCCGCCATAGTCGTGTTAGCAGATGCTTCTTTTGCGCGCTTCGCGTATGGCAACTAGCGTCGCGTGCCGTTAATTTCGAGGCGTTATGGACCTTCAGGGATGAACAAATTGGCTAATCGTGGCTATTGAGAACGTGTTCAGGTGATGAGAAGATGGTAAGAAAGAAGAGCAACCACTGTGGAAAAGCCTGTGGTCGCTCCACGAAGTGGTGCAGCCTGTTGCTTTAGGCAGACAATGCACGGACCATGACGCGAGAGCACGTGACAGAACCAGCTGCTACGAGGAGTAAGGACTGGCCAGGTAAGTTCTCTACAACACTTATTAAAATTTTCTAAAAGGCATTTCTCACATGCTTTAGCACAGCATTTTTATTCTGAAGGAATTTTATTTGCGCAAAGACACATATGATATTGAGGTGATCAATGGGTAATGAACTTGCCAGAATGTCGTACTGGAAATCCGAGCCGCAGGTGCAAGACACTTACTTTCCACTGGTGAAGGTCTTTTCTAGCAAGGAAACTATCCGAATCTCATGGTGAGCTCCGCAGGTTTGCTTCCCATGACTTGTTCAATCTCGTTCAGGTTCTCCTTTGTCAATTTCCTGTACACATCAACCGCCTTGACGGTCTGATATATCTGCTCTGGCCTTGACGCACCAGTGATAGCACTTGAAACATTCTTGTTGGACAAGACCCATGCCATAGATAGGGTAGCAACGTCAGTATCAAGCTTCTTAGCAATGTCCATGAGCTTCTTGATCTTGTCTTGTTGCTGATTCCAGGCGTCGCTCCCGACAGTTTTGATGACGGATTGAATGTAAGGGTCGTCGGACTGGCGGAGGCGCGAATCGTCGGGGACACCGTCTACATATTTTCCTGTGAGAAGGCCACCTTGGAGTGGGGAGAAGATTGTGAGGCCAAGACCACGACGTCCATAGAGGTTCGCGTCTTTGAACTCTTGGTCGACCTTGTCTCGACGAAGAAGCGAGTAGCCTGGCTGTTCGACGATAGGCCCAATAAGGCCAAGGCGGTCAGCCACAGCCCATGCTTCTTCGATCTCCGATGCTAGCCACTCGGATGTACCTAAAGTGCGATGTATGAAGTTAGCGTATGTTACACATACCTCTAGTACATGGAGATACCTACCCCAGTAAAGGGTCTTGCCAGTGTTGATCAGGTAGTTGAAGGCGCGCACAGTCTCTTCGATCGGAGTGTAGCGATCCGGACGATGAGCGTATAGAATGTCCACATAGCTTAGCTGTAGGCGTTGCAGAGAGGCTTCCGTGGCTTCAATTAAATGCTTTCTTGACAACCCGAGATTGTTGATCTTGTTGCGGGGCGAAGGAAGGGCGGAGTTGTGAGTGCCCCAGTAGATCTTTGTAAGTTAATGCACTGTCTTCACGAGGTTTCGTTAAGACTAGACTACCTTGGTGGAGACGACGATATCATTCCTGTTCCAATTGAAATGTTTGATAGCGCGGCCCATGACTTTCTCCGACTCGCCTTTTGCGTAGCCTTCAGCGCAATCGAAGAAGTTGATCCCAGCATCGAAGGCTGCTTTAAGACAGGCGAATGTGTTGTCATCGCCAACGTGTCCTCCGTAAGTGAGCCAACCACCAAGCGAGATGGCAGAGATCTGCAGTCCGCTCTTGCCCATGAAGCGGTACTCCATCTCAGGGAGATCCTTCGGTGCTTCGGATTCAGACATGCTGTAAAGGCGAAGAATAGTAGATGGGTGAAATCTCAACCGTAAACTGCGGATAAGTCTGGCTTATATTGCAGCAGAACCCTAGTCGACAACTACCATGTCAATAAGCAAGCCACCAACGAAACTGCACGATGGAGTGCAGGACGATCTGCTGGATAGGGTTAATTGTCCAAGACAACCATCTAGAGTGGGGCACTTCGCTGCAAGATACCCCGCACAAAGGGCCCAAGGGCGTAGACGACGCGGATAGTGCCAACTCCATCCCGCCTGTCGTCATCGCTACGGAGAAAGGCGACTTTAGACGGTGGAAACTAGGAGACTGGAAACACGAAATGGATAAAGAAAGAGACTGTAAGTGCAAAACTCTAGGGTAACGCGTGATGGGCTTTGAACAATGCTGGTTTGTTGTAAAGGTTGTTCCTAAGATAAGTTTGAACACGACGTTCCACTCTGCGAGCAAGCACTGCTTCACCAGATCCCAGGGACCATTCTCTTCCGCGGACCTACCTTATCGGCGCCGAATTTCTCCACGTACCAGTTCTTCGTACCTACTGCCGTCACTCCCAAGTTTGTAGCGACGAATACAGTCGCGCAGATTAGTGTCCAATTGACCCAGCTACCTTCTGGGGCTGCCAGGAGCGACAACAACGCATAGATAGCGACCTCGCAGGTATAGTGCGGGCAGAGGAGATTGGGAAACACAGTATGCGACGGAAGCTGGTAGTCGTTGCTTTCGGTGCGGAGACGATATAGATAGCTGTGGTAAGAGTGTTGCAGCATCTGGGCTGTGATGACACCCGGCACGGATGCCCAATTACCGACAGTGTTGCTGGGTGTCTCAACCCAGATGGCCATGTTTATCGTGGTGTAGAAGAGGAGACCAAGTACCCAGTGAGCAAACCACATTCGGCTCTTGCTCGTTGAAGTATATGCGTAGGACTCGAGCATGCGGCGCAGGCCTTGAAGCAACATGAGCACCCAGACAATCTGCTGCTGCCCACCAGCTTCCCAGACGCGTAGTCTCCATGCCCAAAACAGCGAACAGAGCACCGATGTAATATAGAAATGGGTGAAGTAGTTGTGGGGAACCTGCAGCGAGGCGGCGTAATCGAGAATGCGGGTGAGAGCTGGCTGCTGCTGCTGCTGCTGAACGGGTAGCACCTTCCTCCCGCTTAGACCAGCGACACGAGAGCCATAGGCAAGAAAGCGAGAGCGCAGGGCAGGAACGGCCTGGATGACGAGGATCTAGTAAGCACGCTGATTAGTGAGGTTGCAGGTGCGACTGAGTGGTGTCGCGATACAAGAAGTGATGCAGCGAGATAGAAGGCGCGCAGCAGAGCCACCGAATGCAAGTCCTCGAGCGACAACGATAGCGAGGCCATGGTGGGATGGTATTGGAGAGTGTACAAGGCCTGGGGCTGGTGACGGCAGAATGATGAAGGCTTGACTGGTGCTGACCGCTTGTTCGATTAGTGAATCACGTGCTATGGGGCCCAATCTCCTCAGTGGTTCAGGCTAACACCGACTGAACCAAACAAATTGGCCGGCAGGAGATGACGAGGGCTAAATAACGCGGCAAAGGCCGTTTTAGCGGCAGTTTGGAACCTTGGGAGACCTGTTTCGGCTGGTTTGGCGAGCGACGAGGAACACGGGACGGGCAAGACAAGACGGCTTCATGTGAGTGGGAGAGGCCGACTGGCAGAACATGGAGCCACGCAACATCAGACGTCGCGACCACAGCGCCCTGTGATGGCCATGTTGCGCTGCCTGTCGCTCACCATGCACGATAGCCTGCCTGGGACGAGCACAAAGGCGAGTGCAGGGTTGCCTTCTGTCGCGACGGGGCCGTCTTTGGATCCATGCCCCCAATGGATGGTGCAGGCCGGTGAATGGTGGGTGGAGCACTGCCTGCTACTGGCAAGCCTCTCAGCTCTCTTCTCCGTGTCGCTCGCTCGACCTCCACTACACCTCACAACGCGCCTTCATCACCAACCCCCCGACCGCGACATCCCTTGAAGCTTTTCCAACAGCCAAGCGCCCTGTTGTTGCCGCCCGCACCTATCGTGCTGCAAAGGCCACCGCTGTGCACCTTCCGTCCCTTGCTCTGCAAGCCAGCATGAGGCAGGAACTCGAGTGTCCTGTCCCAGCGTAATGACCAGTAATGCCGATCCGGTCCTAAACGCACCCTCTGCCCCAAAGCCCTTTCACCACGACCGCCCCCACAGTCCGCCCTCTCCACGCCCGGCACCCAAGGCTGCCGCTTTTCCATCCCAACATGCCCACGACGAAGACCAGGATGCCGAAGGCGAATCTGAGGCCGAGACGGTCGTCCTGTCACGGGACGAGGACCCCGTCGAGAACAAGGTGATCAAGACGGAGCGCATCGACGACGACGAGAACAACGATGATGCATCACGGCTGCGCTCCATCAAGGAAGAGTCGCGGGCGCATTCACCCCATCCCAACGGCCGTCGCCGCTCGAGCAACGGCAATCATGTCAAGGTCAATGGCGTCAAGCACGCTTCTGAGCGCGATGCAAAGAGCCCAGTTCCTACTTCACCCAGCAGCCGCACTGCCTCGCGACACACCAAGGACACCAGCCCAAATGACTCGGCCAAATCGCCTGTCCGGTCCGCCCTTTCTCCCACACACACCACCACCCGCGGCCGCAGCGCGTCGACCGTCGAAAATCGCAAGCGCAAGCTGCGCGATGACTCGTTCCCCAAAGCCTTCGAACCACCGCGACAAAAAGCAAGGACCGAGGGTTTGAAAGACGCGCGCCCACCCAATTCGCCTGGCACACCGGGGTTTGGTCGTCCACACAAGCGTTCGCAATCGACTCAATCCGCCGTCACAGGCATCGCGGGCCGCAAGCGCCGCGAGGTCACCAACCTCGCTCTGTCAACAGAAGAGCATTGGTCGGGATCGAGTTCAGATCATTCGACATCACCACAGCCTACTTCCGCACCACATCTGCAACACGCCCGAGTAAAGCGCTCCACGCATCGTGCGCTGACCTCACCTGCACGCACCATGCCACAGCGAAAGGTCGATAGATTTGGCGCTACGCGACTCGCTCGAGAAAGTGAAAAGGGCGACCTTGATGCAGTCAAGGAAGCCTTCGAAGAAGCTCCCGATGAGCTAAATCAACCGGATTACGCTGGTATCGCTCCATTACAAAAGGCCTCGTTGCATGGCTGGGCACCTGTCGTTCGGTATCTGATTAGCAAAGGCTGTCGTACAGACTGCGAGAGTCACGATCGGGACACTCCCCTCATCGATGCAGTGGAGAACTCACACCTGGACGTAGTCAGATTGCTTCTCAACGAGGGCCAGGTCAATCCACACCACTCGAACAAGAAGGGGCAGCGTGCAATCGATGTGCTGGATCAAGAAGATGAAGATGCAGAAGAGATTGAGAAGGAACTCAGGGAAGCGATGAGGAGGCGGGTAGACACATCTACCAACGACCACGAGCGTACCCAGAAGCAGGCCAAGACTGCATCGCGCTTGTTGTACAACGAGTTTAACGTGGAAACCCTGATCGAAAAAGCCGGTGACGGCGATATCCTTGCAGTAGGAGAGTTGATCAATAGTAACATCAAGCCGAACATTACGTGTGGCGTTGCAGCGGCAAGAGGTGGACATTACGACATTCTCAGTATCCTCTTAGCGAGTGGCCTCAAGGCTGATCCTGACCCGTCCAAGCACCCAGAAACGCCCATGACAGTTGCTATAGGGCGAGGATATCTCAAGATCATACAACTGCTTCTCGAGCAAGACAATTTCAACCCCACTCGCCGAAACAAAGAGAACAAGACGTACTACGAAATCTCCGAGGAGCGCCATGGCCCGAAATGGGAGGAAGAGAGGGACATGCTGAAGCGCGCCTGTGAAGAGTATCAAGGAACGCACCGGAGCCCTCGAAGAGTCAAGAGAGAAGCGCCAAACGCTTCTGCCAATCGCATGAAGAGAAAGGCGTCGCCACGAAGAGAACGATCGTCTTCTCCACGTGTTGAGTCGAAACGTGCGCATCTGGCAAAATCGACGACGGTGCCCGCTGCTCCCCAAAAGTCCCGGCGATTAATGTCTGGGAAGGAGAAGGCAACTAGGGAGGATCAGAGAAGAAAGCGAGTTGTGTCCGACGATTCATCAGAAGAAGAGAGCGAAGAAGACGTACGACCGCCCACCCGAAAGATCAAGCAGCGATCTTATAGCGAAGGCGAAGAGGCGAAGCCAGTCAAGAAACCAGCGAAAGTACGGTCGGATGACAACGAATCTAAACAAGCAGATCGAGCACATTCAGACGAGAGTGACGAGGATCATGCTACGAAGCATCCAGCCAAGATTCGCACCAAACCAGCCAGACCTCTCAGTGCCAAACCAACGCCTGAGATTGATTCTCCAGATGAACGCAAAGTCGTAAAGAACAAGATCAAATACAAGACTGTCGAAGACAAAATCAGGAAAAGAAAGTTATCTGATGCGTCAACAGATGATGTCAGCATGAAGAGAACACCGACAGCATCTGCCAAGTCTACGCCCGTGCCTCCTGAAAGAACAGCGACCCCGGAAGTTGAACGCGCACGTCGCCAAGAGGAACAAAAGCTGCATGCAGAAGCAAAACGCAAAGCCGCCGAAGCTGCGGCCGAAGCTGAAGCAAAAAGGAAGGAAGAAGAAGAGGCAGCTCGTAAGACTCAAGAGATCGAGGAAGCAAAGAAGAAGGCCGAAGCAGAAGCCGAAATTAAGCGCCAGGCAGAAGAAGCCGAGGCAGCACGCATACGAGAAGAGCAGGAGACCCAGCGTCGAGCAGATCAGGAAGAGAAACGCCAGAAGGAATTGCTAGCACGTCAGGATCGTATCTCCAAGCTCCCACGTGCCTTACGGCGCGCCTGCGAGTTAGGCACAAATCGACCGCTTCATTTCTCTGGCGAAGAACTCGGCGTATCGGCTGTCTTCCTGCCACTGTTTTATGCGGCTGCGGAGGATCTCTGCAACTCGCAGGCCATACCAAACAGAACATACATTTGTTCCTTCCAGGCTGTTGGCATACTTGGACTTCCAGAACTTGATCTAGCATACCTCAGCACTCCTTATTCTGATTGGTCTCGTATTCCCGTGAGCCGCGCTCAACGAGATGCCATCCTCCGTCAATACGACGTGGCCCTCCTAGCCCAGGATTTCCGTTTCCCCATGGAAGGCGCTCCGGATTTCGATTACGCCAAGATCCAGGACAGCATCAAAGAAGCCAAGAATCAGTTTTCAGCCATGGAAGGCCTGTATTGGGTGGAAGAATCGCATCTTTACGACGAAGTCGAGAAAGTCGATAGCCTTCGACCGCTACTCCACGAGATGCGCGCTGAGTGTAAAAGACGGCGAATACAGCTAGCAGACAACGACGAACAGCCGGAGAAGAAGCAGAAGCCTCGGAAAAGTTTCATGGATATTGTACTCGCACAGAACGGTATTAATGGAACGGCGCCTCGAGCAATCGTCAATGGTAACGGATGAAGCAGCGAGGGCATCAGGGCTCCCTGAATTGTATAATTACTCCGATTAAATAAAGCCCACATCGCCGCGCCGCGCTCCGCCGTATTATGCACTGCAAGGGACAGCAGCATCTGTGGGGAAGCTACACCGGCCAATATCTTATGTAGTGTTTGGCGGAAGTCGATAGCAAGGCATGACGAGCTTAGCAGCTCAAGGAATGAGGACTCATGTGCATAATCACGAAAGCAATACAATCTAAGTATAATGGAACTGGTCAATCGCATACAAGTGCACCGTGCTTCCGTTCTCGTGTCCAGCCCAGGTTATCCTTGTCATAAATAGCCGCCACCCCACTCCGATGCATCGGGCCCCGCAGCAGAGCTCAGAGCTCCGGTACACTTTCACCAATTTAAGCCTCCCATGCGCATAACTTTACCACATTGCAAACTCACCTAGACGATAGATCACCGATACGATTTCCACGAATCCAGACCTTGCTTACCAAAACATTTGATCAACGTATCAATCGTAACTGCAACATCTCCAAAACCACTGCAGCCTCGTTCGCGCATCGCTATCCCAAGATGGCGCCTAAAAACAAGGGCAAGGGAAAAGACAAAGACGAGAGCAGTAACAGTAAAAGTGAAGGGGGAAAAGGCTCAGGCGGAAAACTCAAACCAGCAACTTCAATAAACGTACGCCACATACTCTGCGAAAAGCACTCTAAGAAGGAAGAAGCATTGGAGAAGCTGCGCAACGGCGCAAAATTTGACGAAGTGGCCAGGGAAATGAGTGAGGACAAAGCGAGGCAAGGTGGCAGCCTAGGTTGGAAAGTCAGAGGGAGCTTGATGCAGGACTTCGAGAAGGTAGCATATGAGTTGGAGCCTAGTACAACTGGTAGCCCGAAGATTGGCGAGGTGAAGACGAGCGAGGGATATCATATCATCATGGTTGAAGGGAGGAAGTAGGAGGGGTTGAGACATGGGAGTGGCAATGGGAATGGGAGTGGGTTGAAGGATGGACATGATTGATACCCTGGGAATCAGGATCTGTATACACGGTGTTTGCCTTGTAGAGACCCGTCTCATATCAGGCTTAAAATTCTATGGAAAACCTATTCTAATTGCAATTACGTCTACCTTCGGAAGCACTTCAGAAACGCGTCTTAGCTAAAGGGCTCCCTTACTTGCGTTTTGCAACAACCATCGGAGTCTCACTCGCCTATTTCTTTGGCCACCGCAGAAGTGCCGAATGCAAAGTATCGAGACGAATCGTTGCCGTGAATAGAGTAATGCATAAGTTCCATTAGTGTTCGACAGAGTCTGTGGAGTTTGGTGATATCTTGAAGTGTACCATTCGCCTTCCAAGTTTACACCAAGACATATACTTTGGGGCCATTGCTAGCACATGATACAACTTCGCAATTAACATCTATGAGACAGATTTCGGTGTTCACAACATGTCGAAGGGAATTGAGCGTGCGCATACAAGCGCCTCGCAGTGGCCGCTCTTGGCCATGGATTGAGGCTGAAAAACAGAGCGACCAATGGCAGACTCGGCAGATGCATCAAACCCTTGAGCGGGAAAGATATGCGATACATGGGGTGTCGTGTCTTTCCACATGTTTAGTGAGGCGAAACAAGACACGCCGGCCTCTTTCGGCCGTTGTCGAGCTGGCCGGGAGCCGTCATGCTAGCGGCCTCTTATCGCATTTGTGAAACGTTATCATGGATGATCACCTGGCCCACGGTGCTTCATCATCACGTGCAGCCGGACCATCACGTCATCATCTTGAGCAATAGCCTTCTTGGATGTTGCATAGGCGGGTAAGAGTGATAGTAATCGGCGGAGTTCTCGCGGCTCCTCACCGGCTGACGACGTGTCTGGCTGCCTTTCGTGGTAGCGGACCACTGACCAACTCCAAGGGTAGAAGCCAGCCAACTCTAAGCCGCCAAACGCGAGCGATAGCAGTCGAGAGTACCTTGCCACAAGCCAGACGGTCCATCAGTCCCTCAGCCCACAAGTGAACCTAACTACAAAGCCAACGTCTGCCTTTCGCTCTCGCTGCGACGCGAGCATTGGAAATCCGGTGTACGAGAAGGTTGGCGCGCGCCCCGGCGTCCACTAACGCACTGACCCCACTTCTTAGGCAGCTACCATTACACCTCCAGCTGCTCCGCCGTCTCACCTGCTCCACCTCCGCCTTCAACTCAACTCCATCAACCAGCCTCGACAGCAACATCAACACTCAAGTTGCTGCACCTCTTCATCTTCCTTACAGCGGCGGCAAGCTAGCTGCAGTCGCTCTGACTACTACTCTCACCCTCATCGCCAGCCTCACTCGCCCATCATGGCGGCGACTAACAACGTCCCCGTGACTCTGGACACGCCTATCGTGGTCAAGGTCCTGTTCCGCGGCCAGACAAAGAAGTTCAAGCTGCCTCTGAAGGATCTTGGAGCCCATGTGCTGCCCGACAAGGTCCGTAGTTGCTCGTTACCACAGGTTATCATGCTCAGGCGATCGGCTCGGTCGCCTGGATATACGACCAAACGCGCTCAAGAAGGACGATACTAACTTGATCTCCCATGTTTAGCTCCGAAGCATCCTCCAGCTTGAAGCTGGCGAGCAGGTCGTCTTCGAGCGCTACTCCGACTCCGCCGCCTCGTATGTCATCCTCGACGCCGACAAACCCCAGGTTTACAAGACGCTCTTCCGCGCCGCAAAGGCGAAACTCAAGCTGCGTTTGAGAGCTACCGTTCCTGGTGAAGAGCCCGTACCTGCGCCCGCACCCGCGCCGATGCCGCCACATACGCTTCCAGGCTACGCGCCATCTGTTCACCGCATGAGCTCAGATACCCTCACTCCACAGGGCAATGCACCTGTTTCTCCGGTAATTGCCCGCTCGCCGGACATGGAAAAGAAGGAGGCCATCAGTCCTGTGTCGCCACCAAAGACGGCAGATGCTGACGGCGAGGCTCCTGTACCGCAGGCCTTCACTGCCCGTCAGAGTAAGCACCAACGCGAACGTGATTTGCCGTACAACACTTAGCTAACACCCACAACAGACTTCTTCAACAACCTTGCAACTGCCAACTATAACTCGGGTCTTGCGTTCCGCCCCAAGCCGAGCAATGTATGCACCTCGTGGGTTGTCTATTGCAACAACTGCAACGAGCCCATGGAGGACGAGCACTTCCATTGCAGCGTATGCGATGGTGGCGATTACGATCTTTGCCCTGCTTGTGTCGACAACGGTGTTCACTGCCCCGGAAGCGGACACTGGATGGTCAAGCGCTTCGTCAAGAATGGCAGTGTCGTCAACAGCACTACCCAGCGCATCGCACCCAAAGTCAAGGCCGAGGAGCCCCAACAGCAGGATATTCCGGGAGCTTTCACCGATGAGAAGCAGTCTGTTACCTACGAACAGGAGCCCACTCGCACCTGTAACTGCTGTGTCACCGTGCTCCCCGAGAAGGAGTTCGTCACCTGCATCCCCTGTGATGATTACGACCTTTGCTTGACTTGCCATGTTAGCAATAAGCATGGTCACCATCCTGGCCATACCTTCAAGCCTGCCACATCCGAGACTGTGCTTCCTACTCTGGCGGATTTCCTGTGCAATTCCGGCAGGAATGTTCGTCACAACGCTGTCTGCGATGGCTGCGACAAGTTCATTTACGGTGTCCGCCACAAGTGCCTGAATTGCCCAGACTGGGATTACTGCTCTGACTGTCTCAAGAACGCCAAGTTCATTCACCCCCGTCACCGCTTCGTACCTATCTATGAGCCTTTGGCTGAGCCCATGAACACCGCCAACCGCCACTACGGTATCTACTGTGACGGTCCTCTCTGCAAGGATAAGGAGAACCTGTCATACATTGACGGCATTCGCTACAAGTGTGCAGTCTGTCACGACACCGACTTCTGCCAAAACTGCGAAGCTCATCCCAGCAACAAGCACAACCACACTCATCCACTCATCAAGTTCCAGACACCTGTGCGCAGCGTTAGCGTCACGACTCTCAACGATGATAAGCAGCGCAAGTCCGTTGCTAGGCTTGGTGATCGCATTGCTGACAGGCGATCTACCTCGACTGAGACTACCCCTGTCGCTCCTTCTACCAACGCTGCGACTCAGGTCCAGACCATTGTTGACATGAAGCCCTCAGCAGAGCCTCAAGTCAAGAAGGAGAAGATCGCTATTCGTGATCTGCTCGTCGACTCTGTAGAGCCAGTGCAAGAGAAGCCTGCTCAGCCTATCCAGCCTACGGTGCCCATCAAGTCGGAAGCTATCTCCATTGCCAGATCGGATACCGCTACCGAGGGCCTTGACGCACACTTCATTCGAGATACCATCATTGACGGTTCCAAGATCTGTGCAGGCCACCAGTTTGTTCAAGTATGGACTCTGCGCAACCCAGGCCCTAACGCCTGGCCACGAGGATGCAGTGTACGACACGTTGGTGGCGACAACATGCTCAACATCGACAACACGCGTCCCTTGAGCCACACTGATCTCGCAGAGGCCAGCGAAAGCAACATACTCGGACATACCGTCGAGGCCGGCGAGGAGGCTCAGTTCCGTGTTCTTATGAAGGCACCCCAACGTGAGGGCACTGCTATCTCTTACTGGCGCTTGAAGACCCCTGAAGGTATGCCCTTCGGTCATCGTCTGTGGTGTGATATTGCCGTCGTTGGCGTGCCCTCCCCTGTGGTCGCCCAGCCAGCGATTCCTCCTGCGCCAGTCCAGAGCGTCCCTACTCCTACCCCAGGCTCAGCTACCACGTTTGAGGTTGCCCCTCGATCGAATCCTCTTTACGAGCGCCTCCTACAAGCTAGAGCTGAGAGGATGAAGCATGTACAACACTCTCAGCAACAGCAAATGAACCTGCAGAAGATGAAGGATGCGCACCACTCTTTGCAACAACAACTGGACCAACAGAAGATGGAGCGTGTCCAGCGTGTGCGCAAGGCTGCTATGGAGCGTCTTCTAGAGGGCCGTCGTAAGGTTCATGAGGAAGCGAACCGCCGCAAGGAACACGAAGCTGCTCTTGCCACCATCAACCAGGAGCCGATTGTTCCATCCAAGGCTGAGATCAAGCCTGAGGAGCCAGTCGCTGAACTCCCCGTTGAGGAGAAGCAGCGCTCATCTGAGCCTCTCGCTTCCGGTATGATTTTCCCTCAGCTAGACAAAGAGTCCCCTGAGTCGAGCACCTATGAGTCTTCTACTACTGCTCAGCCCATGTCTCCCTCGTCTGAGAAGAGTACAGTCGCTCGTACCGTCACCGTCGCTTCGGATGACGAGTTTTTCGAGGATGCCGAAAGTGTTGCACTAATGTCCGATGACGGTTTCATGACCGACGAGGAATACGACATCCTCGATGCTAGCGATGAGGAGATGCCGTAAGCAGATCGAGCACGGCTGTTGACGAGCTACATTCTTCGTAAGCATAAAGGTAAGCGGAGTGCTCCAGATCATTGTTTATAGCGTTCGGATTTCTGGGTTATGGGGGCGTCTAAAGGAGTGCAATTGGGGAAACATGGAACAACTCAACACTCCCTACACGGAAGGCGCTGGCGCGCGCTTCAATACACCTCGACGGGACATGTCAGTGGGGTTCTATATTGCCTCTGGCTCGGTTACGGCTCTCCTACCTTGGCTCAATTTGATCTTTCCTTACTTTCTAAATAACTTCCATATGTGTAGTAAATCTATTGGAGTCTTGTTGAACGTATATTTGCTTGTGACTTCGTGATGCTATTATCGTTCATGGCCAAAGAGATCCGACTGTGGAGCAGAAATCTGGTGTTCTTCTTGGAACATGACTAAGCCAGGGTCTTCTAGCGCGGACCTACTAGCGAAAAAGTGCCCCAGAAAAAAGTTAGAGACCTAAAGTATCGATACGCAACATCACCCACGCTACAATGTCGAAAGATACTGAGATGCTTTCTGCCGACGAAGTCGCCGTCGCTTCAAAGGAGGAGCGCCGCGAAAAGAAGAAGGAGAAAAAGGAGAAGAAAGAGAAGAAGCGCTCGAGGACAGAATCGAACGCTGAGGTTGCGCAGGCCGATGCCACCGAAGATGAAGCGGAGACACCAGCGAAAAAGCGCAAACGTGAGATACTTCCCGAAGAGCTCGAGATCGACATCAGTCTTCCCGAACCCGCGTCAAAGAAGGCCGCTCGTAAAGCAAAGAAGGCGAAACTGAACCCGACACCCGCCGCCGACGTAGATGGACCAGAAGCGGTTGCGAAGACAGACGGGGCGGCGAGAGAGGATAAGGACACGGCTGCACAGCGCTCAGCATATGGCGTCTGGATTGGTAACCTGCCATGGTCTGCCACCAGGGAGACACTGCGAAAGTTCTTGACCGATAATACTGAGATTGCGAGTGAGCAAATAACACGCGTCCACATGCCCCCACCGACAAAGCCGACTCCCGCCAATTGGACCACCAAGCCCATGAACAAAGGCTTTGCATATGTGGATTTCTCTACAGAGCTGGCAATGTACTCAGCGATTGCTTTGACAGAGACGAAGATGGATGGACGCGCGCTACTCATCAAGAACGCGAAGAGCTTTGACGGACGCCCAGACAAGCCCAAAACAGAGGAGACTCAAGACACCCGTGGGGGCAAGGGTGCTAAACCAGGCCATCCCCCGAACAAGCGCATTTTCGTGGGCAACCTTTCCTTCGATGTTACAAAGGAAGACCTTGAGGCACACTATGCCCCATGCGGAGCGATCGATAACATTCATATGGCAACATTTGAAGATTCAGGCAAGTGCAAGGGATATGCTTGGGTTACTTTCGGCGACGTGGAAGCTGCAACGGCAGCGGTCAAAGGCTTCGTATTCAAAGATCCATCTGCGTTCAAGAGCAAAAAGGACAGGGATGAGAGCAGTGACGAAGAGGACGCCAATAAACCCGTAAAGCAAAGGAAATGGCTAGTCAACAAACTGATGGGCAGAGAGTTGCGTCGTGAATTTGCCGAGGACGCGAAAACGAGGTATGATAAACGTTTTGGCAAGGCCGAGCCTGTGGACGGAGTCAATCCCGACCGATGGAAGAATTTTGGCAACGACGGAGATCAAAGAAGAGGCAGAGGTGGTGGCAGGGGTGGTGGCAGAGGTGGCAGAGGAGGTAGAGATGACATGGGAAGCAGGCAAGATAGAGGAGAGGGCAATGGCGGACGGGATTTCAAGCGCAAGGTTGATCCGAGAACCATCAAGAGTGGTGCAGCGCATTCGAATGCGCCGAGAGCAAGTCAAGCTATTGTGGAATCGCAAGGGAGGAAGACTACCTTTGAATGAGAGTATACTTTGTAGTCAGGTCAAACATATAGGATACCCCACAAGTAAGAGCTAGTCGCTATGTACGGCAGGTATCTCGCTGCGTGTTACAAGACTGGAAGGCGCATGGTTACACGTATTAAAGTCTCCTTCTACCTACGCCTTTTGTCGCTCTCAATACCCTGATACTATTGTCACGCTCTGATAGCAGCTATCGCGCTACCCTACTCACCGCAGTGTTACACCATCTGTATCAATTCTTATCAACACTAAATCGAACAATCAGACCTGGTCTCCCTCTTTACAGCAATGTCAAATCTAAAACGTATCTCCATCGTCCCCAACCTAGCTTGCGAACGCGCAGGTATGAAACAGTATGCCAGCATCCTGAAAAAATATGACTTCGCACCCACAACCGAAGGCCCCTTCCAAATGGTTGACGTCGCAACCAAGAACTTGAAGAACTTCTTCAAACCTAAAGACAAGAAAGCCACTACACCCGTGTTGCGAAAGGTTGAAGACGACAAAACAGGCGAGGTCAAAGCAGAAGATCAACAGAACGACGCGCTTTACATTTGTCCTGTCGAGATTGGAACGCCGCCCCAAATCATGAACTTGCATTTCGATACGGGCAGCTCAGATCTTTAGTTGTGGTCTACGGAGTTGGATAGGGAGACCAAGGTGGCCGGGATTAAGAGCAAACATAATGTTTTTGATGCGAAGGCTAGCAAGACGTTCAAGAAGATGAATGGGGCGAGCTGGAGGATTAGGTACGGTGATGGTAAGTTCTGTTACTCTCTTTAGTGATTTCCTTCACTACTCTCCGTGTGTTCATCTTGGAAAAATCTAGCCGAATAACTGCTTTGATAGGATCTACGGCTTCTGGGATCGTCGGTACGGACAATGTTACCCTTGGTGGTCTCTGTATCGAGGGCCAGGCCATCGAACTTGCGAGTAAACTCAGCCCGCAGTTCACTTCTGGTGCAGGCGACGGACTGCTAGGTCTGGCATTCGGTCACATCAACACCGTCAAACCAAAGAAAGTCGCCACACCCGTAGAGCAGGTCAGTTTATCTATGCTGACCTCGTTTCCCTACTGGAGACTCACCACACCCCTAGATGATTCTCCAATCCGACATCCCCTCCTCCCAAGAGCTCTTCACTTGTTATCTCGGCTCCTGGCGCGATGAAAACGACGTCGACCATGGCGAATCCTTCTATACGTTCGGCTACATTGACGAACAAGTCCTCTCGCGCTGCGGCGTCTCAGAACCACACTATGTGCCCATCGATCCATCAAAAGGCTTCTGGCAGTTCTCTTCCCCAACTGCTACCCTCAACGGCGAGATTATCCAACGACCCCCCGGAAATACTGCAATCGCCGATACAGGAACTACACTGGCCCTTGTTGACGACGCACTCTGCGAGAAGATATACAGCACTATCCCAGGCGCTGTGTACGATAAAGCGCATCAAGGTTGGACCTTCCCCATCGGAACAAAAATCTCTGATCTTCCTACTCTGGCACTTGCAGTGGGTGACAAGGAATTTGAAGTACAAAAAGAAGATTTTGGATTTGCGAAATGTGGGGCGGGCATGCAGTACGGGGGGATACAATCACGTGGAAAGAGTGAGTTTGATATTTTCGGGGATACGTGGCTTAAGGGCGTTTATGCGATTTTCGATCAGGGAAAGAAGAGGTTTGGGACTGTTCAGAGGGTGGAGGGGATGCAGAATTTGGCTGTGCCGAAATGAAGGCTGGTTCACTCCTATGTCGCTAGATCATTAGTTGTGGTAATGGTATCACTCATTCTTCTCTACTATCCAGACCTTTGTCGTGTGAAATTGCGACTACGGAGCCGCAGCATTGACAGCTAACCACTGCCCAAACGCTGCCGCGTTCCTTGTCTGCATGAACACGGTCCCTGGTCCCGTGAACTTGCACACGAGCCCCTCGCCCGCCGTCATGTTACTGATGATACCCCCGCTAGCAACACGCTCGAGTACGTATTTGCAGTTCCATGCGACCAGATGTCCGTTATCGATGATGTACTTCTCGTTGGCTGCGAGCTAAATTGAGACAACGTTAACGAACCATAGAACCTAACATGGGAAGGTATCCAAGGATGGAGCTTACATCTTTCCTAATGATCGCACCAAAGCTCGTAACCCAAAGCACACCCGTACCACTGATCTTGTACACGAACAGTCCTTCACCACTGAACATGGCTTTTCCAATGCCCTGGCTCTTGTACTCGGTTACGATACCCTGTGTACAGGCTAGAAAGGCGTCGCGGCCCACCGACCACTGTTCCTTTCCACCAAGCTTGATGATGGTGATGTCGCCTATAGAGGAAGGAGCGAGGAGGAGTTCACCGGGGCCGGTGTATGTAGATTTGCTCATGTCACCACCGATGAGTGCTTTCTTAAGGGAGAATTTCAGGTTACCTTTCAGCGTCATGGTGGGGGACATTGCTATCATTGCACCTGATTTCATCTGTTAGACAGTGGTTCTTCTGTTTTTCTTGCGCAGTGTAACGGCTAGATATGGAACATGTGCTGCAAGACGTACCAGGTTTCGCGGTAAACGGACATCCGATCGCTAATTGCACTGTGAGGATCGAATTTGTGTCCCGATGGCTCACACGATAACTTCCTCCATTGAAGGTTCCTACGTCATCTGCTGAGGCACTTGCAGGGCCGGTATGCGCTGCTTGGCCTACGTACTGCGGTTGCTGTGGTATGGTCTGTTGGCTCGGTTGCGACTGTCCCATACCTGGATGTCCTGTCTTTTCAGCAGGATATCCTGACTGCTCGTCCCGGTATGGGCTTGCACTTGGACTTCCACCAGGAAATCCACCGAAGCCAGGGCTCATCGGCTGCTGCTGATGTTGTGGATGCTGCTGATGAGGGGGCGGCGATTGTGCTTGGCCCGGTGGTGGGAAGTGCTGTTGTTCGGGTGGTGGCGCATACTGTTGTTTCTCAGGCGGCGGCGCATACTGTGGCTGTGGGTTGGGGTTACTGCCCGGTGGAGGGGGATAGTGTTGTTGTTGGTGTGCGGGAGGGGATGTGGGCGGTGGTGGGTAGGATTGGCCTCCTGGAGGAGGGGCAAAGTACTGCTGTTGGGGCTGTTGGTCTGGTATGCGTTAGGTTGCTGTTCAGGGGTGCAAGTCTTGTGGCATGAGGAGCTAAGTGAGCAAACAATCGACGTTTGGTGAGAGGATACGAGAGGGGGCGGCATGTACCTGGCGGAGCTGTATCGTGTCAGTTGACCTCCCCATGTACTGCGATATGCGACTCACGAGGGTAGTAGTTCCCACCTGGCGGTGGCGTTCCCTGATATCCCGACATGCTCAAGCTCCCAATTCTGCAGAGACCAAGTCGACGCGACTATGGTAGTCACCCGGAAGACGACGCAGGAGTAGATGTTAGCAGTACACGCACGCGCACAACTACAGGACGAGAGGGGGAAGGAGAGCGGAGAAGGAATTGATTTAGTCTACGGAAGCATCAGCACCACATGCAGTATAGACGTTTTAACCGCGCGCCCCCGTTGGTGTCTTCCTTGGTCAAGCTGCTCAGCCTCCAGCGCGCAGCTGTTGGCTAGCGGGGTGCCTCGAGCCGCCGAATCAGCGCCCCGCAACTGTCGCTCTGAGCTGTGCCAAGGCTGTGCGACGGGTGAGCAAGAGAATAGCATAAAGTGGTTTATGCGCGGGGAGCTATCTTTAATGGGGAGGACATGGGAAAGCAACGGAAGCAAACATGCTTGTATGCATCCACGACGCAGGGGAGCTCCGGGACGCACCGCAAGCTATCAGGGTCCGAGTTGGGAACGGCATGCAAGCGCCCACGATCATCTCAAATGACAAATGCTAGTCTGCATGTCATCTGCCAGCGTCTGCACCAAGTTACCAAACGGCACACAACACGTAATGAGCATGTTTCTTTTGACCTCTATCATACTGTATCCTTTTTGACTCATCCCAAATATACGTGAACTATCCCGCAGACATTGCTCTGAATCCATCATGATCATGACCGTTCTCATCCGCCGAACAAGCGTCATAACAGCAACAGCCGTAGCGCCCGCTTATCGAGAAAACCCAGCCCAAGCCATGCATAACATTGAATATCGTAAAGCGCATAACACAAACCCTCTAGCCCACCATTCTCCGCCTCTTTCCGATCTGAGCAGAGAAACCAGTCTTGATGGCCTGTACTGAACGCCTTGATCCGCAGCTGTTGCAAGTCACGAAGTTGAGACGGTTCTCACCCTTGGATAGGTCCGTGTCGGGCGAGCGGCAGGTCTTGCATGTCACGTATTCGACAATGTACCGTCTCAGGACGTTCTCAAGTTGCTTCTGCTGGAAGCGACCCTTGATAACCAAACGCTTCTGGTCGGCAAACGAACCGCTCGTACCCAGTTCGGCGAACAGGAACTGGGCAACGTGCTCGTCGGAACGCTTCATGCGCTTGCAGATCTCGGCAAGATTGGCGAAAACAGTCTTCTTGTTGCCTTCGCGCATACACTGTGGGGGCGGGATCTTGTAGCTCTTTGTGCCGGAGCTGGCGAGATCGGGATGTTGCGCGTGGAGGAGCGTGAAGAAGCGGTTCAGGAGGAGGTTGTACGAGATGGGAGTCGTCGAGTCGTGTTGCCAGATGCCGGTGCCCTTCATCATGTCGCCCTCCTGTACTTCGGGTTCGGGGGCAGCGACCTCCTCCTCGCCTTCGGGCTTGTCTCCGCCGGCGGCAGCGAGCTTGGCCTCGAAGTCGTCTTCGACCTTCTTCTTGCTAGACTTCTTCTTTTTCTTCAGTGCAGCAAAGTCGCCCTCTGCGCCGTCCTCGTCCTCGCCTTCCTTCTTCTTGCTCGACTTCTTCTTCTTCTGTGGTTCTGTCAGTGGTCTGTTGACAGTACCATTGCTTTTTGCGCCCTCACCTTCTTTGCCAGATCAGCGAACATATCGGTAACCTCTTCAACCTCTTTGTCGTCGCCTACAGCCATTGTTGTCAGCGACTGATCTGTTGCCAGTATGTGGGCTATCTTACCACCACCTGAGGAGTGGCCCTCGGCAGAGTCCTTGCCGCCGTTCATCTCTAGTGACTCTGTAACGTCGCCGTTGCTGTCGACAATCGTGGCACCTTCGGAGAATTGGACAGACTTGCGGGGTTTGCGGTCAGGGAGATCGGCCTTTACAGAGATCCGTTAGCACATCGCTCTTTGTAGAAGATGCAGGAAAGTGAAGGCTAGGCAGCTGGCATGCAGGCTGCCCACCACTCGTGCACAGGATATTTCGACAGCGAACGTGGGGTTGAATGACGTACAGTGTCAGCCATGATTGCGGTTGTAGTCTGGGTTTCGATCTTCAGTGGAGCAGTCGCAGTGTAGTGCTACGGATTCGGAGTAGGTTGTATTATGTAGGGGTGGTGGGTCGAAGAGTAGGGCGAGCCGTCACCTTAAAGTTCGCCGCAACACATGTGTGAGTCGAACGCTCTGAGCCAAGATTTGCGTCACGTGCCGGCTGCCGCTAAGCCCCACCTCCGCTCATTGGCTGTAGCGCTCCAACTGCATGGCCGAACGCGTCTACTCCATCTACTGTCGCGACCCTATTACTTCCGCCGATGCTGCTACGTTAGCCTGCCGAGCGAGCCATACGTCTATCCTCCTTCTCGTTCGCCCAACACCGTCGTCGCCATGTCGATGAGCAACAGCGAGAGCTTCGTAGAGCCAGACTCTCCCGACGACATCGATTCATTACCGTCCTCTGCAACGAGCTCCGAAGCCGACGAAGAAGAGTACATGTCGGATGCAGACCGGGAATGGAAAGAGTCGTTGCAACAACTGGAGCTGTTGTTGACCATGGTCATGGTGCCATATCTGGGCAAATACTTTGGCAGAAAGGCTGCTTACTGGGGTACGTCATCTTCCATATCCACGAGGACGGATGCATTGCAGGTTGCTAACGAATTTCTAGGATGGGCCAAATTCATGGAATGGAAGTACCCTGTCGAAGTCGTCTTCTCGAGTCCCAAGACATTCAAGCTCGCTGGAGCTGTTGAGGCAGCAGCGACGTTATGAGCGCTTTATACTACCGCGGCGGCTTCACACATTCAAGCATCGGCGTTCATGGCGTTGAGCTTCATCCGACACCCACACACGCTGGGCGTCATGTACATACCAGTCTGTTACTGCGGCATATCGAACAAATACATTAGCGAGCAAAGCACCTATTCCTCTACGCTCTCAAAGCAGAACCTCTCCGTTGAGAATGGTCCTCCCGTAAGCGTCATGGTGCCAATGATCACCCGCCAATGTCAGGAGCCTGTCTTGCATGCGCTTCGTATCCAAACCGCCATCTTTGGCATGTATCTCTTCCATTTCTTGCCTCTTCTTGCTCTTGGGCTTGCCTTCTTTGATACGCAGTTTCTCAAAGTAGACATAAGCACCGTAAAACACACCAGACGTATTGCCGTTCAATGCTCCCTTCTTGCTGCGGAAAGCAGATAGTTGGCGGGCGTTGAGGGTCTTGGGCGGATTGTGGAAGGATGTGGAGGCTGCGCGAAGGAATGCCTACATATGTGAGGATACGAAGTTAGTGTATGTCTCACATGCGTTTCGTACAGTTACAACTTACCGCCTGTGTTACACCGGGCTTTTTGAGGTGCGCGTTGATCTTCTTACGGACGTCGTCGCATGTGTCTATTCACCAAATTCTCAGTATATAGCTTTCTTGTAGTGAAGTCACGAAGCTCACCGAATACGGGCACTTTATCGTCCTTCTCGCCGTCAAGCTCGATGTCGTCAATACTGGGTACGCTATCCTTTTCTGCGGGTCCTTGGCTACTCTTCGCCTTCTTGTTCGGGGTTGTTTTGATGCCTTGGATCTCGCGCGTCTTGAAGAATGCCCACGCTGCCAGATATACGGAAGATTCGGATCCCTTGTCCTTCCCGTGCTGGCTCATGAAACGCGAATATGCATTGGGAGTGATATTGACCTCTTTCTGGAACTCGCCGACTTTCATCTCACCGTTATCAATCAAGGTGCGTATCTTACGCCTACAGATGAATCAGATACTGTACTTGCGCGACACGTTTATTGCGCTTTGACGCGCACAACGTAAATGAGATGTAAGGTGAATAATTTGCGTCTAAAGAAAATCCTGTATACCGCACAACATCGCAACTGTCCGTCACCAGCCCGTTTTCAAGCTCGAAAAGCAGCCTGGCTTCATTACTGATCGGCATGCCCTGATCTGACGCGGGCGATAACCCATGCTTATGACGTTGTGTTGCGACGCGTCTGTTGTTTTGCGCTAGTGGGTGGGGAAGGTGCAACGCGTTAAGAGGCGAAAATAACATTATTCACAAGAGCCCCTCTTGTAGAGCAAGAAGAGATGCAGTGTTGGTTAATGTAAGTAGGAGGAAGCCTGGGTATATATAGTGGGAGGGGGGCGCTGATAAGTGAACGTGAATCACGTGAGAGGATCTAAACTAACACCTCTTAGACACAAACATTCTGGAGACTCTCGGAACAATCAACATCAGACAGACGGAGATCAAAATCAGGGTACCCAGTTGGTAGTGAACACAACCTCACGCAAGAATAGAGCATCTCAGGAACGGTGCAGGGTGACTACAAAGTTCCATGTTCACTGATACCATGGCTAGCAGTAACAAGCTCTCTTCGACAATCTCCCTGAAACATCGCAAAACAAGAAACTATACACGGCATAAGCGACCATTTTGAGTTTGAGCGCCCTGATCGCCATCCTTGACAACCCAATTCTCACTGCCAACAGCTGTGGTAGCATAGAACACACCCTTTGGATCCCACTTCTTCTTAATCTCGAGGAGCTTAGGGTAGTGGTTCGCGCCGTAGAAGTCGGTTTGCCAGTTTGGCTCTTGAATATCCGCCTCATTGAGGTACACACCGCCACCCTCGGAAGCTGGAGCAACCGCACGCCAAGAGTCCATGATGTCGTAGGTAAGGTAGTCGGAAGCTTCTGCAAACTGAGCTGCCGTGGCATCTTCGGGAACCAGATTGGCAGTGATGAGGAAAGATTGGGTGTTACGCCACGCCTCATTGACAGCATTGTCGACGTTGGAGGGATTTCCTGGAGCCATATGGTAGCCACCGACAGTGTGGCCCTTCATCACTGTGTCCTTGATCGTGGTGTAAAAAGAGTTGAACTTCGCTTCGGTTTCCCAAAGACTCTTTGGGAAAAGGCGGGTAGCTTGACGAATGTTGGTCACACCAAGAGTATCTGCGCCCCATGATCCTTTGTTGGCAGAGTAAAAGTCCTCATAGTAAGTAGTGTTTGGGGTTACCGAGAGATTGAACGACTTGAGGTCATCGAAATACTCTTTAGTCAGCGCATTGAAAGACTCAATGGTATGGTTTGGCGCAAAGAAGGGAGTCATCTGGAAATCGAGCGAGGTGCCGTAATTCCAGATCCAGAAGTATGAATAGGTACCGGCATTAGTAAACTCAGGGAAGCGCTTCATGTAAGCGTTGACGCCCTTCCAGAAGTTTTCGGAATCGTTGACCGGAGCCTGGTATGAAAAGACGGACTTGGTGACCTGGATTCTGGGGTGGGCTTTAGCGATGACAGACGTAACAACGCCAAAAGTCCCACCTCCTCCGCCGCGAAGGGCCCAGAAGAGATCAGAGTTGACAGATTCAGAGGCAGTCACGAAGCGTCCATCAGCGGTGACAACCTCATAGGCGAGAACTTGGTCAGCAGCCATACCGTATATGGATGCGAGAGGTGAGTGGCCACCTCCGGCGACATAGCCGCCACTCCATCCAACTGTCTACATTTGAACGTTAGTAATCGGTCGCCTAATATCTTGTATGCTTTTACAAAACCTACCTCACAGATACCAGCCAGAACAGTTACATCGTGGTCACGAGCAGCTTCCAAGATTTCAAACCCTTGGACTCCGGCACCAGCCTTGAAAGCTGGGCCGTCGTACTTTGTGGATTTGTAGTTCTTGATGAACTGGATGTCTTTAAGATTGTGTGTCCATATGCTAAGAGCACCAGCACCAGACGACTTTCCAATATAGTCTAAACGTAAGCGTGTGAAGTTAATATATGTCTCACATACAATCCGTACAAGGGACACTTACCATGGCCAGTATTTTTAACAGTCAACCTCAAGTCCATGTTGCGAGCAAAATTGACGCCAAGTTGCACCTGGGCAACGTTCTCGACATCAATGGAGTAAGAGGCATAGCCACCTAGTGTGCAGGTACCACTGGGATCGTCGGTTGGCATGCATGTACGACCCTGGAAGAGAGGCCACATCATGGAGGTTGGATCACTCGTGCTGATCATGAAGGTTAGTGAACAGTAATATTTGCTACATGTGGAGTTTTACTTACTGGAGATCGGCTGTAGTAAATCTGGCTGATATGTCTGCGCATTTCATCTCGTCGTAGTTATCCCAGGCTGATTTCTTGTAGCAAGGCGCGGCGATAGGAGTGGTCTTGATGAGTGCTCCTCCGAGTAAGAGGTCGAAGATAGACCATACCCACTCTTTCGGGTAGTTTGGATCGCCTGGAAAGGCTTTACATTGACCACTGCTGAGTGCACGCTTTGAAATAGCCGTTGTCTCATTGCCGCTATCGAATCCAAAGAGTGCATTCACATCAACCTCGCTGGTTTGGCTCTCTGCCGTCTTCAGTACCTTGTCGGTCAATTGAACTGCCTCCTGGGGGAAAAGAGCAACGCCTGCAGGAGAGTCCGCAGAGACCGTAGCAGCAGCAGGTGCGACATCGCGTATGGCGACAGGGCTGCCAAGGGCGCCGATAGCTCTTGCAACAAGAAACAAGAAAGGACCACGTGCAGACATAGCGAAAGAACTGCAGCTCAGCAAGAACTAAAGTGTCGGCAACGGAGAAGCAAATCATGTCTACGTGAGGTGTCCCTAATAAATGAACTCATTTCCACATGGCGCTAGGCCAAAGGATTCGTTCGAGAACTATGTGTCGAACCACATGGCAGGCGATACCTGAGAGGCAAATGTCGGAGGGATCGTTGCGTTGTATGCAGCAGCAATATGCAGGTCGTTGTACCTACATTACTCGTAAAGCGTGTCCGAGTGTAGCTGCCGCCCCTCGCTCAATCTCCCTCTTCCCCATGCGGCCCGCCCGCTCGGTGGCGGCTATTCCACCAATAGAAGTACGCCAAAGCCCTTCCCGGGTCCGTCTTTGATCGTCAAAACACAAGGAAGATACCTTCGGGCTTTCGGCTTTAGCATATCTTTGCGATTTGGAGATTGGAATATCTCAAGCGAAGAAGGATTTGGCTCAGGGTTCTCAGCCGCCTCGAGCCCCACAATATTCTTAGCTGCGCCAACTGCAGGATACAGGTGTGATGGAGGGCATATGAAGCAAAGATCACCATTCAGCGGCTTGATAGACGGCCTCACATGTCCTCGTCGAACCTGTAGTGGGTCACTCATGGCATGTGGTCCAGAAACCATGCCGAATGGAGTCCAGGATGCCGCGAAGACGATACGAAGCGTCCCATGATACTTCACACAATCTGTTTCCGCCTCAAGTAGCTGAAGCAAAAAATTACCTGCCATTCACTGTACTTCTAAGCAGTTGCTTCCGCGGAAACTTTGAAGGAGAATATAAAGCCGACAGAACGCCACAGAATTCTACCCAGATTTATGATTGGACATCACAACAAGTCCACAAGGGATGCCCTTTGCCAAGCTTCCTTCCGGAAGGTTCGGAGGATTGTCTAATCAGCGGTCATGGCCAAGGTTCATGTACTTGTTCTGTGAAGCAGGATCGCAGAAACCCTTGCGTATAGGATTTGTGAGCCGCTTTCTGTTACATTGACCAATCACAACCGTTCACGAATCTGTTTACTTCTTCTCCCAGGGTAATAGAGATGAGACGGAAGCGGGAGACGGAAAGTTCAGTAATTTCGTTGCAAGAACGACCGTCCCGAGGTGCTGCCTGGTTCCAAAATTCGGTATACTTGCTTTGTTTTATACTTTGCGTTTCTTCTGCGTACACAAATTTCTACCATGGCAAACAAAGGCTTACAGCCAGTGAACTTATTCTTGGCGATCTTTCCAAGCGTTTGCTGTGTCGTGATAGTGTCCGTACGTGTTGTACTCAGGCTTAAAGGAGGCAGGTTGGGTGTTGGTGAGTTTGTTCAGTGGTTTAACATACATCTCTACTCACACATTATTCAGAAGATTTACTTTTGATCATTGCGACTGTAAAGCACCGCCCCGGTTCATGGTGATCTCCAGTATCTTTAGCTAATATGTGTACTGTACATTAGTTTTTGAACCTCGTTCTCTCTTTCACAACGTGTGGTTGTAAGTATTTTCTCGTTTCGCACTCCGTATTAGCAATATATGTGTGCATACAGCTAACGGCACTCGACAGATATTCTCACCAGCTACTATGGCTACCATACTCGCGATATCCCTGATGGTGCAATCGATCCGATCGTGATGATGAAGGTGCGTTACGAAGTAGCATCATCGTCGTCGCCTGATATTCATAATTCTGACTGATTCGCAGTGGAACTATGCGAACTCGATCATCTACAATCCCATCCTCGCCTTGGTTAAGGCCTCCTTCTTGATGACACTCATCAAGCTCCGATCGCAGAACAAGTGGATAAACGTTTGTCTATGGGGAACACTTATCATAAACGGCTGTTTCGCCGTTGCTGCACCTCTCGCCTGCATTCTGCAATGCAATCCAATATCTAAGTACTGGAATCCCGGTGTTCAAGGACGGTGCGTTGATGCTGGCGCCTACACTGTCAGCACGTCGTTAATTGTGCTCACGACTGATGTCCTAATCCTGCTCATGCCTTCATGGATATTACACGATTTGAAAATGCCTCTTGGTCGTAAGCTCATGGTCATTGCATTTCTGTCCTTCGGAATTCTAGTCACTGTGGTCGGCGCGGTGCGCACGAGTGTCCTTGTCAAAGTTTTTGTACTGAAAGAGGCCACGGAAGATGGGTCATACGGAGTTGGCTACACCCTCTCAAACATCGAATCTGGACTCGCAATTGTCGGGACATGTGGCCCAACAATTAAGTACTTTCTCAGTTGCTGCATCCCTTCGCTTAGGAATGCAGATGAATCAAGCAATCGCGGGTACATGTACCCCACAGCCGGCTCTCAGGGGGATGCTCGGTCGAAACGCTTCACGAGAACTGCGAAGACGCACAGCACGTTCAAGGAGATTGATGAATTGGAGCTGACAAATGTACCGGGCGAAGACAAGCACATTACGAGAAGGGACACACAACGTGGGGATCCAATGATGATCACAAAGACAGTTGCGTGGACAGTGGACAACAGCCACGAGAAGGATTCGAACAGTACGAATGGCGAACAAAGACCTCGCGATCTGCTATAAAAGACGGAGCAGGAGGGATGATGGCTAGATACCAGGTGTAATTGGCGGTGCAGCAGAGTTGAGCTTACGTATATCACTGACACCAATTGTCGTGAATTTATAGTAGATATTGGAAGGAAGTCCAAAAGAAAATATGCTTATGTTCCACTTGAGAGTTTTCCTCTTCTGCACCTTACCAAGTCACCGCTCATAGTTGCTTCGAAAGCTCTTGTACCCAGGCTAACCTTCCCTCGCCAAATATCTCAGCAGTTGCTGGCATATTCTCACCACCTTCCAGTAACAAAGTACGGACAATAATCTTTTCCGGCATGACATCCTGATGATGGTAGATATGGCTCGTGCAAATCTTGCAAAAATAGCATCGCACGAATTTACCTAACCCCGTCAGCTCCTTTTCTCTCTTCACCAACGCGGCAAAACGAAACATACCGCTGGCGCCTTTGTAACGATATTGTCTGATATTCTCTTCGCCTGAGATGATCTGCAGTTCTTCTTTCGGTATGATTTGATTGCATGAGTACGGACCGCCACCGAGCTTTTGACACGTTGAGCAGTGGCAAAGCACATGCTCAGCATTCTCAAGCTTCGCTGTCCAGTGAATGCTCTCGCAATGACATGTCCCCCTTCTTACTCCATCCTCTCTTGCTGACGGATGTTCAGCCGGTGAGCCAAAGAGCACACCATCTTTGATATCAATCACTAAGCTGTCCTCGATAAGCGGTTTCGCGGCCTGGGAGAAGGCCTTGTGCACAGGCTCGGTTGTGAGGTAGTAGTCCAAATCCGCTTGGTTCGCAAACTCGAGCACGAAACCATGTGTCATGCCCTTCGAGAAAGGCTCCCATGATCTGTTCTTGCCAGCTTTGAGCGACTGTATGAGGGGTTTACCAGTATGAGGGTCTAGCGATTTTTGCTGTAGTGACATGAAGGACTTGAAATGGCTTTCTAGATCTGACCATGATATATCTTGCCGGTATTTGAAGAGTACGATGTGCGTTATTGGATCACTCGCCATAGTGATCTCAGATGCAGGAGTGATTGGTGTTGAGGTGAGGGTTGTAGTGGGAGCGGATTCGAGGATGTCGGCGATGTTGGGGAACATGTGGAAATCGAAAATATGCTTGTTGAGATGAAGGCTTCCATGTTATAATGATTGAGTGTTTCTAATGTTACGAAGGTTACGGTCCGTCATCTGAGATACAAAGCCGCGATCTTGCTCTTCGTGGAAGGTGATTCCGGGATTAGCGCCACTGGATGTAGCAAGATTCGCCGAATATCTATTTGTGGGGTAGCTGCGAAGGGGAACAAGTATCTCTACGGAGGTGCCCGTCAAAAGTCTTTGCCCACCTTGATGAGCAGGGGTATATGTACTATTTCTAATTAGGAAACATCTCCGAGTCTACGTGGCTCGTTCTCCTCAACCTCAAATATCACTCTACACTTACTATTCTATTTACTAGTCTTAGTACTATCGCTATGGTTTATCACGATAACTCTACTCGTGCTGCAGTTGTAGTTCTTAAGGCTATAGGCAAGCCAAATCATGAGATTACGGGACTTACTGGGGTTGAGAAGCGTACGATCAACTCTATCTACGCGCGAGCGATTGAGCGAGGCTTTGATCCAGGCCTCCGGCCACTACAGCTTGAAGACAAGCACCTTGAAGATGCCCATCGACCTGGGCGGCCATCTAAGCAATCTACAGTCTCTCAGCAAGTAGTAGATACTGTACGCACTAATCGATATGGGCGAGAGAAGTCTTGTGCTAACATTGCTGGCCTACTAAGCCAACAAGGATTTAGTGTCTCAGCATCTACAGTCAGCCGAGTCTTAAGAGAGGAAGGCTTCAGGAAGACCAAGCCGACGAGGAAGCCTGGGTTGACGAAGCAGATGAGGGAGGAACGATATAGGTGGTGCCAGGAGCACGCAGACTGGACGCTTGAGGACTAGAAGAACGTTATCTAGTCTGACGAAACCTCTGTCGTTCTAAACCATCGACGTGGTGGATATGGAATATGGAGAAGGGCAGATAAGGCCTTCCTACGGAGCTGTATTCGTGAGAGGTGGAAAGGCTATTCTAAGTTTATGTTTTGGGGCTGTTTCTCGTACGATAAGAAGGGCCCCTGCCACTGCTGGACGCCAGAAACAAATAAAGAGAAGGAGGCCGCTTCTGCCTAGATTAACGAGCTAAATAAGAAGCTTGAGCCTATTAAGAAGGCTGAGTAGGAGCTTAAAAATAGTATACGTCGTCTCAACCTCCGGAATAAGCCTAGCCAACGGCCTTAGTAGAAGTGGAACACAAAGACAGGAAAGCTCAGCCAACGTAATGGCTTAGGAATTAACTAGTATCGATATTAGACGATTATCCTTCTACTAAAGCTAATTCCTTTTGCAAAAGAATGCAAGGCTAATTGACCTAGAACAGTCGTACAGGAAGATAAGGCGCCTTCTTATAATTATTATGTCTAAAGCTATATCTATAGTCTTTACGACGTTAAGAAGATCCTTTGGTGTAGGAACTCGCCTGACTTAAATGCGATTGAGCCTTGCTGGCTATAGATAAAAAGGGCTACTACTAAGAGGGGGGCGCCTAAGAATAGAGTAGAGGGAATACAGGCATGGGAGCAGTGCTGGAAAGACCTACCTCAGGAGAAGATACAGGCTTAGATTGAGCGAATTCTATATTACATTAAACAGATTATTAAGCTTAAAGGCGGCAACGAGTACAAGGAGGGTAGGCGGCTTAGGAAGCCAGAGCCAGAGCTATCGGAGAATGTTTCAAATCGGGAATAGCCCAGAAACCCCTGTCCGCCAAGGTGGGCAAAGACTTTTGACGGGCACCTCCGTATGTTCTTCACTTTCACGAATTCGCAAGTCATGGAATAATTTGCAATATTGCTGTTCTTGACTCGTAATTACTATCCATACTCAACTTCGCAGAAGATCGAAAATCATAGTAGAATCGCTATTCTACCATCCAGCACTTCCAATCACCCTATCTCACGGTGTCTTACTCTCGCCAGATCCCATCGCTTGCCCAGGTCCACTTGCGTGCCTCAACTTCACACTCTCCTCCGTCTCCTGCAATAACGCATCCTCGTGACCGACCGGGTAGAATCGGTAACTCCTCGTCTCCGTGTTCTGCCAATCTCCATGAGTCTGACAATCATTCTCATCCAGATCCCCGGAAACATAATGTAGGAAATCACCGTGCGATACAACGACAATTTCCTGCTCGTCGCAGTCGCGTAGGAAGCGGCGAAGTTCAAGCGCGCGTGCTTTTAACGAATCACCGTCTGACGCCCACTTCCCCTTCTTCGTGTTAAAATCGGTGTAGACGTCTAAACACCTGTGAAAATTGCACACATCGCCGAATTCTTTCTGAAGGCGCTGCACGTCGCTTGGTGTGTTCGCAGGCAGGTCCGTGGCTTCTTGGGCTAAGGGTAGAGCTAGAATATTGCGTTTTCCAGACTGCAACCAAGGGTCCATGCTGATAAGTGCGGTCTGGATAGCGCGGCGAATAGGACTCGCGCAAACTAAGTCGATGCGATCAAAGTAAGGGAATGTTTGTGAAAGCTTTTTGCATTGTTCTTTGCCCTTTGGAGTGAGGTCTGGGTCGGGGATATTCTCATTGTGTTCCGAATTGTGGTAGCCTTCGGCATGACGGATGAAGTGCACTGCGCGAGGAGACATGTTGAAGTAGTGAAGGGATACGGGTATGGTATCGAAGGAAAGTATTCTTATTGAGAAGCTGAAGCTGATATAAAGTTCTGAAGAGGTGCATACTGGCAGTGTATACAGAAAGGGACTCAATATATATACCTACAGAAATATCGGTGGATGGATGCCACTGCTGGGTACGGGATACACACTTACTACCCTCGATATCGGCGGCTACTCACTAGCAAAAATCGAACCAAGATCGCGAAGCAAGAAGCATAACCATCGTCACAAACGACGTATACCACTTGTTAGGTACAGAGGAGAATGCCATGCCGGCACCAACCATCAGAAGTCTAGAAGGTAAGGTGCGTATACGGCACAAACACCTTCGGAAAAGCTCCTGAGGTTTTGTTTGGCCATGAGCCAGCTTTCGAGTGAGCTTCTCGTAAGTACTAGTCTGTCTTCTAGAAGACTATGCGCCCAGCCATCGAATCTCGGTGCTCTTAGCCTTTGACAAGTCTCCGCTTGGACACGCTTGCTTAAATGCTTCGGCCCTGGACGCTGCTTGAATCCCTACCAGACCAATGTGAACACCCTGACTACGCGCGGTCGCCGGCTGTTATTCGCTCATATACTAGTTCGCTGCATGCACAGTGACATCTGAAGCCAACTCCCCGTCAGGAACGATGCGAGCAGCACGGGTAATCGGCACTCCAAAGAGGCTATGCAACGCTTAACGCTGGAATTTGCAGAAGTCGAAAGACGTCGCGTGGATATTTTGCGGGCCCTCTCAATCGTTCTTGCAGGATGTACCGAAGAAAGTAGAGGTGAAGCGACCGACACATCCGCTCTATTCGATGTTTGCATGCGATGGGGGTGACGTCACCACGCGTGAACTAGTAATTTGCAGGCTTCCCCACACACTAAGGGCATCATTATCGAATCTGTATCGAGTCGGGGTGCAGCACTACGCACGGCTTTACAGATTTATCATAGTCGAGTGTTCCAAAAGACGGCTAACACGGCATTGCGCACGGCACTGTATCTTTCTGGTGACGATAGCATCACGCGTCGCGCTATCCTGCGCCAAGGAGTTTGTCATTTTTGCTTGGTTGGTAAACTTTAAACAAATGCGGTGCTTCGTACGATTTCAGTCCAGCATTTGTAGGTGGCAGACCATATCGTGTCAATTCGAGCGTGACATCTAGTAATCTATTGCGCCAGAAAGAGTGTTCTAAGACTGCACCGAGGGCGGATGTGCGGCATCTCACAAGAAGACTTCTAGATTGAACTCCAGCGTACTCACGGGATATCTGTACATTTGTCAGTTTCTGATTCAGTACCGTTTTGAATGAACTTACGGCAATTCGAACTTCTGAAGCACACTCGGGTGCAAGATACCAAAGACACCAATGGTGTGGTTCTTACCACCAAGGTTCAGCTTGATAGCGGCCGAGTGTCCAGCAAGGAAAGTTGGATCTATGACGAATCAGTAAACCTATACGTATTCTGAATACTGAGAGCGTGCACTTACCATCAACCTCTTCTATCCAGTAACCCTGTAGTTGTTCGTTCTTGAGGCCGTCTTCCCGCGTAAGGAACGCCGACCGGAGCATAAGCATCAGTCTGTCCAGCAGACCGTGTACTTGTTCGAAGCCGCTTGTCTTGCCCATGAAAGCTGCAGCGAAGTGTCGCTCGTTCCTGCTCTTTCTCTCCTGCTCCAAATCGACAAGACCAATATCGCTGACCTCGAAGATCTTCATGGGTACCGAATGGTGCTTGTTGGAGTTGATTGTCTTGAGGAGACCTGGTAGTAACGATGTTCGGACGAGCTGATACTCCGCGGTCTTGGGGTTTGCAAGCTTGACTGCCGTCTTGCCGTCATCTTTCCGATTTAGCCACTCAAAGTTCTCTTCATGTGAGCAGAGGATAAGAGGCATGACTTCGGTCCATCCTGAGGATGCAGACTCTATCCGAACTATGTCACCGAGCTTGTTGATCGGCAATGGCGCTGAGACCGCAGCAGTTTTGTTAGGGTACACCCGCGGCAATTTGTTGAACCCGTAGGCGATCGCGTAATCCTCCATGATATCGGCTTGATGGAGGATATCTGCCCGAGTGATTGGGACAGAAACATCAAGGATGTTCTTGTCAGACTGAGATGGTGAAACATCATGACCCATTTTCGACAGAAGTTCCGAGATCTCCTCGGGAGACTTGTTTAGACCAGTGACCTGGTTCAAATAGTCGACCTCAACCTGTATTTGCCGTGGTGAGAGATCCGGCGACTCTCTTGACTCTCCATTGTGGGGTGAGTTGATCTTGATAGGTTCGATCGACTCAGCGTAACCAGCGAACATGGCGACAAGCATATGGTTGACAATCTCGACCTTGGTCTTGTCTGTCGCAGTGATTTCGATGAAGACGTTCTTCGTGTCGAGTGTGATCTTGCTATGATTGCTGTTGATGATAGGTGGTAACGAGAGGACAGTGCGGTTTGCGTCGTAGATTACAGGGTATACTGGCGAGTCGCGAATAATGTGCAGGAAACGTCCGAGGTGCTTGTCTTTCTGCTCAAGGTCAGAAACACAGATTGTAGAAACAGAAGATAACTACTAACCTCATAAAACTCCATAAGTTCCTTTGCGTTCATCTCTTTGTCTTGGTTAAGAGGCGTGAACTTGATCTGCTCTGGTGGTAGCGCTTCGTACGAGAAAGGACCCTTGATTGCTATGTTTCGTTAGACATCGCCGCAAAATAAACATGCAGGACCACCTACTGTCTAGATCGTGCGTTCCAATGGATACCAGCGTCCTTTGACGCGCCAGGTTGGAATGTAACTTGTCTTGTAACGCGATGAAGGACTCGTATCGTTCTTTCGTGAAGGTGATGCCTCGTAGTATGACACCAGAGCAGAGCTCTCGTATTTGCTTTGTCTGTATGACATATCATCAGCGCAACTGCTCTACTTCCATGCAGACAACTGTCATACCTCGGGCTTGATTTCCAACACCTCAAGCTCTCCTCCTTTGGGCGCAGTGACGGTCCACTTGGGCAACTTCTGTTTTCCAAGGAAGACTTTAAGATTCATTGCAATACCCTCGAAACACAGCATATCATATCGGTTCGCAGGGATCTCGATCTTGAGTTGTGGTGGTTGCGCCTGATCTTCTGGCTTGGTGCTCAGGCTGGTGTCCTCGTCCAACTCGATACCGAATTCGAAACATAGGTCGTCGAACTCCTGGTAGGTGTACTCCTTGCCTAGCTCCTTGAAAAGAGCCGCCTTATCTACTCCAATCGTCGGCATTTTGGCAGATTGTTTGGTCTGCAGGAGACTTTGGCGCGATTCTCGTGTGCGATGGTGGGGTATTTGGAGGGGTAGGTTGGGAGTAAGGAGCAATTCTCAGGCGGTTGGCGTGGTCGCAGTAGTCGCACGCGGGGATCTACTCGATAGAAGAGCGCGTTGAAGGTCCGTCACTTTCTCAATCGACTGGCGGACTAGATGATGTAGCGGCGTAAATTATTTGATATGACTCCAAGCCTCGCGGGCTTGGAGCAATCGGAGCTGTGTCGGACCGGTTCTTGCGCTAAGCCTCATGGAGCATCCACTCACTAGGGATAAGAATGAAGTCGATGCAAACATAGAGGATTAATTCTTGTGGAAAGACGGTTTCCTATTCAGCCAAGTAGAATTTGTTGTTTAAAAAAAAAAGTCCTTCATCACGTCCTCATAAATCGGGTCGTGCCTCAGTCTGTACATTTAGGTTCTTTGAAGATTTGGTTCTCAACATTCAGTCGTACATAGATCACATTTCCGCAAAAGGTTGCTGTATGCAACATGAGCCGCTCAGACGCCGTCAATGCCTATGGTCTCCACACAGCGCTTATCGAACTCGCGCCCTAATCCTTGCTTCACCAAGATATTCTCCAAGCTTTATGATAATTGCAGTCCGTGCTACAAGTCCAGAGTTTTGTTCCCACGTACGGTTGTTTTCCGTGCAGGCAATCTTGGTATGATGCCCAGCATGCGACCAAGTGTGTTGATTGAAGGTACAAGTTGAGCCGTTCGAAGCTCATGAAAGACTGTGAATGTTGCAACACAATGTGACGCCAACGTCAACAGCAAGATAATCGCGAGTCGTAACAGTGTTCGCAATCGGATGCAAGCGCGCTTAGTCTTTCCAATCCCAAACTTGTTTAAGGAAATGTGCCATGTTGACTTTCTTGGATTTCATCTCGACCATCCATGGATGTTCGAGCATCCGCCAGGGCGTGGCTCTTCGAGGACAGTCCTTCTCAAGACTGGAAATTGTTAGCAGAAGTCCAACTCTATACAAGAAATCTACATACCAGCATTCAATGAAGTATTTGAAGTTCTCTGTCCACTTGATGCCATTCTCAGGCTCGTCTTTCAGCTTAGGAATGGGTTGCCGAACGATGTAGGTGAGTAGGTCAATCAACCCAGCGCGGGGGTTCATCTCAGTTCCGTCGGCCGGGAAAGGGAAGCGATGCTGCGCAACTTCTAGCAGAGTCACACCTAAGCTCCACACATCACTAGTGATGGTATAGCTTTGCCCAGTGATGCGCTCGGGTGCCATGTAGTATGACGTTCCAATGAATGTGTTGGCGTCTCCTTTGGTTCCGAACTCTCCGGACACACCAAAATCACACAGCTTCACCTGGCCGTTCCGGCATAGTAAAATGTTGCTGGGCTTGATATCCCGGTGGATGATGCGATGAGAGTGGAGGTACGTGAGTCCATTAAGCACGCCCTCAGCGACCTTGCCAAGCACTTTCTCGCCAGTCCGGCCTCCTAGCTTCTTGACCTCGCGGTATACCGCATCGAGTGATCCGCCTTCGCAGAACTCCATAGCAATACTAATAGTCCCTGTACTGTCGTCCATGAATGCACCGTAGTAGCGACAAATGTGGTCGCTAGCACAGTTCTTGTTAAAAGAAAGCTCTCGTACGATTTGCTTCTTGACATCGGGGTCAGGATTCGTTGTAATGATCTGAAGGGATTAGTCAAATAGAAGCTGGAAAACATGATGATGCATACCTTCAGGGCAAATGTTGTTTTTCCGCCTTTCAGTATGCATTTCGTGACTGCGCCACCAGCACCTTCGCCCAAGCTGCCTTTTTCCTCGATCATTCCTCGTGCGCTCGCTGCTCTCCACGCAGCATCGTCTAGATCGTCCACCTCTAATGGTCGACCTTTCTCTGCGGCCATGGCGTCCAAGTCTGGTAGTGGCTGGCTGCTGTTTGCCCGCTCCATTGAAGGCGCGCCCTCACTTCCTCCCTGTGATATCGCCGAGATGGGATCTGTAGCTTTCTGTAGCCCAGGAAAACCTAGCGCTGCGTGGTATGATGATGCTGATCCATTCGCTTGTACTTCGCCGAAGCTGCCTGATCTTGAGTGTGCGCTCGCATCGCTCGAGCCTGATGCTGAGAGACCCGGCCCTATGTGGAGGGGCGGCAAGGCCCGCGGGTTCCTCCCCTCGTGTGGTGCGTTATTGCTGCCCATGGGAGTTACTACGCTTAGCTTCGGCATCTGGCGGGGCTGTGGTGCGTTCAGTGTGGGTATTCCGTCGCTCGCGCCATTGGTAACAGGGCGTGCGTTCGGGGACGGTGGTATGGACAGACCAAGCTGTGGCGGTCCTCTCCTCCCTGGCCGCGCGCCGGGGATGGGTGGTCGCAGGAGGGGCGCAGGCGACGACATGTTTTGCTGTGGTTGAGGCGAAGGCCCGTTGTTGAACGACTGCATCTACGAGGTTTCCTGTCACAGACTCTCAACCAACGCTGGCTCCGGAGATAACGAGGGGATGTGGGTGGTGTTGAGGTTGCACTTTGGTCGTCTTGGGTCCCAACAGAGTGGGTCGCTGCCGTAAGCCGACGTGTGCTGACCGTCTTTTGCACGGGTGACGTCTTGAGGGGAGATGTGCCAGGAGGTGAGGTGTGGTGAAGTATGAGGCCGCTCGGGTTTAGGCAGGAGTGACGTTGGGCCACGAGTCACAGGCAGGTGCGGCTCGACAGGCGGCAGGCGCGACTGGGAAGTGCGGGTAGGGCTTTGTCAGGAGACGACTCTCGAGGGGCTAGAAGGCAGCTCTCCCAAGACTAGGCGGGTGACGGGGGGGCTGCCAGGAGTGACAAAGACAGCGGGTCTTTGGGGTTTCAAGACTCGAGCGTGCTGGAGGGGCTCAAGACGGTGGTGGAGAGCAACTAGGCGCGTGCGCGCAAGGCTTGCCGAGAAGGGGACTAGGCCGATGTCCAGCGGTTGCAAAGAGCCTCTCCAACCTTCATTTGACGCGTGGACTAATAACAAGGAAATACCGACGCGCAGCCAATAAAGGATGAAACGGCTCCAAACAACATTCGGTAGTGGCGAGTGCGCGCAGACGACCATCAGTGTGTTGCGGCGTGGATGATGATCCTATTTGCGAGTACCTTTGGGTCTGCAACATGCCACGAGACAAGATGCAAGCCGTGTTGTTGAGTGTTTCCGCAAGCGCTGAGGTTGCTCTTCTTATGAATGGCCCCTAGCTCTGTTTCATCTTCTACGCGTAGTGTCGAGGGTCATTATTCGGGCGTCTGAGTCGATCGCTTGTTGGTGACTGCGTCTACATTGCCGCCAGTACCTCTCGACTGACGTTGGCCCGCATACGAGTGCATTCCCGACTACAGCTGATGCTCTCCCGAATCAATAGTCTATCGAGTCTACGGCAACTGCCTTAGGGCTTACTATGGAGATCAGGGCGACGTGTGGGCTCGAATACATTCTTCGACTACACATTCTTGTGCGCACGCGAGAGAAAGACCTAGGGTTGACCCCTCTATCCAATTGAACATGTCCATGGCGCTTGAAGATGCATCTTGGCTGACGTTGGACCCCTCCTGCTGGCTCGATAAACTACGAGAGACATGCAAACAGAGCTAGATACACCTACGACCGCCACCAACATCTTCGTGTACATCGTGGATTGTACCAAGCGTGCGTAACCCAACACATCCCACCTGCGCATCGACCTGGCTCGTCACCCCGGATCCCATCACCATCTCCTGTCTTGACAAGCGCTGCACCCCGTCTTCGGAACGCTGCCATCTCAACACGGGTGCCGGCGCTTGTGTTGGCTATCGCCGCCAATGGGGCTATCCGCGGGTGCATGAAGTTTAGTGGGGCCAAACGGAGCAACCAGCAGAGCCCCGCTGCATGAGGAGCTATCAATAGTAACACCACCATTCGACTAAACATACTTTGAACCCATCATAATCACCAAGCTGCTCCCCTCAAGTTAGTGGGCTGCGCAAGAAGTAAGAATAGGTTTTCCAATATCCTAAAGAAAGGAGATGATGCATGTCGAGCAGATGCAGCGCGCATTGTACGATCTATTGCCGGATTTCCTTCCGATCGCGAGTGCTCGAGCACATCTGCGGCAGCTGAAGAACTACGCAAGGTATTCACCGATGGAACGAATCCACACGTTTAAGCAAAACAAACCAAAGACTGTACAGCATTCATCTACCATGTTCGCTTTAATGTAAGCACAATCCTCCGCAATGACTCAATTCTGCAATTTGTGCACATTATGTCAACGCAACAAAGTGCTTGTGGAGATCTATGCTCACAAGCGGTGGTGACATGTTCAGCTCTTGTAAGAACAAGCTCAGTGGTAGCAAGTTCACGATTGCGCAGCTACATCTGACAACGTTTGTCACATTGCCAGACATCCTGCCATTTAACGTCAACTTGAGTGATGAGCAACTTCCAATCCAACCCGAGACAAAGACAATATTCACTGGTGAATATGACTCGGATAGTCAAATGACCAATTTACTTACCTGCTATACTGCGATCAGCTCTTCCATATACGAGAGGTGTGCTGCAGCTTTAGACACTCAAAGATAAGTCATACAATGTCCGTCTTTAAAAATGAATCTTCGAGCGAACATCAGGATGACACAACGCAATTCTCATCGTTGCCACAACTGATCTGCAATATACTTTGGTCCTTCCAACAGGTCTGTGCAGCCGTCTATCGGGTTTTGCTCTATCACTCACCCTTAGCGCATAGCCTAATTCAAAGGTATAGCTCTGAATTCATTCATCCATTCACTCACCTAATGTTGAAGGTTCTCTTAGACACAAACACGATAAACTCAGGGTCATAGCGCAGTTCTTTCCCTCGTACCAGCTAACAATCACTCTCTGAGAAAGTTCCTCCTGGAGATCTATAAAGCCTCCCAAATCACTCATTTTGAGAGATGTACATTATAATCAACTCTGGATACATCTACACATCAACTCTGAAACTATATTGGATAATCCAAGACACTACAATAATGTCTACCGCTTCTCGCAATACCAACACTAACCGACCCGTGAAGGGTAAAAGTTCCCAGCGTCGCAATGCCGCCAAGACAAGTAACTTTGTCGACTCCCTTTCCCCAGCCGGCCAGATTAACAGAGTCCTCGGAGACCTAGAGAATCTAAACGGCGGGTACCATCTCCGCAACTGGTCAGCCTCCGCTCGTAAAGAACTATATCCACACATCACCATCAAAGTGGAAGTACTTGACCCCAACGGCAAAGAGGTGGAGGTCAGTGTCCCCAAGCTAGCTTTCTTTGCTGCTTCACCAGCGTTCCGTCAGCATATAAGCGATTATGCAGAAGCCAAATTGATTAGATGCAATCACAAAGACGTCACATTGGAGTCGATGCGTGCCATCTCGAAGTGGCTGCGGAAGATCTGTACTGATAAGGAATACACTGACCTTCCCATACCCAACAACCTCCAGAAGGGTCTAGAGCTTCACCTTACAGCGCGTACCTTAGGTATGGCTCAATATACTCAGCAGGTCATCGAACGTTACATTGGTGGTCTTGTTTGTCGTACTGTGGAAGTCAACGAATTAGTCACCGTTGCTGAGCTGACATGCAAGGACGCGGTCGTAGATCCCATTCTGGAGGCATTGGCCAACCACGTGGCGTACCTTTGTCGGTACCATCTGGTTAGTAAGGAGCAGGAAGACCAGTACGTCGCTATGCTTATCGGAGAGAAGTGTGGAAAGCTGGTCAAGGTCATGGATGACAAGAAAATTCGGGCTGTTGCAGAGAATGGGTGGGAAGCGGTCTACCGTCGTCCATTGGCTAAGATTTAGGAACTGCCCTCGCTATTGGCGCTCCTGAACGAGATCAGATGCTTTCAGACAAGTGCGTTACTGACGAAGATGATTCGATTATGGTAAATGCATGTACACATTAAGCTATTCAGACCTTGTTCAACCAAATCAGCTTACTTTGATAATCCCCCATGGGCCACTGAATATTGAGTCCACCATTCATGTATGTAGCCCCACTGTATGTAGCATTGTCCAAGTCATTGTAATATCTCGCCTTAGGATCCAAGCCTTGCAGTCTCAGTGGAGGCGCAGCCGGTTTGATCATATATAGTTGCTGGAACGCAAACACTACACTCTGGCTTGCGTCTGCACTGACGAATTGCACACCTGGCCAATTACTGACATCCGGGTGGGCGAGGCGATAAAAGTCACCAGAAATAACTACTGGATTTACGGCTTTAGCTTGCGCCATGATGGACGGTACGGCGGAAGCTTCCTCTGGTGAGAGCTCCCCGGGGTTTAGTTCGAGACCGAAGGAGCCGCACATCATCGCTACATGGCCGCGGTACTCGATGCTGATGTTGCGGTGGGTGAGACCGTTCGGGATAGCGGAGACGTGGCACCCCATCGCCGAAGGTGGGTAGACAAGTGATGTACCCATTTGAATGGTGAGACGGTTTGATGCATCCGTGTTATCGGAAGTCCAGTGCTGCGGCCAGTAGTGGAGCAGACCTGGGTCGAAGCGGCCTCCACCGGATGCGCAGCCTTCCCAAAGTACGTTGGGGTAGCTTGTTGTGAGGTTGTCAATCACGCGGTATAAACCGAGGATATAAGTGTAGTCGTCAGATGGACGGGCAAGTTCATGCATGCCGCGGTTGTTGTCCCATTTCACGTATTGGATGTTCGCAGAATCGAGAATTCGAGAGACGGAGCTGATGATGAACTCTTGTACTTCGGGCAATCCCACGTTCAGTACTAGTTGGTTTCGGGTCAGCGATCTCTCGTGCTTTCCCGCGTGCAAGACCCAATCGGGATGCTCATGGTAAAGTGTCGAGTTGGGATTGACCATTTCTGGTTCTACCCACTAAATATAGAGGTATAGTGTCAGTGTATGTCTCAAATTTAGTTCGCATAGCACAGAGACACTCACAATACCGAACTGTAGAGGTGTTGATGATGCGTTCAACACTGTAAAGTTGTTGACCTGCTCCACGTATGGGCCAAGACCATCAGGGAATTTAGCCGGATTTGGCGTCCAGTCGCCCAGACCGAGAGAGTCGTTGTTACGTGGATACTCTACGCCGAACCACCCATCGTCCATCACGAAGAGCTCAATTCCTAGCTCTTCAGCCTCGCCGGCAAGGTTAACCAGAGAAGTCTCGTTGATATCAAAGCTCAATCCTTCCCAAGAGTTGAGTAGAATTGGCCTGGTTTGATCCGTGAACTTGGAACGGGAGAGATGGTTGCGATATAGGTCGTGAAACGAGTGCGATACGCCACCAACACCTTGAGAAGAGTATACACCAACAGCTTCAGGAGACTGGAACATCTCCCCTGGAGCCACACGAATACTGGCGTGAAGCGGGTTGAGGCCCATAAGCACACGTACGTAGCCATTAGAGAAACGCTGGGCTGTAGCCTCGAAGCTGCCGCTCCAAACCAAACTGAATCCCCACGCCTCTCCGGTAGATTCAGTGGTAGTTGGCGAGACCAAGGCGAAGAAGGGGTTGTGAAGATGCGACGCATACCCTGCCGTGCTTCGGAACCTGCCCTTTATTAATCACACTGTAGCAATACTTGAGGACATCGACTTACGAAGTCTCGCCATAGTCAATCTTTCTCTTCACAGTCTGGAATTCATGTGACCAATCACCATGCGGCTCAATCATCTCCAGATCCAGATTAGGAAAGTCGGTGCTGAAGCTCGAGGCTCTCTCGATGACGATATCGGCAGTACCGTTGTTCGCAATGCTAAAACTTCTCGCAATAGCATTGTACTTGGGGAAGATCGAGTACGACAAAGCCGCCGAAACATCAGAAACGTTGTCGTACATATGTACGGTGATGGTCGTTACATCGCCAGCTTCACCGTAGGTGGCGGGTAGTCCTGGTAGCGAAGGCTTTCCCTGGGTGATCTCGTGAGATTGGTAACGGAACGCGGATACCGTGTCCCCATCAGCATGTTCGATGTGAATCGCTGGTAGTTGGAAGTCGCCACGACCACTGTCAGGAAACTCGCGACGATCATTGGATATCCCAGCATGCCATCCGTAGGGGAGGATGAAGGCCGGTGGTGTAAAGTCGTCGGTCGGTCCTCCAAAATGATCCGAGATGAGGTCTCCCGACTCGGTATCTACATGGAAGAGGTATGACATGCCATCAGCGGTCAAGGTGAAGTTTGTCCCAGTCGCTGAAATAGCTGCCTCACGTCAGCAGCCGCCTCTGTCGGATCCGAAACCCATCCCATACCATCTTGACCAACCACGGCGCTGGCCAAAAGGCTCAACGCGCAAACACCCTTCATGCCAAACATTGCGAGATTTCGCAGTTGAGCAATACGTCGCGGAAATCCGCTAAGGTACCTCCATTAAGTACTTGTCTCAACAACCAATGCCGCATGGTTAGCTTAACATCGGGATGCAATGGCTTGATCATCGTGAGGGGAAGTGGGGAAAGTCTGGGGTCACAGACAAACTCTTTCACGATGCGACTCTACGGAGAATCAAGTGATTGGGTGAAGCGGGCGGAACTGGGCGGATAGGATACCATTTAGAGATGGGCGCGGTGTAACTCTGGGTCGATGCGAGGTTTAGCCGCGGTAGATGTGGTCAACGGTCCTGTCAAAGGCTGCAGCTGCCATCTCACACCGGGTACACTAGCCCTGTGTTGCCCGGAACACAACATGCCTGTCACTAGAAAACCGTTGGTGTAGCTCCGAGATTGTAGAGGGAGCGGCACGGAGGGATTCCCGGAATACCTAGTGTTAGCGACAACGGCAAGGGATTTGCCTTTGGTATCATTCTGAAATCATACCATCTTTTGCTCGAAAATGACGTCTATGACCTAATGAGCCTGTTGTCGAACACAGGATGAAGTGGTAATATATGCCATTAAACAATACTATACTCATTATGTTTTTGCTCAAGCGCTTGACTCGTCAACTCACCAACTCGCCATGCAGTCTATGTCGTCGCCGCTCTCGGCTTGTTTTGCGATCGCCGCCATGCGATCTGCAAGATGAATGCCCACCGCCACTCCTGCAGTTCGCTACTACACAGTAAATTTTTCATACACCAGGCATACCCAACCACGCTCTAACCTGGAAAACGCCTCTTGGGAGGAAGTAGACAGTCCACAGCGCTGCGAATGCGACTAGCAGGCCCGTGAACTTCTCAAACCAAGTATGAAAGTAGGCAGCTGTCATGAGAAGCATCCACCACATCAGCGCCGCGACACCGAGCGCGAACTTGACGCCACGCGCGGTAGCTTCACCCTCAGACTTCACCAGCTCTTTCTCCACTGCAACACTTGCAACCTTGCCATCTGGCAAAGTGATCAACCTTCCGTCTCTCAGCCCTTCTACACGCGTCAACGCAGGCAGGAATTCCAACCACAGAAGCGATGAGCCAAGAATAAGCAAGAAGACATGTCCAGAGATGTCATGACCACCCTTCCAAGTTCCACCAACTGCCTTACACGTCGCAGCCGTGATATATTCTCTTGTGTTGCTCATTTCTTCCCTCGCCTCGGGATCTCTTATTATTTCGCATTGACCTCCAGTGAACCTGAAGCCGCGATCGATCAACGGCGGTCCAAAGAACCACTGTGTCATGAAGCACCACCAAGTCGTCACAACACCATATCGCATGACCGCTCGGATGCGCCTCGCACTCGCACCCTGACCGAAACCAGGATGGAAGGTAACAAAGACAGCAAATGCTAGTGTAGTCCAGAACCATCCTTGTTTGACAAAGTATACATTGAAGATGTTCTTTTTCTGCGCAAAGTATGAGGGCGCAAATTCGGTAGGGTGAGACTGTAGGGTTGCGGAATAGGGCGCGGCTCGATTGGAAGGCGAAATTATGCTAAAGACGCTACCGAGGAGGAGTGTCAATGGGTAGATGGCGATGAGTTGTGCTTCGAGGCGCGTAGGGAGGAAGGGGGAGCGACGCGCCGATGAGGTCGGTGGGCGGATGGTACCGCCGGGCATGCCCGCTGTGAGAGGTACACCGTTGTCTGTGTCGCTGTCTGGTTTACGACGCGTTGCCATGGTTGTAGGGGAGATGGGTGATGTGCTCGGTTGAGCTGGAGGTTGCTGTTTTAACTCCTGTAGGTAAGGAAACTGCAGTCCAATGGACAAAGTGGCTTTCAACCACAGCGCAAAAATACGAGCTATCAAATTCGATTGTGTGAGAAGAAGGACGTCTGCCGTCAGTACTGTAGAGATTGTAGGAAGTGGGCAGCTGCTGTGAAGCGAGATGGAGAACAATGACGTTATGTTCGGCCACAGCTGTGGCGCAGAACGCTAACTGTATCTGGCCTGCCACATAACCTCTTCGAAATGATATTGCCAGCTGTCAACAACACATTGGCCGCTCAAGTGAAGATAGCTCTCGATCGCGTATTCAAACTACTGCCCAATCTTTCTAGAAGTCCGGTGCTTGCGCTTCATTGAAGCTTCATAGAATTATCATACCATATCGACAATAAGGTTTTGTACGAGATTGTTGGCGCATGCCGACAAACCTTCGGCACCGCTTTAAGTATGGCAAGAGGTGTCTTGTAGTACTTTTTGTATATCTCATGACTGATAAGGCTTTCAGACAACTTCTTGACAGTCCCGGCAATTCCTAGTCAATATCGCGGCGCCTAGCGAGCACCTCACACATCTGCGCAATAGGTAAATGGGATTGCTGCAGACCTCTGGCTTGAGACCTGACTTCTTAATTCAGGACCTTGTCAGCGAGCTCAAGCCTATCCACCCTCGTGATACGCGGGATACACTAGCAACGTTTCAGACAAGGGACCGTAGCCAGTTGTCACCCTAATGGGTCATGGAAGTCCTGCCTTGCAAAACTACCAGTACCAGAGAAACTATGGTTCAAGGAATCATGTATTCCCATTTCTATCAAGGGATTTGTATGCAAGAAAGTACGAGCGAGTCGGAGAAGAGCTCAGCCCACTATTGACAAGGGCACAGAAAGACAATGCCGATGGCAAGCTTCTGGGTTTTAGTGTGAGCGAATTGCAATAGTCGGACCATTAAATTCACTCGTTGCTTCTGATCTGTATGGTCACTCACTTTTCATTCTTCCTTCATATGATACCAATGACGATATGAAGTCCAGCACCACGATTCACTGTAGCCTGGAAGTAGTCAGCACTCTTGCGTCCCAGATGACCATCGCTCTCACACGATGATACGAGCAGACTTTCGAATGTTATTGAACAAAGGGCAGGTAGATTGTTGGTGAGTCAAGAAACAACAAGGTGAAGTCGTCTTTGAGGGGCAAAGTATTGTTTGACTCAATTACTCTTGCCTTCACTTAACATGTACAAAGATCAAAATTCGCGATCATTATCAATATTGTTTTGGTTTATCTGTTTTCGAGGGCTCATACGTTTCTTTCCCGTAGTGTCATTTTCTCTCCAACAGAAACCCTAATAGATACCTTCCTTATACTACAAATGGCTGGTTCACCTGATAAGAAAAACGACCATCCGCCAGCAGAGCCTTCTAATCGTGGATACCGTCCCCTGAGACATCTAGGCGAATCGCTCTTTCCAAACAATAACGGAGATTTCGCCTCTTCATTTATGCAGCCACGTGGATCGGTCAACCGACTACACAATCTATGTAACTAAGAATATCTCCATCTGTAGACTCCGAACTGACTTTAGCGGATAGCTCCAGCGGCGGACCCACCCTCGTGGGAAGACCCGGATCAGGCTTGGCGTTATGCAGACGGTAGGGTCTGGACTGGCGAGGCTTTCGTGGTTCCTCGTCATGCTCAGCCAGATACCAAGGCAGACAGGAACAATACTCGGACTTTGGGAGGCTTCCCAGCCGCGGCATTCTCTCGAGACCACAGGCAGACCCAGGCACTAGGAGGATCACTTGACTTGGGTGGCCTTGGCTTTAGTGGACCAGCACAAGATCTAGGAGTCTATTTAGATCGTGGCGCAGGTAAACGATGACCTGAAATCTGTTGTTAGTCTTCCGGCTAACCCACCATCTTACAGACTCTTCCTCTCAGAATCTTGTTGGCCTATCCAGTCGCGCTTCACAAGCCTCTACTGCACATCCCCGCGACATGGTGAAAGACACCCCATCTACTAACAAAAGCCAATTCATTTTCACCGGTTGGAATGACGACGCGAAGCGGCAGTTGTTCATGTGGAAGGTGAAGCGCAAAAAAGGGTACGCATTCTTCCTGCATCTTTTCCCTGGTGAGACCGTGGAGTCACTACACGAGGCTTTCCAGCAATATAGAGACGATGGAGAGCGTCTCTACAACGGCTAAGACGTGCCGGCACGAGTAGGCTTGGTTGGGGTGGTATTGAAGTATGCGAATCTATCTAGGCGGAGAAAGCGCAGTGGAAAGGTTGTAGCCATCTACCTTACCGAGGTCATATTAGCTTGCCGCACATATTGGATAAGGAACACATGTTGAAGCTGATTAAGCCGTAGCATGAGAGGCAAGTCCAAAAAATGATAACGTATCATGTAATCTCATACTCACATAAAATGTGGCACGGCCCCAACCAATACAGCATCACTTCGATCCGTGAGAGCGTCATGGTTGTTCGGTGCAGACAACAACGGAACGTCATGATGTGACATGCTGACATGAATTGTGAGCCTAAGAGCTTCCGCAAGAACAGTCGACCCCGAGAATCTCGTCGCATAGGCTTAGTCATTGTCGCTAGCGTGTCAATTTCGCGTGGTTTCCCAGCCCGCACTCGACGGGATAGCCACGTCCCGCTCATCAATTTCATCGCCAATTCGTTCCATTTCAGATCGATATTGTGTATTGTTGTTCGTGTTCCCTCTCCACTCGCGTACATTTGTCGCCACTTAAAGGTCGTCGTGACCTTGGAACATGTGCTTCCGATCATGTCCTGACAAGAGCAAACCTACTGTCACCAAACAGGTCTTTCAATGCGCTCAGCAACACCTTAAGTTTTCTTTAACAGAAGAATCGTACGACCTGTAGACTCTGTTTCAACACAGAACCGGTATACTCAAACCGCAATTCGTGTCTCGATTCAAATTCGTTCTTGGCTTTCCTAGCATCACAAAATTACCATCCAGAAGCTTAGCCATGACTTGTCTTTCTTACTTGATTCTTCCAAGACGGCTTTACGAGGGCCGAATGGTTAGAACACGACCATCAGGGCCCAGACGGGAGCTGCGACGCTTTTGCGACATGAGCGACCCCAACATCCTAGCGAGTGGTCGACCATGCCGCGCATTGGCGTTTGACACAGTGCTCCGACCACTTACGATTGCCAAGCTGACCTGTAAACGTTGTGGATGCGTTCCATTATGCAGGTTCCGGCAATGCCAATGTACGCACTAGACGGTGGCTCGGGTAAGCATATGTTGCTGAGACTCATGGGCTTGGAAAAGACTTATCTACAGTACAGATCTCCAACTGACCTTTGATAAGCTTTCTGGTAACATCCTCAATTCGTTTTGGTTTTCTGTTAACTTTGCTGCCGGACAGCTATTCTCTTTACACACCCTTTTTCCAGAGTATCTAATCAGCCAACATGAAGCTCTCTCTCGAACTGACTCTCGGTCTTCTGGTCATATCGTGCGTAGATGCTTTCGTCGTTCCTCCCCGCACACTATGGGCAGTAAGTATATCCAAATTCGACACTACCTTGGCATCGTTCGATATTTGGTCTGTAGCATATGCTTATCCGTGTGATAGACGAAATCAGCTCTTGTTTCCCGCTCGTACCGAGCGCACCCCATTAGACGCGACGCAGACTTTCAGAGTCTAGACTCGTTGACCAACGGGGGAAGCCGCCGTCGCGAAGCTCAAAAACAAGGAGGTGGAGGAGGTGGTCTCACGATTGGAGGACTCACTCTGGGTGGCCCAGGTGGCGGAATTACTGGCGACGGTCTTAAGCTCGGCGGAAACCAGAAGGGAAACAGTACAGCGACGACTGAAGAGGCACCCAAGTCTTCAGCAACAAAAGGCGAAAAGCCCGCTACTGCCGAGGAGGGAAACTCCGCTGCTGAAGCGCAGAAGCCTGCTGCCACGGAAGAGCAAAAGCCAGCAAAATCTGAGGCCGGCGCTGGCGCTGGTACAGAAAACCAGCCTGGCCGCGCCGAAGGAGAGGCAGCGAAGAAGGAAGCCGAGAAGGAAGCTCAAGAGGCAACGGGAGAAAAGTCAAATGGTGTCAAGGCTACTGAAGAATCTGAAAGGTTCTCTGAAGAGTCTGGTATCACTCTCGGCCAGGATGGCAACGCAGACAATCTAGGCGGAAATCTAGGCATTACAGAAGGTTCGGATGGCAGTAAGTCTATTGGTGGATCTAATGGTATCAATGTTGCCGCCAACGGAGAAGCGACCCTGGCAGGTAATGAGTAAGTATGAGCCACCATAAGTGTACGACCTGATGCCAGCCGTTGCTGTCGCCATCGTTTTACTTGTATTTCTCATGGCCGTATACACAACGAACACATCGCTAGAGTCCCCCATAATCTGTATTACCTATTCTATTACTGTCGGCTTCTCATCGCCAAAAGATGATGTTGTGTGCATCAGCCGTCATCGGATCGCGTGTTATAGAATGTATCAAAGCTCTTTGCCAACTCTCATGGATCTACTTCTTGTACTCCAAATATAGCAGATAGCATTGTTCTTTTCTTCGTCCTATATCTTGTTTCCCAGGTAAGCAATCTTCCAAATACCTCCTCAATTTCGACATCTCTGCTGACAGCTTTCTCATACCTAGGTACTGTCTCACAGCATGTGGCCCGTGACAGAGCTACCAGCAACGCTCAGGTGGCCTCGCAACCCTCACTTTCCTCGTTCACCATTTTCTAGTCCTGCAAATATTATGCCTGCCCCAGGCTCTTGCACGCCTTCCTTCTCGGCGGAAGCGTTCTGCCAAGCACCATAGACTCTGCTACACAGATCAAGTAGGAGCGACTCCCAGCTAGCCAGCACACACACACCACCCACAATCGCGTCAAATTAATCAGTTACTCGGGGGAAAATGGCATACGCGCACTCTGATGACGATGATACCTACGCCGGGATGCATCCGAGTCGACAGCAGCGATATCAGATGCTATCTAGCAGCACGGTCGCATCAGAAGACAACGCCTCCGACAGCGATGAAGAGAGGGACCTGTTTAGATTGAGATTTAAACTGAGTGTTGCAGACCGCAAGAACAGCGATCTAGAAGTCGAAGTCCAGCGCCTGCAGAGTGAAATTGATACGGTCAAGGCTCTGAACCAGAATCTCGAGCAGGAAAAGGCTACCCACACCACCACGACGTCGGAAGCTGAGGCGCTGCGGGCACAGATGGAAGTGCTCGAAGCCGCTCTGGAACACAAGGATGTCGAACTGGCTGATATTACTGGTGCGGCGCAAGGAATATCGCACTCGTGCGCTCGACCACAGAACTCCTATGATCGCCTCATTGTGAAGCTTGCCGCGGTTCGCGGGGATGTTCATGTTGCAGAACAAGAATTGGATGAAGCAACATCTCAATCGAGCGATAACACTGCAAGCCAAGGACGGATCGCTGATCTGCAGCGAAAGCTGGCGGTCGAGGAAGATAAGGTCGCAAGGCTTACCAAAGCAAACAAACTGCTTACCGAACAGCGCTCAGCGAGCGAAGCAGATGCAGAGTTTTTTAGGGCACGGCTCTCCAACCTCGAAGCTGAGGTGCAGGAGTCTCGCGTGAGCAACTCAAGGACTCAAAGGGATCCGAAAAGGTACGTAACGATTGATGATCTTAGGTTTCGCGACAGACCAACCACGCTTGATTTCTTTAGTGTGACATCATCATCTTATGTTCTGAGAATGCAGCGGGTTACTCCCAGCACCTCCGTTACCCATCCATCTTCCTCCTCTCCATTGAGTATCTCACTCACACCGTTGTAGACTTCTTTCAGGCTGTTCGCAGGCCCAGGTGGGTGTGAACATCCAGACTCCCAGACATGCGACATCCCAAGACCGCCCTGAGATTGAGATTGAGGTGCCGGAGAATGAGATTGAAATCTTGAAAGACAAACTCAACGAGCTCAGGTGGAACGCTCTCGACAATGTCATCGACCTCGATATGGCCAACAGAGCATTTCGTGCCTTCGATTGCGACCACATCAATACTAGGAATCTTCCCGACGGAAGAAACTCTTCGCGTCTACCTAACGCAGGATGGGTTGCGTCGAGCATCTTCAAGGATTGGAAGGAAGACGAGCAGTTCGTCAAGGTCTATAGTAAACGCCGACAGAATGTGATCAACCACCACAAGGCTCATGGGCGCATCCAGGAAGGAAAAGGTGCGAAGTTCTGGCTTCTTAGGGATGAGTTTAACTATGTGGACGAGAAGCGTGGTCTGGATGTAGTCTACAAGTGAGATGGCGATGAAAACGGGGAAGGGGGAATGTGTTACTGCCGATACCATACTGTGGTGCAGGCGCGACGGCAAAGATGTTGTTAGGGCTCAGAGATATATATGGTCACTTACGCAAGGCATGTTAGAGACCTTGACACGACGGAGATAGTTAACCACTGCTCGACGTCGTATACATGAAAGACCCTTTCAAGCAGAGCAAGATGGCAAATCAACCCACCATTTCCAATTCCATCATCCCCCAAAATGCTCCTCAACATGATGTGCAACAGCTGCCTCATCTCCCTCAAAATCTTCACACACCGGACATATCGCAACCTGAGGCTTCCTCAACTCTCCACTCCCAGTTCCCTGATATCTCCGATCCGCCTCTTCCAGCGCAGCAAATATTCCCACATCCGCAGGCTGTCTCCTCCTCCTCTCATCATAAAGATACTCATCCTCATCCCTAATATCCCTCTCTATTCTCCCACCAACCATCCTCCCCGGTCTCCTCTCTACACCATTTCCCCCACCTTCACCATCCCTACCCAGCCCCGCACCAGCGCCACCAACAACAGCCTCACCCTGCGTTCCTTCGCTCTCGGAGACAAGTTTCTGTACCCTACCAACCCTTCCATCCCTTAACCTTACTTTCACACCCCGGGGATGATCGCCACGCGTTAGCAAGTCTGCTACAATACCGCGGACTTGGTGTCCGGTGGGCTGGTCTTGTTTGAGGATGATGGAAACAGCTGTACCGGGGTTGAGAGAAGCGAAGGATGGGACGGGAGGATAGTCTGGGTCCGATCTGAAGTTCGGTCCACCACGGCCCCTGCCTCTACCTCGACCTCGACCTCGTCCTCGTCCTCGTCCCCGGTAATCTGAGACATGGAAGTTGGCCTCGGAATTGTAGATGGAGGATGGCGTAGAGTCACCGCGGTCCCGCGGTGTGTGGGCGCCTCGTGATAGTCCTGACGTGGGTGTTTGGCGGTTTGGACGGCCGCGTCTGGAAGGTTGCATTGTAGACATTCAATCGTACGGTTACGTGGCACGATCTGTAGAGGGTGGAGAGAGTGTAGAGGCGCCTCTCAGAAGGTCCTTGTCTTCTAAAGAATGCTCGAGTAGCTATTACTGGTGGTGCAGTCTGAATAGACTTTATGCTCCCTTTGAACGTTGTCAAAACCACTTGCGAAAACCTAACGTACCAAACAAGGAGTAAGTTTTCCCAGCTCAGGGTTTATACGAAGTGGTGCTATTGTTGGAATGATACTCGTGAGAAAAACCTTCGATGGGGTTACTACTAATTGAGGTAGAAAGAATAAGAATTAAGGTCTCGGGCACTATGGAAATCAAGGTCATGCGAAATGCTACTGGACGGTTTTCACAAGACCTTAGTGTGTATGACGTCATTGGCTCCTTTTGCACACGATTCGGTACGATTTCTGCTGCAAATGTCACGACATGAACGATCCACCACAACGGCTATTGTACACGAACACCATTGCGACTCGTCCTTGTGTCGGGAGGCCATCTCTGTCTGTACGTCACGAGCACGAAGACAATCCCTTGGTCGTTAACTTTTTTTAAAAAAAAATTCGCATTACACTACTAATTCCAACACGTCACATACGGCAGACATTTCTTAGAGGTGGGTTTCATGCACAAAATAGTAATGAGAGACGCCAGGCAATGCTAAATCCCTCGGGAGCCAACGTGAAAATCAATGCTTCGCATCCCACCCAAATACAGGAGAGCGATCCGAACGACCGTCTATGCATCTACTGCTCGCGCGTCTCCTGTATCCAACGCCAGTGAATGAAATCTGTCGGAAGTGTTCTGCCAAGGGTATACACACGAATCAAAGAGAGGATGCTGTTTTTGAACCGGAGCGTCGTCGTGGGGGTTGTGTGGGTATAAATGAGGCGCTTAGAAGGGGAAGCCACCGGGTGGTCCTCCTCTTCGACCACCGCTGGGCATACCACCCATACCACCGAATGGACTGCCGCCACCGCCGCTGCTGAAGTGGAAACCACCTCCTCCGCCACGGCCGCCTCCCATGCCTCCACCCATGCCACCGAACATTTGCATGACTGTGCCTTTTGTTAGCTGTGAATGTTTTCTCACAGTGGTTATTGTACTTACGGATCTCTGGGTCAATGCCACCACCCATGCCACCCATGCCTCCACCCATACCGCCCCCACCGAACATGTCGTTGGGGTCTACAAGATCAGCGCCGGAGTCGTACCGTTCACGTTTCTGTGGGTCGCTCAGAGTCTCGTGTGCTTCTTGGATCTCCTTGAACCTGTCTGCAGCATCCGCGTCGTCAGGGTTCTTGTCTGGGTGATGTACGATGGCCAGCTTTCGGTATGCTTTCTTGATTTGTTGCTCTGTGGCATCCTTCTCGATACCGAGAATCTTGTAGTAGTCTTTCCTCTTGCTCTTCTTGAGCTCCATCTCGGCATCGCGGATTTCCTTGGCGATTCCAGGTTCCGACGGGTTCTCTTCCTGGATGGCCTTGAGATCACGCACAGCCTCCTCCCAGTTGCCGTTCTCGCCCAAGGCTTTTGCCCGGGTCTTCCGTGCCTTTGTGTAGCTTGGGTCGAGTTCCAGCGCCTTCTCGCAGTCGGCAATGGCTTGCTTCCAGCTCTTTTGCCGGCTGTGGCAAAGGGCTCGGTTCTGAAGGATCTTGGAGTTTGTGCCCTTGTTCGAGGGATCGACTTCTAGCGCCTGGGTGTAGGTGTCGATGGCTTCTTGGAACCTGCCAGACTTAAAGGCAGCGTTACCTTCCGACTTCATGCGGTCCAGTTTTTGAACCATGCGAAGGTACTTCACAGCAGCCTTGAAGTCAGGGTCGCAGGCAAGCGCTTGTCTGAAATGTTGGACAGCCTTGTCGTTCTCGCCCTGGGCGTATAGGATGCGACCGCGAAGCACGAGAGCATCCGGGTCCTGGTTGTTATACCGTAGCAGCGACATGGCAACGTTCTGTGCCTCCCCAAGCGCATTGGCATTGCCCATGCGCAGGTGTGCCTCTCCCCGCATAAGCTGCCACTTTCGGGGCTTGTCTACACCAGCACCGAGGCCCTTCTCAGCCTCGTTAAGAGCGTAGATGACCATGGAGCCCGAGCCCTCGTTCCGTGCAGTGTCCTCGGCCATGCGGAGGTGCTTTTGCATTGTCAAGGCAGGCTGCTTGTCTTTGGCCGTGGCATTGATGGAGTCGTATACTTGCACAGCCTCGTCTGGCCGTCCCAGACTGGTGTATACTCTGCCTAACCGCAGCAGGATCTTCATGTTGTTGGGGTCCAGCTCGTCGGCCATCTTGCAGTCCTCCATGGCCTCGTAGAACTTGTTGGCGGAAATGTAGGCGGCGGCCCGGTTCGAGTAGTAGGTGGCATTCTTGGGGTCGGCCTCGATAGCTGCGGATTGGTTAGCCCGAAGCTCTCCTTGGTGTGTTGTGTAGTGCAAAGCTGCGGCTAGTGCATGGCAAGTATGACTACGCACCTTTGGAGTATTCCTCGATGGCGCGTGGGTAATCCTTGATCTTGAAGAATTTGTTGCCAGCAGCCTTGTACTCCTCAGCGTCTATGGTCGGGGGCTCAGCAGGCGGGGTGGCAGCCTCGGGGGTGGCAGCGTAGTTTGCTGTGGGCGGCGGCGGGCTCTTTGTGTATCTGTGGGGAGGAGGAGCGGGCCCGTCTGGGGCGCCGTTGGCGCCATTCGTCTTTGGGGCGTCTGCTACCGGGCTCGAGGGTGCGGGCGAGGACGAGTATTCCCGGTCGACGTCCATTGGCTGGGGTGTGGGCTGGTCCATGGCGGACATTTGCGAGGACAGGCGTTGGCGTTCCTCAGGCGGCAGATTTAGCGGGTGTGAGTCGCGGTCGTACTTGGAGGAACGCTTGGACGAGTACGAGCTCGAACGGCGGCTGGAGGAGCGTTCCCGGTCTTTCACCTTGGAGTGGGTGTGCTTGTCAGGCGAGGCAGGAGGGGTGCCCGCGGTAGCCTGGGGTGAAGGTCGGGGGGCAAGGTTGGGGATATCTCTGGTCTTGGACGACTTCTTTGAGGATGCGAAGAAGGAGGGAAGAACCATGGGGGCGAGCTGCGGAAGGATAGCGGCCTGGATGGTGTCACTAGAAATTTAGTCTGGCTGCAGCGACTGTTGGTTGAGATCCAGAGCGGATAAAAATTAAGCTGGGATTTTGGTCCTAAAAACGATGCTAGAATGTTCCATATCAGCGAGGTTAAGCCCGCTAGCACGTCTGCCACAAGGGCAAGCCGCAGCGGACGTGCATCGGAAGGCTGGGGCTGATAATCGCCTACACGCCGCGACGCCAATCACCTGCATGAGCGTAGGCGTGCATTTACTGGCCGCTGTCACTTCGCTCGTGCTGCAGACGCTCTGCAATTGCCTATGTCGTTTCACCCTCACTCTACAGCTATACCTTGCGTGGCGTCTGACTCGCCCAGTTCGCGAAGAGAGGTTGGGAGCCGCAGCGTCAACAGAGAACAACAACACCTTGCATGGAGGATGCGCGAAACTCTGCCCACTCCCAACGCTCGCCGTCACATGTCGGTCGATGCGTTGGTTTATCGACGGCCAGCCTGCTTCTTTGTGTGCCAATGTAAAACGCTCTCTGGGTCTGCGGGTCCATGTTTACATGTCCGAAGACGACAAGCAACAACACCGAGGATAACTCCTACCAGGCAAGCGCTTATCCTATGACTCGTCATTGCGGAGAGAAACATTTGGGGACTGCGCGATCGGCTGGATGTTCCCAAACAGGTAACTCGAGATGGTCGTGACCAATCAGAGGAGACTGTGGCCAACGATTGTCGAAACGTTGATTCTTCAATCGACTCCATGTCGTCCATGCTAATGTAAACACATCCCTAGAATTCTTCGAGTTTGGACAGAATACCGTCCGCGTGCGTCGCCAGCTGACCACCTTACTCCTCCAAGACGGCCCCGCTCCATCTCACCACATGCACTAGCCTGGCGATCCTGGAGCTCTCTCACTGCACTCCTCATCGTCTGGTTCCACAAAGTCTCAGCCCATGCCACGTAGATACTTGTGTAGAGTATTCAACCCAACTTGACGTCCCAGTCACACTACCGCCGCTCTCTGTCTACCCACCAGTGCCCCTCGCCTCCGTCATCCCGCTCCGATACGCACGTGCCACCAGTTACCGGCATAGCGGCGTCACCTCCAGGCCAGATCCAAGGCTTCATTCCACATCCTAAGATAGTAATCGCGCTTGGGCGCAACAGCGGGAGCCACAAACTTCGGGCCCTTCAAACGCTTCACCGCTAGCTCCCCGCCACCTTTGTCCCCTTCACACCCGCGCCAACAGCACGTATGACAGCCGGCGACCAACAACGAGTGGCCACTTCTGACTACCGCTCTGATTACCGCCACGGTCTCGACGCATCTTCCACACCCCAGCAGCCCTCGATCAGCGAGTCGGATCGCCTGTCCATCACCATGGGACTCACCTACAACATCTACCTCAACTCCACCTCGTCGCGCATCTACGGCTGCAAGAACTGCAAGACCCATCTCTCCAACCACGATGACATACTCAGCAGGGTCAGCGCGCCTTGAACTCCACGCATCAATAGAATGCTAACATTGCGAAGAACTTCCGTGGCCAGCACGGCAAGGCCTATCTCTTTGACAGCGTCGTAAACATTACCGAATCCGACCCCAACGAACGCAACATGACCACAGGACGTCACATAGTACGAGACATCCACTGTCGCCAGTGCAAGGAGACTGTCGGTTGGAAGTACGACAAGGCATATGAGGCCAGCGAGAAGTACAAGGAGGGCAAGTTCATCCTGGAGGAGGAGCTACTTTGCACCGTCACCTAGAGGGAGAGCATTTTACTAGATGCCGTCGACGTCATATTTGCATGGGTATTTGTTGCGATTCTTGGATTGGATATGGCGATACGGCTTGGATTTTACGAAAGGTGTTTACGCGTTTGGGTTTGACTGAACTTCCGACAAGGCGTTCAGGTGGGTTTACATGGTACGCTAGACCCTACAGTGCTGTTGCTATTTTTTTTTTCATCCACGAGCTGGCATGTTGATGCGGAAGCGGCGGAGGGCTGCGGTGAACTTCGAGCTTCGAGCTTCTTAGAGCTATGAGCTGTCCAAGTCCGTAGAACCGAATCGCGCAACTCATCAACTCATGACACCAGTCTCAACATTTCCCATGTGTCTCCAGGCGTGGCTCATTACCTCAGCAATGTTATTTAAGCTGTGAAACATCCGTGCAGCCAATATACTTCCACTGCCCGTGGTGTGTACCCCGCAGTCGAACCTCGGCGGGGCAGAAGCTACCATACCACATCATCACCGAGGACCATTTCGCGCGTCCGATGTCGTCAGAGCGCGCGCCCTATATCGCGCCTTATAGGTAGTCCACCAGCTCCACTTGGTCGCTCCTAGTTTCTCAACTCAAACGTGTGTCTTTATTTCAATCTTGTCACGCTCATCTCAGTATCTTACCATCGATAATCAGTTGCAGTAATCAAACACGACATGAAAGCAGTGGTATTCAAGGGACCGGGGAAGGTGGTGATTGAAGATAGGCCGATTCCAAAGATTCAAGATGCCGGAGATATCATCGTCAAAGTTGAAAAGGTACGCTAGCAGTTCAGCATCATCACTTCCTACTAATCCTTCGCAGACGGCATTGTGCGGCAGGTACTTAGAATCACCATCGATGCTACCGACATCTCTGACTGAACACATCAAGTGAACTGCACGTTTTCCGCGGCCATCAACCATCTGCTACCGATTTTGTGATGGGTCATGAGTTTACCGGCCACGTTCACGAAGTAGGTTCATCGATTAAGACACTCAAAGTCGGGGATCGTGTTGTTTCGCCATTTACAACCTCCTGCGGCGAATGTTTCTACTGTACCCACGGCTTCTCTTCGCGATGTGTCAAGAGCCAGCTGTTTGGCTGCCCTGCCCTAGATGGCGGCCAGGCGGAATATGTCCGAGTCCCTCTAGCCGACTCGACGGCCGTCAAAGCACCATCGGGCATCAAAGACGAGGCCCTAGTTCTTATGGCAGATATATTTCCAACAGGCATGTTCGCAGCTAAGAACGGCTTCCAATACTCCACGCCAGAGGAGATCAAGGACAGTGTCGTCGTGCTCATTGGCTGTGGCCCTGTAGCTCTCTGCGCACTTTGCAACATCACCGACTACAAGCCAAAACATATCCTCGCTGTTGACTCTGTTCCCTCTCGCCTGGAACTCGCCAAGTCCCTGGGTGCAGAGCCCTGGAACTTTCAAACTGATCGCGAGGGCCTGGACAAACGTGTCAAAGAGCTCACAGAGGGTCGCGGTGCAGACATTATCATTGAAGTTGTCGGACTTTCGCCTGCCCTTCGCATGGGTTATGAGCTTGTCCGACCTTGGGGTGTCATCAGCTCTGTTGGTGTGCATAATGGCGAGATACCCTGGACCGGCAATGAAGCATACAACAAGAACGTTAGGGTTCAGATGGGAAGGTGTCCGGTGAGAAGTGTGTTCGAGGAGGCTTTGGAAAGCTTAAAGCGGCATCAGGAAAAGCTTGGGTAAGTTTGAGGCTGGAACATGGAGGAAATTTGATGGCTAACCCGTGACAGATTCATGGCTGACAAGATCATGCCACTAAGCGAAGCCCTTGAAGGCTATGACTTGTTCGATAAGATGAAGGTGCAGAAAGTTGTTTTCGAGGCGCAGAAGTAGGGTTCGTACGTGACAAAAGCATTGAGCGGTGTTGAGGTAGCAGGCGTTGATGGTAGTAGGGGCAAGTGCACAGGTTGGCAGAGTCACAGTGTCCTCAAGCTGAGTTAAACAATTGAATAGTGGATGATCCGCACATCTCAGCCAATCGCAATTATGGACGGCACGATACATTCACATTCCAACCATCGTTAGCCAATACCCTGGATGCTCTGATTTAGCTGCATCTTCGTGGGGACGTGGCCGTTTTCAAGGCCTGTGCACGCGGGGTCTATTCTGTTCTGTGTTCGATGATGGGGCGCGCGATACTTGCGAACAGCTCAATGCATTCACGCCTGCAGGCCATGCATGGTGATTGCCCATAGGAACGGTGTCGACTGCTGCACAAGGACATGAAATGCATTGAATCCTCCGTAGCTTCCTCCCAGCATCTGCAATCTTTGTGAATACGGCAAGGCTCGTCCGTCTCGCTAAGAGAAGCTACATCTGCCGCCCTAATATTGCTCAGACCCAGGGCTTCGTCTCCCTCCGTCACCTTACCTCCACTCTACCTGCACGCTCCAAACTGGTTCAGACAACACTCCTCTCTTCTCTTCTCCCACGCGTCCCCCAACCCTCCTCTCCGCTCCCACCTACCCTTGCTCCCCCCTCTCATCTACCTGTTCGCTATCCCGCACCGACCACCTCCCCCGCCACTTCCGTAATCGCCAGTGAGTAGCTTCCATGCCGACCTCCAAACACAAACCTCGACACAGTCACTGACATTTGACACAATAGTCTGGAGAGTTTCGACCCGTCCTCCTCACCCTCTCCACCCCACTACACCTAGGTCTCGTTTCCGTCTCCACAACACAACTTCGTCTCTTGTAAGTATCGCGACATTGCGCGTGTCGCAAAACTACGTCACTGACCGCAGCTGCAGCGCTTCCCTAGACCATCTCCACAACATGTCCTCAGAAGAGCCCCAACCCGGTCCCGGTCAAGATGCCAGCCGCGTCGCCGACCAACTGGACCGCCTCAACATCGACGGTGAGGGCGAAGTAGCCCCGCGCACCGAAGAGGAATACGCCGAGTCGCAGCTCACCCTTCGAGCCATTGTTTCGTCCAAGGAGGCCGGTGTCATTATTGGCAAGGCGGGCAAGAACGTTGCTGACCTGCGCGACGAGACTGGCGTGCGCGCCGGTGTCAGCAAGGTCGTTCAAGGTGTTCATGACCGTGTCCTCTCCGTCACTGGCAGCCTCTCTGGCATCGCCAAGGCATATGGCCTAGTCGCCAAAGGTCTGCTCGAAGGCGCTCCTGCAATGGGCATGGGCGGCGTTATCCGCACGGACGGCACTCATCGTATGTACAATTGCGACACCACGGCGCTCTCCCAGCGACATGGCTGCGTATGAGAGCTGGTACCAAGCTAACTTCTGTAGCCATCCGCCTGCTCATCTCGCACAACCAAATGGGTACCATCATTGGTCGCCAGGGCCTGAAGATCAAGCAGATTCAGGATGCCTCTGGCGTTCGTATGGTTGCGCAGAAGGAGATGCTCCCCCAGTCCACCGAGCGCATCGTCGAAGTCCAAGGATCGCCTGGCGGTATCGAGAAGGCTATCTGGGAGATTGGCAAGTGCCTCATCGACGACTCCGAGCGCGGCTACGGTACTGTCCTCTACAATCCTGCCGTCAGGGTTCAGCCTGGCGCTGGCCCCGTCCCACTATCCAACGGTGGTGGTGCACCTAGCGGTGGTATGGGCGGACGCTCGTACAACCGCACTGGTCATGGCGCTGATTTCAGTGATTCGCCTCCTGCCTTTTCCCGACGATCTGGCTCCGATGCCGCGAGCAGGCCTCCGCCCCCAACGCATACCGAAGATGGCGAAGAGATGCAGACTCAGAACATCAGCATCCCATCTGACATGGTTGGCTGTATCATTGGACGCGGCGGTAGCAAGATCAGCGAGATTCGCAAGACCTCCAACGCCCGTATCTCCATTGCGAAGGCACCCCATGACGACACTGGCGAGCGCATGTTTACCATCACTGGTAGTGCCAGTGCTAACGAGAAGGCGCTCTATCTTCTCTATGAGAACCTTGAGGCTGAAAAGATGCGTCGCAGCCAGGCCCAGGAGTAGATCGCTTCGTAGATATGCATCTGCTACCCAACCTCGGCGCCGTTAGGAGTTTCGCGGCGTTGTCGCTACACCTTGAGGGCCTTGCCCACTCTCTTGGGGGTCGCCAGACAGCCCGAGGCCGCTCAGGCTTCGCTATAAACTGCGAAATCTTTATATTCGTCGCCATCTGCATTTATGCCTCTAGTCATGGAGGCCACGACAACCGTCAACAAAAAGCATGGATTTGCTTAGTTTCTTACTTGCTGTTACTGATGGATACCATGGATTGTCTGGAGCATTGTTTACTTTTCTTTCTATTGTCGAGAGAGATCCGAGTGCACGCTGAGCGGCTCACGAATGTCATGACGTTATGGCCTTTGATATCCGGATAGTACATCTGCTCATGGGTAGCAGCTCTGACATCCATCTTTGGGTTTTCTTGGCGAAGAAGAGCTGGAGAAGAACTGAGATGATTCTCGCCATCTCCTGGTCTCTACCACAACACTCCGATGTACCTTCCTAATCACTCCCTCACTCCTTGCCCGAACACCTTCCCCCTTCCTTGCTCTCCCTACCGACACTCCGATACAACCAAACAACATCTATTATAAATATCTAGAATTCTATGATGCTAGTGTCTAAATTCGATGCGTGATGCTGTGCTTGCGAAAGCTTGAGGGTGATGCCGGCCAAAGGGACATAAGGTTAGCATTACACGTGCAAAACGAGGCTGTCCGAACCGTTGGACCCTTCAGGCGGAGTACGTCATTAGTGCCACGCTCGGACGAAGCACCTGCGCAAGACGTCCGGCCTGTGCCACCCTGCACCTTGTGAAGTCAGCTGTAGAGACAGCGTTGAAGAAGGTTGAGGCGAAATATTCCACGGCACATGTACCAGCAACAGCAACAAGTCGAGGAAATTGTCGCTGCACACGCTGTACAATCCTTCCCCCACGCCCCATACGGTGAGGTTCGGCGGGCAGGGCTCGCTAATCCTTCCACTGTTCTGTGCTTGCCTAGACCAGGATCGCGCCCAGGGATTGGTAGACTAGGGCACTAAGGGCAGAGACAGATTTGGCACCCGACTGATTTCCGAAGGCTGGGATGGCAGCTGTTTCTTTTCAGGAGCTATGCTCTTCTAGGAAGGGGTGCATGATGGTTAAAGATGATTTCTTGACCGCATGTTCCCTCTCTTCTTCGCTTCTGCTCCTCCACACTGAAATCCTTACTCGACGACTTTACTCCCAGCCGGCACTGTACGGAACCACAGTTTGAAGAATACAAGACTTGCTACGACCCGCACACCAAACACTACTCTGAACTGAGTACCACTCCAGCCATGGCGCCTATTCAAACGCAGACAATCACACCCCACCAATTCAGCAACCCAGTCACAGTCATACGGGCCTCGGGACGCATATCCAAACCACCAGCGCGCTCAACACGCACACAGACCAAAGCACTTCTATCTCACTCGCCACAAATACCCACCGCACATCCAGACATCGACATTAGTCTGCTCCGCAATAAGCTCCTCCTTCAGTGCCGACAATACATTCCCTCTGAGCTTCTTCATGAAGCCCTGGCAGACGGCATCTATTCTCGCGCGACACACTGGATTACGCCTTCTTCCAACGCAGCCTCCAAGTTCGGCAAGCGAAAACGCTACTATGTTCTGCACAGCTCAAACTTCACCTTCCAGTCCATGGGTAGCGCGTGGGAGGCGCGGATCCTATCTGGGGGTAGCCAGCCAATCGATGCAGGAAACGGTGTAGTCATTTTCGTCAAGGAGAGGAGAGAATGGGACGCGTTCATGGCGGGGTACAGAAGGCAAGGAAAGCGAGCGGGGCAGCTGATGAGGCTCAAGCAGAAGGATACTGAGCGAGGATGGAGGGACGCGTGGAAGAGGAAATGCGGGATGGAGGAAGGTGGCGGCAAGGAAGTCAACGCTGGGCCCATGTGGGTGCTAGTGAAGAGCGCTGTTGCGAAGATTGTCAGAGGTGAGGCGTGAGCTGCATTCTGGCTGGCTCTTGGGGAAAAGTGGGTTTTGCATCTGCTGGCGTTTGGCGCGTTTTTCTGGATCAACTTTAGCGAGCATTTACGACCTTTATGACGGCTGGAGCGGTACGCTTCGAGGCTTTGACGCTGCTTGTAGCCACTGCCTAGATAGATATCTACTCAGGAACTGACTGGTATATTCAAGCAAAATTTGAATCGAAATACATAGCTTCTCCCAGACGTGTTCTGTGTCTACTCACACCAGCTCGCCGACAGGCCGAGTGAAGCGTCGCCCCCGCATCGATTGAATTAGCGAAGTGGGTATCCCTGAGGCTCAAACATGGCTCGTGCCGCTCATTTAGCTCCGTCTTAGCTCCGGGCCCTTGATGCCACGGTTGAATCTTTGGTCAATGCAATGTAAATCTAAAGACAGGTGTACTTTGTCGCTTCCACCCGCAGTCGCTCTACAAACACGGTCTTGCTGACTTCCCTCTTCGCGCGCTCTTCACTGCGCTGTCCGCTCCTTTGTATACGCCAGAACAAGCTATAGTCCCGCCCGCGCGCCCCTTGCACGAAATCATCACCAATACGTCAATCGAGGGACCACCGTGATAGAGCACCCGCAATGGCAGAAGCAGTCCGACGCAAGGTCAACGAGACCAAGGGAGGTGCCAATGGAAATGCGCATCACCAATTAGACGGCGCAGTCCATGCGATCGAGCAGAAGCTGGAGGAGCAAGCGGAGCTCCATGCGCGAAACCCCCAGGAGCAGAAGGAAGCAGGCCTGTTCCAGTTGGTCATTTGCGTCGCCGGTATATACGGGAGTTTGTAAGTCACAGGGCGCGAGGGTAGATTGGATTCGAGGACCCTGACTGACAGCAAGACAGCATGACTTGGGCATGGATCCAAGAGCGGTTAACGACCACCACCCACGGTCCCAAGAACGAGCGCTTCACATACTCCATCTTCCTCAATACGGTCCAATCCGCCTTTGCTGCCATGACCGGCCTCCTATATCTCAACCTCTCCGCGAAGAAAGACCCCAAAACCGGCCTTCGCAAAGTGCTCCCTATATTCCCTTCCAAAGACATCCTGGTGCCGCTCCTTGGAATCGCCGTCACCTCGTCGCTCGCCTCTCCCTTCGGATACGCGAGTCTGAAGCACATCGACTACGTCACCTTCATCTTGGCTAAAAGCTGCAAGCTGCTACCTGTCATGTTCCTCCACATCTCGCTCTTCCAGAAGCGGTACCCAATGTACAAGTACGCCGTCGTTGGTTTTGTAACACTGGGTGTAGCCGTCTTTACCTTGCACAGCCCGTCAACTGCGAAGAAGGCCGCGAAGAAAGGTGTCAATGCGGACGCGTCGCAAACCATCGGTCTTGTTCTACTCGGTGTCAATCTACTCTTCGACGGTCTGACCAACACAGTTCAAGATCACATCTTCAGCAGTTTCAAAGGCTTCACTGGGCCCCAAATGATGTGTGCGCAGAATATCATGTCTACAGCATTGACAGTTTCATACCTCCTTATCACCCCGCTCCTCGCTTCCACTCCCCTCGCTCCCTGGATCGGACTCGACCCCCGTTCTACCTCCGGTGAACTCTCTGACGCGCTGTCTTTCATAACCACCTACCCCGCTGTAGGCTGGGACGTCCTCATGTTCTCAGCCTGTGGCGCTATAGGCCAGGTTTTCATCTTCCATACCTTGGCTCACTTCAGCTCGTTGCTGCTTGTTACTGTCACGGTTACGAGAAAGATGTTGACAATGGTTTGGAGCGTGTGGTGGTTTGGTCACGAGATTACAGGCATGCAATGGCTTGGTGTTGGGCTGGTCTTTGGTGGAATTGGGGCTGAGGCTGCGGTGGGGAGAATGGAGAAAGCGAAGAAGGCTGCGGCCAAGAAGAAGGGAGAAGAGGAAGAGAAAAGGAAGAGGTAGACGATATAGGCGTTTTTGTTGGATCCTGGAACATAGAGCAGTTTTGGCATGTTCATTTCGCTAGAGTGACTGACGATAGACTTTTCATTTGAAGAGGATTTAGAAAAGATTGTTTTGTCAAACACATATTTTAAAGTGCTGGGAGCCATCTCAAGCGATCTGTGTTAAGTGTGCCTTACTCAGCGATACCATAACATCACGCTTGCCCGGAAAATGTCTACACTTCCTTCAACTTCCGTCTTCTGCAAAGAGAAACACATACACAATTTTCGATGCTGTCGATATGATAGGATCGACGCAACCACTACCAAGCTTCGAGATCCCGTATTTGCTTATCGGGGTCTTGATGGTGCAAGTGTGGGTGAATGATGTGTTTGTGGTTGATCGGTCATAATAGAAATCCATATCTGCTTTCAGGCCGACCTTGATTCTTAACGGTACAAACATCGAGTGCATGACAGAGACCGCCTGTAAAAGGTAACGAAGTGGCACAGTTAGGCTGAGCCTTACTCATTTGCACCACCACTCTTCGATTACCCCACCTTCTCTTCCCCGACTTCAACACTCACTTCCCACCCAGATATTCTGTTTCCAATATTTACCTAAACAAAGTGCTCTGGACGATGTCAAATGAACCTCTTCTGCCTTCCTATGGTGCAGCGACGCAGCGCACCCGCCCCAACGAATATCGACTCGTCGCAAAGCACGCTCATGCCTCACGCGCGCCGACAGACACTATCTGTGCACCCGTCTTCTTGATCAGCGCCATCTTCACTACTGTCTGGGCCACAGATCTCGTAAGTAGAACTCTAATTCTTCATCAACCTCTAGAGTATACGTATTGATATCATCTAGTTTGAGGGAACGCCAACTGGCTCTGCACCCCTTCTCCCATACTTTGCTTCCATCTCTCTCGTAATATCTACGTGTTTCTGGATTGGTTATCTCATCACCATCGCTAGCGATAACGTCGGTGGCTCGGTGCTGCGGAGGAACGTTACGATTGGTGTTGCAGTTGTGGGAAAATTGGTACTTGCAACGGCTCACATGGTGATATGGCAGGCATATAAGATGCGGTATGAGGGGCTTTGGACACCAAATTGGGTAGTTGTGTTCATGGCAGCGCAAGCTTGATTTGATGTAGTGTTCGTTGGGGTTAATGGGTGGGTGTTGTGAGAGTATTGATACCTAGTCGCGGGATGGACAGTGAATGGAGCAATGAAGGGACCAGAACACGTGGAGGCATTCGTGTAGGAACTATCATGTTGGCATATGCTATGGCTGCTGCCTCTGCACGTTTAAGGTTTTTATTGTCGGTAGCCAGCGCGTCGAACACAACGTCACATAAGATATATAAACTTGCTGCTGCTAAACATCTTGCTCGTGTTCGTGAGAGAAGAGGATGATGCGTCTTTCGAACAGATCTTGTATTACTGTTATTGGGCCAACAATGACTGAGCGTGGTATTGAAATTAGCACTCATCTCGCAAGACTGACCTTCCATATATATCTAACATACATCCTACATCGGTTACTTTCCTTCTCATAGTGCTTTGGCATGTTCTCATATGTGGCGCGGCGCGTACATGCAGGTGGCACATATCGCAAATAGACACAAAATATCCGTTAAACCAAGTCTACTCTACACTACCCTTCTTCGCCCACTCCCTAAGAACGTTCTTCTGGATCTTACCCGTACTCGTCTTAGGCAGCTCTTTCACAACCACAACCTCTCTGGGTACCATAAATCGACTGATATTACTATTCTCCTTAGCCCATTGTATCACTTCTTGGCCTAGGGTTTCGCTGTTCGTTCCGTCTTTCGTGGTAACAAAAGCCTTGGGTCGTTCGCCCCAGTGCGAATCAGGAACGGCGCACACTCCGACTTCGAGAATGGAGGGGTGAGTAGACAGCATAGCTTCAAGAGCTACACTCGATATGTTTTCACCGCCTGTGAGATGTATTGTCAGTATGTTGTTTTGAAGAGAACATGCAAACACAGGAGAATTTCAGGAGATACAAAAACATACCACTAATAATGATGTCCTTCGCCCGATCCAGAATTTGGATCGCGCCATCTGGATGCCAAACCGCCAAATCGCCCGTATGCAACCAGCCACCTTCCCACAACTTACGCGTCGCCTCGGCATCCTTGTAATATCCTTTCGCGCAGATGTTGCCCTCGAAGATGACTTCGCCTATCTCTTTGCCGTTTCTTGCTACGTCGGTGAGAACGCCCTCTGGCTGCTCTGTCTTGATGACCCGCGTCGCTTTGCCGACGATGAAACCATGACCCTGTCGTGCCATACGATCGTATTTGACTTTCTCCGGAAGTATATCCCATTCAGGCATATGGTAACCTTTGGTGATTGGACCGTAGGTTTCCGTAAGGCCATAGACGTGTACAGGATTCAAGTTTAGATTTGACATCTGTTCAAAAAGCCAGGCGCTTGGTGGGCTTGCCGCTACAGTCACTCTCACTGATTGAGGTAAACGTTCTGCTTCTTTTGCCGCGCAAAGGAGGGTATTGACAGTAGGCGCAGCGTTGAAATGCGTGATACCTTCTTCCTTGAGTAGGCGCCAGATCTCTGGGTAATCGATCTTGCGGAGGCAGTAGTGTGTTCCTCGCACGGCAGTTACAGACCATGGGAAGGTCCAACCGGTGGCATGGAACATGGGAAGAGTCCAGAGATACTTTGCACGGCCCGTGTGATAGTTTAGTCCGGATTCAATAACATTGCCCATTGCAGCGAGGTAGACGCCGCGATGTGTATATTCGACCCCCTTTGGTCGTGCCGTTGTCCCACTGGTGTATGCAAGTGCCATGACATCCTCCTCGTCCTTTGCCTGCGCCTCTAGATCAGCCCAGCCTTTGCCGCCCTGTTCGATATCGTACTTCAGTCCTTCGAGTACTGCATCGTCGAAAGGGCCTGAGAGCTCGCCTTCGGTCGCGTCCGTATCAGTATCGACCAATATCGGTATGCTCGGTCTCTCTTTCTTGTACTCGTCCAATAATCCCACAAACTCGGCATCCGCAATAATCATATCAACGTCCGAGTGCTGGAAGATGTAGCTGATGTCATCGTGCTTCAATCGATAATTGATCGCGACATTGACACCTCCTGCCGCTGCGATGCCGAATGTGCTCTCCAAAAAGGCTGGAGTATTTGTCGACAGTATACCGACTCTCTTATATCCGTGTTTCCTCAGATAGTATGCCAGGCCTCGTGCGCGATCCGCAGCTTCAGCGTAGGAGCGCCGTAGGATCTTGTTGTTTGCTGTCTTGTGGTATATTGCCGTCGCGTCGGGCTCGATTTGCGCCGCGCGCCAGAGAAACCATGTTGGGCTGAGGGTGTGGAAGTTGTGTCGGTGATGGTATTCGTGGCTGTCGCCGGGATGGATAGGTGGAGGTCCGGGGACAGGGTTCGCTGAGGTGAAGTGCGACGCGAGTTGCTTCAGACGGTCTTTGGCCCCCTCCATTGTATCTGCACGGCAATGTAGTGGTCTATGGGTACAACGACAACTTATATACGCGTAATAGAAATACCGATCTACAGATTGGTCCAGGCTGAGCTGAAGCTATAGACGCAAGAGTGCGGAGTAGCTCCGCTATGGGACGAGATGCGAGAGATGTCCGAGGTCTTGAGCAATCCAAGGTTCACAGGCGCAAACCAAACAAGGGTAAGGAACGGAAGAAGAAATATATCTCAGCTCTTCTCTAGAGCAGCCACTGCCTGGAAGCGATCTAATACATGTATTGCAGGGTGCAACGGTAGCTGATGTCGAGGCTTACAACCATGGATTGGGGAAATCTGGGGAAGGGTTCCGGTTCCGTTGCGGCACGACGTCACAGCCGAGGTTAACCGTCAGTAAGGCTGTCTACCTTGTCCATCCTTTCGGGCGTGTCGGATCGGATGCGCATGGTGAGTCCGAGTGCTATGCAAAACACTGTGTCACTTGAAGCGTGCATGTTTTACTCAAGGGGAATCGTAAGTCAATTGACATAACCACAAGTCTATTGCTGAACGCTCAACGCCGTCACCATGCTTTACATCAGCTGGGATTTTTCATTTCGTATTGCTTCTAGCCGGAAGAGTACCTGAAGACACAGCAGACCGACCGCGAAGAGACCCATGAACACGTAAGCACCCTGGTATTGATGTGCTCTTTTAGCCTGGACACCCTTTCGAATGGTCGGAGTATAGTAGAGGAAATAAACATCCCATGAGCCCAATGCAATCCACGCCGAACCACGTCACCGAAACTGAAACCGACACTGTTCATCGACTGCCGATTTCTAGTATCCGAGGGATGTGAGCTCTTGCTGGACCTTGGAGTCGACGTTGGCCGTCTTCTTGGCCTCAGCCAACTGCCGTCGGACAGCCTTCTTGCGCTCGTAGTAGGCGGCACCCTTGACCTTCCTGCGCTCCTCGAGACTGTGTGTGAATTAGCAAATTTGAACTGCCTGAACTTGGTACATGTGACATACCGGGCAACGACGTCCTGGTACTTCCAGCCGAACTCGTGACCGAGACGACCGACAGTGCAGTACTTGCGTCCGGGCTTGAGCCTCAGTACCCTCAGGGCCTGGGGAACAACGACGCGCTTCTTCTTGTCGTAGGGAGCGGGAACACCCTCGAAGGTCTTCAAGCGCTCCATAGCGGCCTTACCGCGGGGAGTCTTGTGAGGAATCATACCACGGACGGTTCGCCAGAACATCTTGGAGGGAGCGCGGAAGTGGAAGGGACCTGGAGCATGAATCAGCACACGTGCCGTGGCAGGTCACGCATTCGAGTTTTGACTGCGAATGCGCAATGCATGGACAGGAAGACGTACCACCGCGAGTGGGGTTGTAACGGGTCTGCTTGCGCAGGAAAGCAGAGTACTTCACTGTATAACCCTGTCAGTTGCCATCTTTCCAAAAACATATCCCGAGAGCGCTCAGCCAAAGAGCAAGCACTGTGCATATTGTCGACCACATCGTCTCCTTGTAGCCCCATACTCTCAATTGCACTCCAGGGCTTGCTCCTTGTCTCGCTCGCTCGTTCGGTGGGTGTACGTACACTTGGCGCGGAAGAACTCGCCGGAGATGTTGAGGGCCTCGCATCGCACAACAACGATCTTCTGGCCGTTAAGGAGCTGCTTGGCGACGGTGCTGGCGAGGCGACCGAGCAAGTGGCCCTTGCCGTCGATGACCTGCGTGCGCTGTCAGCGAGACGTTCCATGGAAGAATGCGTATTGTTGACGGAATTGGAGGCTGGCATCGCCGCGGAATGCGAAGGCCAGTACTGGGCATATCGGGTTGCGTCTATCGGGGCGTACGTACAATGACGGGTTCGAAGGTCGACATTTTGCTCGACTCCGGTGTGCTGTGAGGTTAGTTGTCGTGATGGAGAGCTCGAGAGATGCGAATTCCAGGTGGCTCAGGACTAAGCGAATTCAATATTCGACTTTGTGGTGCACGGACCCATTAGCGTGACTGCCATCTCGAACACCACTCGCACCTGCACATCACCACGCTCTGCACAGCAGCGGCGGCCAGCGCCCCATGAAAACATGATGCACGTCTTGAGCCGTCGTGCATGTCTAAGCGGCTTGCTGTCGAACGATTTAGGTAGCCTAGCTACTATGGCCATGGCAACCAGTCGCTGCACTTGTGCAGTCTCTGCTCACTACTCTCGCGCCCGACATGAGAGCACAATACGAGGCTGCATCTGCAGTGAGAACAGTAGGATGGCTATTGCTGCAACAAGGGAAAGGAGCTGCATTCTTCTGGGCAATCGATTTTGAAACACCGTCATCATCGTGTACCCGGGTCGAGTTTCTTTTGACAGTCACCGATCCTTCCAATCGTTGCAGCTCCAACACAGGCGGCTTAGCACTTCTGTTACACGGCTTCATCTCACTACTGGATCCGTTACTGTTTCACACAAGAACTTTTTGCGGACTCCATCGGACTTGCCTGAATGATCAGCAGTTTTTGTATTTTGGCCAGATTTTCTTGTCGCGCATGTACATTTGGTTCAATCCGGACAATAGAGATAAGCTCCTTGAACGCTACTATCTAGGTATACTTCTCAATGTTACCTATTCCCTAGGGACTGTCTCGTTTTCACTATGATGTATTATCATAATCATTACTGTCTCCAAGGAATGAGGGTTTCAGGATTCATAGAGGAACAAATTCGCGATCTTGTGTGCTCTGGTATCTGTGAAAGATTCCAAAAGTCTCATTGAATTGGCATGATCGCATCCTATCGCATGATTGCTGCGCCTGCTTGGTAGTACCGCTTTGAGTTTCCGTCACATCATACCCGTTTTCGGCACGCACAACTTCATCCAGCTCTTGCAGCCTCTTCTGCGGCATCTATTTGCTGCAACCTTAAGCAAGAATAACAGCACCTGTCACGCTCTACTTCGCAACAAAACCTTCCAGAGCATTGAGATGTCACTTCCAGACTCGTAGTAATGGTCACGCTCAGTCCCCTCTCATGTGGTTCTTCAGCTGTTTCCCCATGACTGGGGATAGACGTGTACTATTCCTATATAAACAAGGAAGAAACCGCGTGTAGCCTACAGCAAAGAAGCAGTTTTACATGTCGGCCACATTACAGCCGGTTAGGGGTATTGAATCGATATTCCTAAGACCAGTCTTCGTAGACTTGTACAGACGGTTGGTGATAGCCGCGCAAACCCGAGCTAGTACTTCACAACCATTTGGCTCTATTTTCCATGCTGGAGAAGAGTATTGCATTTGCGGTAACCAACAGACTGCACCGCTCTCTCGTTTGCTTCCCAACAACCTCACTTTCCGTGCACGGCCAGGATAGCCATTAGTTCATCACAAAGAGTATGATAAAACCATGACTGAAGCCTAGCCTTCCACTTCCGGGCTCATCGAGATATCTTCTAACTTACGTTCAAAGCACAATCTTCAGTCCTGAGTTTTTCCATGATCGCCCTTATGTATGGTCACACTGAGCCTATGTTTGGGGTCCCGCTCGGTGGTATCGAGTCCAGAACTCTCCATTTCGACTAACGCTTTAGTGGGTGTGGCTACCGCACCAAGCCGGAGGACTGGAACTGTCCTGGCCACCGGATCGAGATTGTCGACTACGTCAATGCGTAGAGAAGACGTTCCACTGACGGATCTTAGACTGGTTCAGTTTGGCCGAAGTCAGATTTGCGAGAAGAAACAAGACTAATATAGGGCTGAAGCTTGCATCAGCTACAGTGTTCTTGAGCCTGAGGCTCATTGGTACCTAGGTAGTGGCAGACGTAGCAAGTGTACAGAATTTTCGTTCAGGATTACCATCAGATCATAGAATGCGCTGATCATTAATATACGGCGGCTCGACAACGGTCTTATTACGAACACGAAGCTTGTGTTGTCGATCGAACGAAATGTCCAGATCTGCAGTGAACGTCACATCTCAGCATCCCTATGCAATCGCATATTCTGAGGATTCGCAACACGACAGTTGTTTCGAAATCTAGCATTCCAACCGTCAAGTATGAACGACCGGCGATCGGCCAGTTTGCTGTTTCTTTTACGTATGAGCCCGCACACACGTATTGCCAACTTATGCTCTTGCGGGAGCTAACCACGTGGTCTGCGTCGCAACAACAGTTTGCGTCATGCGCCACACCTTGATGCGATCACGAAGCAGACCCCAGGCATTTTCTGCTTGGCATCATGCACACAATCTCCCCTTGAGGATTTTCAGCCACGTTTCACAAGACTGCGCCATACCTTGGCCAAACGCCCCACCAAATTTGCGCCACTCCTGAGACTGCTTGGCTCATTTCTGTTGGCCCATGTGAGCAGACGCAGGAGACATCGTACGTGTTTGCTCTTGGCCTTGTGGCTAGTGCTGTGGCTAAAGCCTGACCAGACGAACGGCATTCGTATTGGACTTGATGTGGCCTGCATGATGATGAGCGAAAATGGGGTGCTCTAAGCGAGTTGCTGAGTCACCCGGAAGTCGGCACATGTGGCTCAAGATAAGCACCACTAAAAAGCGTAGGGTGTTCCAATTACCAACGTATAAGCGTCCATAATTGGAAGCATAGTAATGCCAAGGGACCTCGGTATGACATGGCTGCATTGTCGGTATCTCCGACAGCAAAGGAATTTGCATACTGTATATACGGATATGTGGTGAGTGACCCGATGGACAAGCATCGCAAACGGGTATATACGAATCAACCGACATGCTACCGGGAGCAACTGCAGGAACCGCTACTGCTTGAGCAGAGTCTGCTCTTTCAGGACATTCCGTATCTCAAAGGATTATACTTGGCGGGTCCAATACGCTCGTTCTCTTAGCAGAATGTATTCATGGGGAAACTGAAGCGGTAGCCGGCCCCACCGAGCGCTCGAGCAAATCGATGGTGGTGACCAACCGACATTGGAAAAATTGGGAGAATTCCAGGACTGTGGTTGGTACCGGCATTACCATGGTGGCAGCTGGGCTGCTCTATAAATTCATCACGTTGAAGGCACCTTCTCGTTTGGAATACGGTCAAAGGCAGGGCAGGATTTGGGTTTCTTACGTTTGCTCGCCGGTGTACAGCAGGTAATGGCAAGGGTCACCAGCCGCAGTCAAGCCACGCTGTCACGTTCATGGCGACTTTATCCGGCGCTAAGATCTGTCGCGCAAGGCTGGTGCGAGCGGGGAGACAGGCTTTCGGTAGCTCGCCCTGGACGAGAGCCCGAGACAGCCCACGGCTGGGGTGAGTAATTGTCCTCGCTTGGCTGTATGACGGAACCGAGTTTGGTCGCGGCTGATCGTTTCTCGATAGAGAGGCTTTAGAGCGCACGAGGAATATCGGGGAACGAACAAGTTGCAACGGATTGGCGGATCAGACGACTAATGCAGGTTTGGTGTGCAAAAAGCCATGGAGAAGGCTCGGCTTCGCTTGGATGCAGGGCTCTACAACACCTTGGGTGGCGTGGGTGGCGTCTCAGCAGGACCCCCCACCAGGTGTCTCAACCCATAGGCGCTTCAAGGTAGCAGCCAGCAGCGGTATGACGCCACAGGGTAGAGGTCAGCATTGCTGTGCTTGACGACTTGGCGATTCTGGTCTTTGTGAATGGAAACGTCGGGAGGTGGGGCTAGGCAGGAAGCGGTGTGCATGCTGTCTGAGCAAAACCTGTCGAGGACGTGTTATGAAGCCTTGGGGCAGTCAATAAAGGCAGACAGGTGTGCTCGCCGAGATGAATGCACCAATACTGGGCTTGGCTCGCAGGTGAGAAGTGAAAAGCGGACGACTCGGCGGAGTCCAACGATTCGATTCCGGCGTGCAAAAGGGCGGGACGGTGCCATGCGACGGCGCTAGCCTAACTCTAATCCTTGACCCACAAGCTTCTCCGCCGTCTTCACACCCCTGTCACGAGCATCCACCACTTTTGCTCTTAGGCGCAGCGTTCCCCCCCCCAGCCACAGCTGGCCACATTCTCCTTCCCGACACCCATGACTTCTCCGGCCCTCACAACAACTGAGAGCCTTCCAGCAGACGCGGGCCGCTCGGGCCCCTTCGACAATCACCAAGAAGACGTCTCTGAGTTTGGCGAGGAAAACTCGGAAACCAATGACGTAGGCGATGATCAGGCACCGAAACCGCAACCCCAGAAGCGGCGTCGTGTGACGCGTGCTTGCGACGAATGTCGACGCAAGAAGATCAAATGCGATGGCAAGCAGCCTTGCACCCACTGCACCGTCTACAGCTATGGTACGTGCCCCGCTGTCTTGAAATTGCCCACCTTGGACACATGCTAACGCTCCGCAGAATGGTAAATCCCCAGTCTGCCTGCAAGTAGCCTGCAACACCTGTAATTGACACTCTACCAGCACATATGATCAGCCCTCGAATCGTCGCCGCAATGCGACTCCCCAGTATATCGAGGCTCTGGAGAGCCAGCTAAAACGTGCAAAAGCGCTGCTTCACGTCGTCCTGCCCACGGTCGATTTGAATGACCCCGCCATTGACGCCCACCTTCAGAATGGCTTGCTACCACAGCTGCCACAGCCGGCTCCGCGGCCTCCAGTGATGCCTGGAGACCCTCGGATCCCGCACCATCAAGGACCAGTCCACGGTGACGAACAGCCAGATTCCCATCTTGAGGCCATGGTCAAAGCCACTGGCCAGCTTGATCTGGATGAGGAGGGCAATTGGGATTATCAGGGTCATTCCTCAGGACTCAGCTTCATGAGGGGTCTAAGACAATTTGATGATATGTTCCAAATCCCTTCGGACGAGTCGCCGTCTCTCCGCCACCGAACCATGTCCCATGAACCGCCTTCTCCTAGTTCCCTGTCCATCACTGGATCTACTGCAGGAGCTGTCAACGTGCCTTTACCCAGTAAGGCAAATGCGCGCATCCTCTGTGACAGTGCCATAATCCAGTATAGCGCTATGCTGCGCGTTGTTCATCTTCCTACCTTTTACAAGCAGATGGACCGCCTCTATCAAGTCTCTTCTGAGAACTACGGCACTGCCGAGACCAGCTTCCTGCCCTTGTTCTATTCTGTCTTGGCCTTGGGCAAACTATACTCAGAGAATGATATAGCAACTGATGTAGCAAGCTATGACGTGCTTACCGACGAGGGGTATGCACCACATTCTCCAGACGCACCTTTTTGCAAATGCTAACGTGCCACAGACTCAAATACTTCAAAGCTTCGCGCCAACTTTTGGACATTACTGACTGCAGAGATCTTACTTCGCTTCAAGCCATCATTTTCATGATCCAGTTTCTGCAATCCTCTGCGAAGCTCAGCACGTGCTATGCATATATCGGCGTTGCTCTACGCTCAGCTTTGCGCATGGGTTTACACCGGTCTTTCAATGTCAAGTTCAACCCTATCGAGGCGGAAACGCGCAAACGAATTTTCTGGGTAATTCGAAGGATGGACACGTATGTGGGAGCAATGCTCGGTTTGCCACGGTTTCTGGATGACGAGGACATTGACCAGGAGTGGCCAATCGAGGTGGATGACGAGTATATTACGGAGACAGAAATTCTGCCTATGCCTGAAGGAAGCATTTCAGTCATGGCAGCTTTCAACGCCCACACGCGTCTCGTGCAAATTCTGAATAAGATCTGCAAGTATGTGTACCCAATTAAGGGAACACAATCAGGCGCAAAGAACTCCGTAACCTACTCTGTGGGTTATTCCAAAATTCGCGAAATCGAACAGGATCTCGCAAGATGGCTCGATGAGTTGCCTGTTGCGCTCAAGCCCGGCGGCGATGCCCCATCAATCATTAAAAGGTAAGTTGGTCGCCGACGTCGACTGTTATGGCCATTGACATTTGTACCAGAGTTCAACAGCTTCTTCGCATGGCATTCGGACATGCTCAACTCCTGCTCTATCGGCCATTCCTACACTATGTTTCGCAATCATATAACGTCAACACAGTTGATCAAAGGGCGTTCGCTTGCGCTTCTGCATGCGTTAATGTTTCACGTAACATCATCCATATTTCGACAGAGATGCGTAAACGGGGTCACCTGGCTGGGGCATATTGGTTCTCGATGTACACGACATTTTTCGCAATCGTATCGATCCTGTACTTTGTCTTGGAAAACCCGACAAGCTCCACTAGCTTCGAGCTTTTGCGGGACGCTGTTGAAGGCAAAGAAGTCTTGGCGTACTTTGCTAAGAGAAGCCTGGCAGCAGATAGGTGCAGCACTGCGTTAAAGGTAGATGCATTATCAACCACATATATGTAACAGAGCTAACCATATCCTACAGGGCATGTTTGAGCGTCTTCCCGAATCAATTAGGCATGGTGGAGAGATTATTGCTTCAAGGAAACGTCGACAAGGAAGTTCGCCACATTCCATGGGAACCCGTCCTACCTTTTTCGCGCAAAACGATGCTGCAGGCCCACGACGTGCGAGCACCTATCCAGACAGTATCCCTAACGTCAAAACTGCCGGTCAGACACAGTCATTTGAATCCCACAACCCGGATTTTGGCAGCCTTGGCCTGGGCTCTTCGTACCCAGCACACTCAGTTTCTAACCCAAACCTTTTCGATGGTGTGCCAGGCCTCACGCCTACATCCTCCAACGATAGTCTGCCAAGTTTTGGTTTGGCTCCTATTCACGATTCGCAACCAACTTCTTCTGCCTTCGGTCCGGCAAGCTTGGGCAATCCCCTAGCTGACCCTTCGGGTCTCAATGTTCCGATCGCAGACATCTCGACTATGATGTTTCCCTCTGCCGATCCGCTCGCCTATCCGAACCAACCAATGACTGCCTTCGAGAACAAGCACCCTCAAGCATTTGACCGCAGCACAGGCACTCCTGTGAGCGGCCACCCCACCCCGCTTCCAACTAGCATGGATCTGAAAGGACATCCCGCCATGTTCGCCCCTACTAGCATGCCTCATGCACCAGCTCGACACATGGAAAGCGAAGCCCAGATTTTTACCTCAATGCCCATGTATATGATGCAAGGTGCCCAGCAATACCGCGGCTATCCACCCCAGCACGGTATGCCAATGCAAGCATCAAACAACATGCCTTTCGACGAGTTGATGCACCAAGAGGATTGGTCGCAGTCTTTCATGGACCCTGCGCTGAACATGAACGATGCAAGGTCGTCCCTTGGCACTCAGCAGTTTAGTCAAAATGGCTGGCGTTAAAGTGTCGAAACGCAAATGTAAAGTCATAGAACTGAGATCTCAAGGCTCCCCGCTGGTACATAAACTAGCGGAGAGCGTCCAAAGCTCAGTGTTGTCGATCTGTACCAGCTTCGAACACGGATGCCATTCCGTCCACCCTCTCGCCTTCAACCCACACCACAATAACGGCCGATATTTTTCCTTAGTCTCCTCAGGGTTATAACATGGCGTTTGCGAGTCTACCAAAAGCATTATACCCCATTGTCAACCGGCTGGCACCGATGAGTTAAGCGTTTTCCAACGGTATGCGTAGGGTGAGGACAGAGCCTCACTGACGTAGCTGTGACTTTCCAGTCCGCTACGATCGCGACCTGTCCAATGCATTTTAGCGTTGCTTTTTGTTGCTTTGTTGTTCAAGATCTCATTTTTGAAAGGGCGTTCGACAAGCTAGGCTTTTTGAACATACAATAGACTTCGCGGCTGCGAGTCTAGGTCGAGCACATTGCAAGAGTGCTTCTTGAGCGAAAGGAAGCCGGATTGGAGGGCCACACTCGTTTCGTCTGACGAGGTAACGAGTTACGTATCAGATTACCAAATTGATCAAGCGGGTACCAGCGTACCACGCATAGCATACAGATCTCGAGGTTAACAATGTAGATGACCGTATGGTGTATTGTTTCCAATCACATTTGACAAACGAAGCAAACATTGATTGTATCATAATATATTACGACACAGCAAAGTGAATAACAAGACTAACCGAGCCTGAGGCAGGGTAAGGGACTGAAGAGCCTCAATGGCAGCTACCCACCACCATAGCGGAGCGGGGTAAAGCAATTCCGTCCAGACTTCCAAGGCCGTGCCTAGACCTTACCTTCGGCGCCGATGACCGCCAAGTACCGCTCAACGTTGGCCAAGGGCTAGCTCCAACCATTAGGAATACGGAAAGTAATGTGGAGTAGGACTTACCGACAACTGGGGTCTTGGTCACCAAGCAGTCGTACTCTGTCCAAGCAATCGTATCTAGCGACCTTCTTAACCGGGGCATCGGTGCTGACGGACTAGGATCTTTTGAATCCTAGCTGGGCATTGGCTAAGAGATTAACAGGTTTATCAGATGTGGTAGTAAGTGTAGTTGCAGGACCAAGGAGGATATCGGCTCGTGGGTTATCCGTAGGAAGATGAGTAAAGAGTATATGAAGGTGTGGGGAGTCTGGGGCAGATGATGTCTAGGAACCTCTCAAACGACCAGTCTGATAGAGAGTCGTTGTCACCATGGTTCACGTACCTTCGCTGTCGGTTATTGGTTCTGCATTGGTCGGGTTGAGCAATGCTGCTGCCTTGGGTACTGCGGAAGAGTATGCTGATGGAACGGTGCATGCGAGGATCATGGCAATGAAGACAGTACGCTTTCATTACTGCAATTGAAGTTACTGGTTCTTGACTAACACGGCTAGGCGCAATGGGACGCTGAAATCGCCTCTGGAGAGATGGATAGCACCCGGTATCCCGAACTTGGTTATACGTCGTGTGAGAACGGCTTTGCTGCTGCAATCCCTGGTGACTTCAACAACACATTCAAATGCCATAATGTTGGTCTACTCGAACTTAGAGCGTTTCGCAAATTGCTGACATGCGAAGATCGATCTCTACCATTTCCTTCCACATTCCCTCCTCGGCAGCTCTCAAGGCCAAGGATCCTCTTCCTGGGGATGGACATCCGAAGATGGACGCGAGTTCGTAGCAATCGGTCAATTTGATGGCACAGCCTTTGCAGAAATCAGCAGTGAAGGGAAGCTCATCTATCTCGGTCGCCTGCCTCCTTTTGACCCTATCGGATCCCGCTGGCGTGAGATTCGCGTGATGAGGGACTACGCCGTCATTGGTAGCGAGGCCATCAACCACGGTGTTCAGATATTTGACATGAAGAAGTTGCTTGATATCGATGGGAGTGAGCCTGTGAACTTCACCCAAGAGGATCTGACTGGCCATTGGGGGCTGAGCGATGATTGGAATGCCCTCCCGGTTGGCCGGACCCACAACATTGTCGTCAACGAAGAGCTCAACTACGCCGTAGCAGTCGGTTCCGTCGGCGGCAATGAGACTATTCGTGTTCGTGGTGACTTGCCATGCCGTGGAGGTCTAATCTACATTGACATGAGCGACCCAAGTAACCCTACGAGCCCTGGCTGCGCAGCCGCAGATGGATACGTCCATGATGCCGAATGCATCGTTTACCGCGGACCAGACACAAAATACTATGGGCGCGACATTTGCTATGGCTACAACGAAGACACTCTTACCATTTACGACGTGACCGACAAAGCTGGCAACACCACCAATATCATCTCCCGCACTACATACCCCGGTGCAGAGTATGTGCATCAGGGCGTTGTCAATAATGCGACCTGGCAAGAATACCTCTTCCTTGACGACGAATTCGATGAGCGCGATGCCCGCGTTGGGCCCATGACGCAGGGTCTGCCGTAAGTGTTCCTGTATGAGCTGCATATGAGACATAGGCTGACTTCGTACACTTACATCTAGTACGACCCACATATTTGACATCAGAGACTTGGAAAATCCGTTCTACTCTGGAAACTACGAAGGAAAACGCCGTAGTATCGACCATAACCAATACGTTGTCGGTGACCATCTCTACCAATCGAACTACGGAAACGGACTAAATGTTCTGGACATTCATTCCATCACGCAGGACCCAAGCGGCAACAGCATTTGTGAAGCAGGCTTCTTTGACATATATCCCGAAGATGACGAGAATGAAGGCGGCGGCACAGTAGCTTTCCTGGGCTCATGGTCCAGTTACGCAAATTTCAAAAGCGGTTTCATCTTCGTACACACCATCGAGCGCGGTAGTTTCGTAGTCAAGATGACTAGTAAAGAGTGTGCGAAGCCAGCGGTTTGCGAGGCAGACTCTTGTCTTGCGTCAATGCGTACAGCAAATGTTGAAGGTAGACTGGACGCTTCGCAGGAATTCTGCGGTAACTTCACGCAGAGATTGATCGATGACGTACAAGTTGTTCCAGAGTTTGCGAGGGAAGCGTGCGCTGGGGAAGATGTGGTGGCGAAGGTCAGTAGTGCATGCGCTTGCGTGCCTACTATTGCCGTGCCGGAGTTACCCAGGACGACGACTAGGGGTCCGGTGCCTACTGTACTGCCGCCTAGGGCGTAGATGGAAGAAGTTGTGGAGACGAAGGATAGCGCTGATAAGCAGAACCCGAGAATCATGATGGCGATATCCTGATTTGGAAGCAAGGTGCGAAATGACGAGAACAACACTCCCATCTGCAACCATTCTACGAAACATCTACCATAATGAACATCATCTTGGCCTTGTTTGGAACATTGGTCAACTGTGAGAGCGAGCAAACTTTTCTGCGCGATGGACGTAGAACTAAGATCTGCAGAGCAGCATAAGCTGTCGTGATAGATTGATATATACGGTGAAAAAAAATAGATACAAGAGAAAAGGGAAGAGCCACAGGCCCTCCCTGCCACACCTAAACATTACTCCATGATGCTTTTCATCATGCCCCAATCCTCGTCTCAGCACTTAGCAAGAAGCGCCGGTAGGGATACCGGAGCAGCTAGTGCTCTTCTTTCCACCAGTGACGCTGTTGCCAGACCAGGTCCAGTTGGAGCAGCTACCCTTACCGCAAAGGATGTAGATGTCAGTACCCTTGGCGGCGACAGTACCCTTGACGTTCTGAATAGTGAGGCCAGTAATCGGGACACCGGTAGTGGGCTTGCCAGTGGGGGAGCCGTTCTCGTAGTCTTGCTGGATGACGATACCATACTTGGCGATGTTCTTGAGAGTGATGTTCTTGTAGGTAACGCCAGAGACGGAACCAGTGGCGCCAGAGACGGTCTTGATGCGGACACCGTTGTCAGAGTTGACAATAGTGTTGTCAGAGATGACGACGTTCTTGACTACGTTGTCGCTGCGACCACCAACGGAGCCGATGGAGATACCGTGACCGCCAGAGCAGGTTCCACCAGTGAAGTGGATGTCAGTACCGGAGTTGACAGCCAAGCAGTCGTCTTGGTTCTTGATGTTGGCGTTGGTGATGTAGACACCAGTGGAGCTACCAACATCAAAGGCGTCGGTGTTGTGGCCACCGTTGGTTACGTCACCAGCAGTGTTGTCGATGGTGATCTTGTCAAGGGTAAGGTCCTTGGCGCCGTTAACGGAGAAACCCTGGACAGGGGTGTTCTTGACGTTGAGTCCGGTGATGGAGGACGAGGTCATGGAGTGGGCGTAGAAAAACTTGCGAAGTCAGCAAAAGCTCAATAGAAGTTCTTGGTCCAACATACCTTAGGCTTCTTCTTGCCACCGTTAGTACCCTTGCCATCCCACCACTTTGCACCGTTTCCATCAATGAGGTGGCCAGCAGCACCAACGACCTTGATGTTGGTTCCGGAAACAGAGATGAGGGGACCCTCCCACTCCTTGTAGCCGAATGTGGTGGTGCCCTGGAAGGTAACAGTAGTACCAGACTTGAGCTTTGTCAAGTCAAGAGTGGTTCCTGCTGGGACTGTCATGTCTTTGATGACAATGGCAGTGCAAGAAGCCTTGCCCTTGATGGCGGCAGCAGCATCGGAGAATGTGCAGCTCGCACGAGTGTCCAGGCTCGAAGGAGCAGCAGAGACGAGCGCGCCAGCGCTGAGGAGGAGGGATGTGAGTGCAAAGGCAACCATGATGAATGTAGTTTGGAAAGAGTGACTTTGGAAATGAATGTAAGGCTGTTGTGTGAGAAGTGAATGAATGAGTGACTTGATGAGGCTCCGGGGAGGTGACAGCACCAGATCTTTATACAAGAGCTTCAACGACGGTGGCACGTAGTGATAGGTGGGAGAGGTGGGACCATCGGAGGATTCACACACGACTCGTAGTCAAGCTCGAATCCTTCGAAGCTTGTCACTGCTGGGCAAGGCTTGTCACTGCAGAAGTCCAAGGGTCTCCGAGAAATGAGGGCACCAAGCAGATGGCTCTTGCGCGGATGTTTTCGCTGCCTGTAACAGGTGGATCCACGGTACAGGTTGCTCCGCTTCATATGAATGAAACGACACCAGGACTTGATCGCATCGTTCACTTGTTCATTGGCGCAATCGCAAAGCGTCGTCGGCCACTTCAGTTTCCATTTTTGTAAGACTGGCCAAGCATACTTGTTGCAACCAAGCATGTGGTTCTCCCGAGGCTCAAGCTTTTGCATCGTGGGAACTCCTGTGGGCCAATATCCGATGTTTGTGTCGAGCCGTGCCAGATTAATGGTGAAACGAAACGGGCCCACAACTGGTCTAGACGCGTGGCGCCGCTGTCGTGTGGCGCGATCATGTCAAACGCCATTGCGAATACGCAACACACGGTAGTAGCGCCTGCAGCCGATTGATGGAATGTCTTCAGCCACTTGATGAAACAGCCACGCGATTGGAGCGATGTGCAGGATTCACGGAGAATTTTTAGAGTGGAAAGGGCAGTCGCATGACCTCTGGAGCGGTTTCCAAAGGCGAGGTGAAATTAGCGCCCGGCTAGCGTCCCGTCACCGAAAGCATCAGCGAGATCCCGCTGTTGCATGAACTCTCCCTCATCTCATGCTTACTTACTTAGGTGCATGTTGGAACGCCTCTTCACTGTAGAGCTTCCGCGTGCACATGATCAAAACAATTCTTAGCCACACTCGGCTTGCGACACGGTTCGGAATGTCACTTCTCAAGCCCGCAGCCCACGAATCAGGATAACACGGCAGGGAAGCAATTAGGTATAGCCGTCAATCTCGGATCTACCCCTAAAATTTACACCGCTCCAGGTCCTATGAGTAATCACCACCACCGCTGTTCTTACGGCCGCCGGACGAAGAAGCCTCGTTGTGGCAAGCCTTCTACGAACAGACCCCAAGCCATCCAGTTGCGCAGGAACACTATCGCCATCCGATGCACCTCTCTTCCGATATCCCGCGCATCTGCTATAGCCGTGTCCGCATCCATGATCATGAAAGCTCCCGTTACAGGTTTCATCGTATAGCAAACTAACCAGTCTAAGTGAAAGCGTACGAAGTCAGGGTATGTCTCACATGCAGTTCGTATAGAGGCACTTACCAGCGCACCAAAAGAGGTACAAGCAACGCGTTCGATAAACCTGCAGATCCAAGCCTTCAATCCATGGCTCCGCTACCATCTGCACTTCTTTCAGCCCATCGACAGCATTTCCGAAAGCACTTGCCAGGGCCGCCATGGACGAAAGCCGAGATTCATCGTCGATAAATCCTATGCCGATCAATTCGAGGCAGCGCCGCTCTAGTAGCTCTGCGAACTTGTGCAAGTTCGCGGTTGGGATTAGGTCTCCAATGGTATATGCTGAGTCTATAAGAGCTGATGCATAGTACGCCATTCGAGTCGAGATCAGGTCTCCTGGCAAGTCTCGGATAAACTTTCTCGCCTCTTCTGAAATCTCATCCAGAGGAGACTGTGGAAACAGTTTCACTCCGACAGGTAGATGAACATCACGACGTGCTTTGAGGACAACACCGTTTAGAAAGTCAGCTGCTGTAGGATATGTGCCTTCCAGATACACGTCGGTTTCCATTCTCTTTATCTCCAGTGGCAGATGAGCCCAGTTGTCCTTCTTGTATGTCTCGAACCGTTCTTCCAACAGACATCGTCCAATCTTCGGGATGGTCGGTGCTGGTGGTACGTCGAGCGTTCCTAGTGTTGCGAGAATGGCATTGAGTGAGACACTGTCGAAAAGAAGATTGTGGAAATGTGTGGCGTATTTTGCGATGGGAAAATTGGTTACCAATTCTGTTAGAGATAATTTTCCACGCAACACATCACTGGGCGACCCATTCAAGAGCTGGATATCTTCATCCGAGATAGCATTCAGGTGCAGGTCTGCGCTGATGCTGTTGCGTATAACATCCGGATCATCACAATCGTAGTACAACGCAGCATGTCCGCAATCGTAGAGTATTGTAATTGGCGAACTAGCTGCGTTATCTTGCGTTCCCAATGTTACTAGTGGTCGAGGCGTGGCATCACCTGTCAAAAATACGGTGTGGTTGCCTGATGGACCGGCTGCTTCACCATCGCGCGTCTCCCATATTACGGCGATCCGCAGATCCTCGAACATGTTTACGAAGTCGCCCTCACTATAAAAGCTCGGTGTATCCCGCGTCTTTTCGCTTGGAAGTCTCCATTCGTGTTGGTGTGTGGTGGAGGCTGCATTGATCGGACCGCCTAACTTGAATGCAAGAAGCGCGACCAAGAGGGGGTGCAAGAAGTCTTTCTGAACGGGCTTTGGTGTAGGACGATCGAGCGAACTAGATGCCAGCTCAGGCGACGAGTATAAACTTGCAGCAACCTTCTCTGCGGTTGTCGAGGCCGCAATCTCCACACTATCTGCAATTCCAAGGGAGAATGCGACAGCCTTTGAACTTTCCAGCGTTTGCGCCAAAACTAGAAACTTCTGCACAAGCGGGACAGCATTTTCCCGTTCCGCGAAGGCTTTTGTCTGCTTACACGCCGACAGAAGAGTATCCAGCATATCACGCCGATACTTCAATTTTCTGGTTGATATTCCAGCCCCCTGTGGTCTCTCCTCCAGTATTCGGGTATGGCGACGACATGCGACTCTGTCTGTAACGGCACGCCCAACGAGGCTGGGAGGTACCTGGACAGCGGCGTGGAAGGCGTGTGTTCGTTTCATCTAGGATTTGAGCAACTTTCGCCGTTTGAAGAGGCTTTGTACAAAGCGCTCAACAAAAGTATAATCGAGCTACCGGCGCTAGGCGTAAGATCTCGAGGAGGCACACTGGAAAAAATACTATAGTCGGAAAACCGCGAGATGAGTACAGCCCTAGGAAGTGAGTAAAGCGGCAGAGAATCCCAGAGAAGTAGATGTTGTTTTCTTACCAAGCTCTTTGACAAGTCCAGCCTCGCCTACTTGAGGCCAACAAGCGGTTTGAGACTGTCAAGCACATGGCAGATGTCCAACACCACGATCAAACAGCCACTCTGCCCTTGCACCCACCCACGTGCCTTTGCTGTCTATAAATTCTGCTTTGCCGTCTATTAGCTACAGATCGGCAAATATTGCCTTCATGCTATTATTAAGGTATGCGACCTACTCGTGGTATGATCAGATGGCGCTGAGCTAGGCTGATCATGTCTTATCCTTGATTGACAAGATTGGACTACACAACGCTCTCAACAGTCTCGGGTCTGTGAGTTCGTAGTGGCCGCGATCAAACACATACCTTCAATTTTCGCACCTTGGAAAACAACCACCTCGCACTATGCCAGACGAAAAACCAACGGGAAGATGGTGCTATTCTTCCCATGTAACTTCCAGATTTCGAATTGAGCAATCGATCGTATCCAGTTAACGTCCGTCCGCGATGCTCGTGGCCCTTTATTCAAGTCGTATTTGTCAGGCCCTCGTCGCAATACCATCGTATGCGACACATACGTCAACGCAGAGTGTAGCTGCTGAATTTGAGCACGTCTCATCTCTTTGTCTAAGATCAGTTTGCGACAGATCTCAGCATACCTGGCAGCTTGAGTTGAGGAAGTGTCAGTATCAACGAAGACGAAACCATGTTGCGACATGTAGGCAGGGGTTACAGAACGGCTGCTTATGTTCATTGTTTCAATCCTCCATGCAACGAACGCGGCCTCAATATGAGGAATGAGGAAGATGGTAGGGCGTTCGCTCGGTATGTCGGATGTGGCACAGTCTGGTCGTGTCTTCAAGCCACTCGCGACTTCAGAAAGATCGACGTCAGCGATGAGGCTTATCAGGGCTCGAGCGCAATGACCAGGAAATCCAGGTAAGCAGAGATGACTCATCAGGCCGAAGTCGCGTGCTCTAGTATTGATGAATCCACCATGCGATGTACGGAATTGTAATCAAATGAGAGCACATGCGTACTGTAGTTTAGCCTGGTTACCTCCCGACGTGCGCTTGATCTTAGAGATTCTTCATTTGAGCCTACGAGGCATCATGGAAGAAGACACGCAAGACTCGCTTGCGTAGTTGCTTCATGTATCAAAGTCAGCGACTGTTATCATGTAGCTCCTGAAGCTGCCGCCTTGAACAATACGTTCGACTTGTAAGAGCTTTTTCTTTCACTGCTAATAGATTATCTGCCGTCCGAGTGGTTCCTCCAATAGCTTGCTGGGGGTCTGGTCGTATTTCGGGACTCGCTGCAGCTCACTGCCGATAGTTCTTCCGCGACAGACTTCTAGTGCGTACAGTTCGCAGACGTTGCTGTTAATGCGTTCGAGATGGAACCACCGGAAAAGTATGTAAGCATCGAAATAAAGCCGGAAGATCGTCTGCGCGTCGAAGAAGTGGGTTTGTACAGCTTTTGAACCAGGCGATCGGGCTTTTGTTCTACCGTCATCAAAGGCCTCCCCTTAAACGAAAACCGTGGGTTCGTCATCAGCTTACCCGATAGCTCGATTTGCAGGCCCAGAGGCGAAGAGAATAGGGTTGCCGTACTAGGCTAAATCAATCAAGGCTCAAACGTCCATTGCGCGTTCGCACATGGCGTTCATCTTCAATGTCAGCCCTGCGGCGTCAATGCGACATGCTGGCAAACTCCGACCTAAGTATCATGTTCAGATCAGGGCAGCAATCGGATGCGACGGGCGCCGCTGTAGAAAATCAAAGGGCACTCTAGACGAAACGAAGAAGACAAGGAAGGACCGACTTCTATACACTAGTAAATAAACTCAGCGCTTGGACTTGGTTAAATTACCCACACCCCAGGAACATCAACGCTTCGGTCCGTATACGTCTGGGGAGTACTGCGCAAACTGGGCTTGGAAAATGGTTGGCGTGTGCCAAAGTCAAGAGCTATTCGCTGTTTCGAGTCAACGTTGCGGCCAAATGTTAAGCTTTACGGCTTGGACACCGACGAAAGACCATCAGCTATAGGGCAGTGGCCAATATGAGAAGTATGTAAGAGCCGCGACCTCTTCAGATAGTGCTTCAATCATCACTCGCACATCCTGCAAGTTTCCCTTCAACCTCTTGTTTGAATTTTTTGGCTACTAGCCGTCCTCTCATTTCGAAATGCGTGTCTCGAACGCTGCCGCTCTTTTCTCTTTGGCCTCTTTGGCTCAGGCTGCTCCGGCCATTCATAACCACAAGCATGCTCACCCACGTGATGTCGGCTACGGTAGTGGCGTGAAGTACCAGTCTGGTATCTTCTACGTCAACTGGGCCATCTATGCGCGTCAGCACTTCGTCACCGATCTCCCAGCCGACAAGTTGACCAAAGTCAACTACGGCTTTGCCAACGTGAACAACCAGACCGGAGAAGTCTTTCTCACCGACGAGTGGGCTGACATTCAGTACGGCTACCCAGGAGACGTTGCCACTAACGGCACTCAATTGCTTGGCAACTTCAATCAGCTGTTCAAGCTCAAGCAGCAGAACCGCAACCTGAAGGTCATCCTCTCGGTCGGTGGCTGGAGCTACAGGGCCAACTTCAAGCCCGCCCTCGCCACCGAGGCGGGCCGCCAGAAGTTCTGTGACAGCGCTCTCACGCTCATCCAGGATCTGGGAATCGACGGTCTTGACATTGACTGGGAGTACCCAGAGGATGAGACTGATGGTGCCAACTTGGTTGACACCCTACAACGCTGCCGCAGGGTATGTATTCATTTTCAAAACCTTTACTGTCCACCAAGTTAACATGTCTTCAGACGTTCGATGAGTACGCGATAGTTAACGCGGCGGGTTACCACTTCGACCTTGGTATTTCTGCCCCTGCTGGTCCTTCGCGCTACACAGTCATGCCTGTTGCCGAAATGGACCCATACGTTGACAACTGGAACCTGATGGCTTTTGACTACCAGGGCCCTGGCTTCTCCAACTTCACTGGTCATCTCAGCAACGTTTACCCCAGTTCCAAGAACCCCAGGGCTACAAATGGCTGGGATGTTGTCACTGAGGACTTCGTCCCCTTCAACACCAAGGAAGCCATCGACTACTACAAGGCTAATGTTGCTTCGCCCAGCAAGATTCAGCTCGGTATGCCTCTTTACGGCCGCTCTTTCGCCAACGTCGTCGACCTGAGCAAGGAACAACGTGGTTTGGGCCAGAAGTTCAACGGATCTGGTGACGGTACCTGGGAGCCTGGTACTCTTGACTACAAGGTTCTTCCCCAGAACGGCAGCAAGGTATACCACGACAAGGAGACTCTGGCCGCCTGGAGCTGGGACCCAGTTCGCAAGCAGATGGTTAGCTTCGACACACCCAAGGTTGCCTCATGGAAGACCGATTACCTCATGCAAGAGGGTCTCGGTGGTGCCTGGTGGTGGGAGTCATCTGGCGATTTTCCCGTTACTGATGACAAGAGCATCGTCGCCACTGTTGTTAACAAGCTTGGTGGTGAAGCAAACTTCAGGCAGAGCTGGAACAACCTTTACTACCCCAAGTCGAAGTACTACAACATCCGCCCTGCGGTGAACTCGACTATTACAATCACCTTTTAGATAGTGAGTCCGGCGTCCTCAATCAGGCAACTCAAAGCCAGCCGATAATTCTTTTCTATACAACTACATTTTAGAAGAACATTTTGCTTGCACTATTGTCGCAAGGGCTTAATGCAAGAGATGCACGTGATGCGAACTCACGAGCAACTCGCACAATGAATATGTCAGCTTCCACTGTGACCATATACTGCCTATTGTTCTATAATCTCGGAAGTTCAAATCATCATGCCTCTCCTGTTTCACTCTAACATCTCCCTACAATCCTCTCCTGTACGCATATGATACCCAGGATTATCAAACAAGCCTGTCGTGAGCACCTGTCCTTGAAGCTCCAGCCGCTGCAGCGGATTTCCTGATAATATCATAGGGAAGGTCTGGCAAGATACACTGATGAAGGCGTAAAGGCCGAAGCAATGAACATGAGTATATCACCATCAGGCAGACTAATGATATTCTCCTCCATGTTGACAATGACCAGATCGTCGGGCTTATGCATCAATGTATGTTCACCGCTTTTACCGAAAGCTTCCAGTGTAACGGGGAGAAATTCGGAGGCCCAGAGTGATTAAAATGTCTTGAAACAAGAAGACAGAGGTTGGCCTTATGGCCACTGGTAAGTTGTCACTTACTGTGCACAGAAAAGATGAGTGCACATGATCAAATGCTAGACGCTCGGTCTTCCGTGTACGCCTTATGATCAACTCTGAACTTGGTGACTATGTTCATTACGGTAAGAGTATCGTGGTACTTAATTGCTAGGGGTCTTCTTCATTGAATGATTTGGATCTGGTGGAGGGTGTATGGCGGCGAAGAGCAAGACGTGATGGTCCAACTGAACCTAATCTCAAACCCGCACCACGACGTCATCCCTGCCAGCTACTGATCTGAAAAGTGCGGCTCAGATCGGACCCACTTCCCAAGTAAGCAACACCTGTCTGTACAACCCCACCAACATGAATGCCATTGTGTTCCGCTGTTCCAGTCTTCTCAGGAACCAATACAAGCCATCTGGACTCAACAGTATTCGGATCTACTCACCTGCGACGAGATTGGTGAGCAGCATGTCGCAGCCTGTGCGACCGCGGCGGTTCGCACCGTTGGATCCCGCGAAAAGGATGGATGGAGATGAGAGGCCATTATTGAAGGGAATCGTCTTTGATGTCGACGGCACATTATGTAAGTTGTCCAATGGTGTGTGCGATACATAATTTCATGTACTAATTAACTGGGAAAAAAGGCTTACCACAAAACTACATGTTCGCGGAGATGCGGTCAGCGCTGGGTATTGAGAAGCCAACGGACATTCTGGACCACGTCTACTCACTGCCCGAGAGTGAGCAAGAAGAGGCACAGGAAAAAATTCGTGACATTGAACGCACGGCAATGAAGTCGCAACAGCCGCAAGCTGGCCTTGTGGAGCTCATGGAGTACCTAGATTCTCGTGGCATCAAGAAGGGCATCTGCACACGCAACTTCGATGCACCTGTCACTCATCTCCTTACCACCTTTCTACCGACATCAGAATTCAGCCCTGTTGTAACGCGGGAGTTCAGGCCCCCAAAGCCTGATCCGGCGGGAATCCTGCACATTGCGAAAGACTGGATGCACGAAGACGGAGGAAAGAGTTTGATCATGGTCGGCGACTCGATTGACGATATGACGGCGGGTTATCGTGCTGGAGCCGCGACTGTGTTGCTGGTCAACGATGTCAATAAGCATCTTGCTGAGCATCAGCATACTGATTTCGTCGTCAAGCGGCTGGATGATCTCATCAACGTTCTAGAAAATGGATTCGAAGGACGCGTAGAGGCCGACGAGGAGATTGCAGACGCAAAGAAGCAAGTGGAGGAAGCTGTTAGTAAGAATTGAGGCGCGATACGGAAGAACAAATTCCATCACGATTCTTCACATGGCAACGTACTCTCACAGCTCCTGCCGGAGTGTTATTGCATCGGTCACTGCAGCAACTGTGTCGCATTTGTGGAACCATGGCATGTACATACGCAAGCGCGATGCAACAAGACTGACGGGTGATACAGCCTATCATGTCATGCTCACGGTAGTGGGCTACCACGCTGCGGGCACTGTTGACACAAGCGACCTTGTTCTAGGGCTGCTTGCAGGCCGAACTGCAAACAAGGTGCGGCGCAAGCCGCCCGTCGGAACCCCACGCCACTAACCACTCTCGCCTCGACATGTCCGCCAACACCAAGAAGCTCTGACAAGCATTCCTGCGCCGCAGAACATCCAGGACACTTGATCTGAGACTGGCAACCACTCCATATCTCTTTCTGCCCCTGTATGCGTGTCCCGTATGCACACATTCAGTTCCCTACGGCCAGATATGGGACCGATCCGCACAATGGCACCGCGTGTTATTATACATATAGCCGGTTCACGCATGCGCCGATCTTCATGCATATGTTAGGCCGATCAGCACCGCCGAATGAGCAGCGATGTCGACCCCGTCCATGACGAGGAGCGTTTTGGGATTATGGCCATGCTCGGAGAGATGGTAAATAAGGAAGGTGCCTGGCGCTGTTCGAACGCGGCACGGTGCTTCTAGAGCCGCAATGACGATCATGTTGTCGAAGCAAGGGCCGCCAGCCATCATGCTGATCCCGGTATCCGCCTGCATATGTACTTGAAACAACTGGGCGGCGGGCGTGTTTATATTGAAAGTCTTAATCCCCGTGTCTTGGCAGATCCGACTATAATTGAGCTTGCCGTGGTCTCGATCGCGGTTTCCACCCTCACTCATCACTCTTGTTGCCAAGCTATCAGGGTCCAAGCATAACCTCGAGCCCTTGCTTCTTCTGCCTTGTCACCCCCCAATCCACACGACCAGTGTCGCTAGCCAGCATGAGGTATACTGCCACCTTCACGGGCGTACTGGCTGTCGCTGGTGTCAGCGCGTGGTCAGTATCCACTCCTTTCCACATCGAGGGCAACGAGGTGGTTGAACACCTCCATACTGTGCCCGAGGGATGGAGAGAGGTCGGTGCTCCAGCCCCTGAGCATAAGCTGCATTTCCGCATTGCAGTGCGATCGGTGAGTAGTTGCGACAGCAAGGATTTCAGGCCCTCACGCCTTGGAATCATGAATCGAGATGCTGACCACGACAGGCCAATCGCGACCTGTTTGAAAGGACGCTCATGGAGGTTTCAACTCCTAGCCACCCTCGCTATGGTCAGCACCTAAAGCGAGACGAACTGAAAGATCTCATCAAACCAAGAGCCGACTCGACTGCGAGTGTGCTTACTTGGCTCGAGCAATACGGTATCGAAGCGCGAGATATCGAGAATAAGGGAGAGTGGATCAACTTTCTCGCACCCGTGAAGCGCGCCGAGCAGATGATGGGTACCACGTTCAAGACCTACCAGAGTCAAGCGCGTCCTGCACTCAAGAGAACTCGCTCATTGGGGTACTCTGTACCCCTCGAGGTCCGTAGTCATATTGATATGATCCAGCCCACTACTCGCTTCGGTGAGATCCGCCCAGAGTTTAGCCAGGTTCTAACGCAAGACGTCGCTCCTGTCTCGGCACTTGCTGTCAATGCCACATGCAACTCGAGGATCACGCCCGATTGTCTCGCAGATTTGTACAACTTCAAGGACTACGATGTCAGTGACAAGGCCAATGTGACAATTGGAGTGAGCGGCTTCCTCGAGCAGTATGCTCGGTTCAATGATCTCGACCTGTTCATCCAAAGATTTGCTCCCAGTCTTGCGGGTAAAACTTTCGAAGTTCAATCTGTAAATGGTGAGATACAGTCGTTATTACCTCGTTGTAACTAACTGACGATTTCAGACGGACCGTTCCCCCAGAACTCAACGGCCAACAGCGTGGAGGCTAATCTCGACATCCAGTACACAGCAGGTTTGGTGTCGCCCAAGATCTCGACCACCTTCTTCACTGTTCCAGGACGAGGACTTTTGGTCCCTGACCTTGATCAACCTGATGAAGATGAAAACAGCAATGAGCCCTATCTAGATCTCTTTACCTATCTCGTTGGGCTTGAGGATGAGGAGTTGCCTCAAGTACTAACGACATCGTACGGTGAGACAGAGCAGAGCGTTCCTGCGGAGTACGCCAAGAAGGTTTGTGATTTGATCGGCCAGCTTGGTACTCGTGGTGTCTCAGTTATCTTCTGTAAGTTTTCCAAGCATTTTCCAATTTGGAGTGTAGCTTCATGAAGATCTGGGGCAATGTGTGCTAACAATACCCAGCCAGCGGTGACACTGGTCCAGGATCTGCCTGCCAGAGCAATGACGGCAAGAACGCTACCCGTCTCCAGCCAATCTTCCCAGCTTCATGCCCTTACGTTACTTCGGTTGGTGGTACTTTCGGAGTGGAACCAGAACGTGCTGTTGCGTTCTCTTCCGGTGGCTTCTCTGATCTCTGGCCACGCCCGTCGTACCAAGAGAAGGCAGTTTCTGACTACCTTGGTAAACTGGGCTCGCAGTGGGAAGGTTTATACAACACCAACGGACGAGGCTTCCCAGATGTCGCAGCTCAAGGTAATAAACTCTTTTCTGCAATATGCCATATACCTAAAGCTAACTCTTAGAAAGGTCAAGGATTCCAGGTTATCGATAAGCTTCGTCTGTCATCTGTTGGAGGAACCAGCGCTTCAGCGCCTGTCTTCGCTTCAGTCATTGGACTTCTGAACAACGCTCGTTTAGCAGCTGGTATGCCTTCGTTGGGCTTTTTGAACCCTTGGATTTACGAGCAAGGCTACAAGGGCATGAACGATATTGTCGAGGGAGGCTCGCGTGGATGCACTGGTCGTTCCATTTATTCCGGGCTTCCCACGCGACTTGTGCCTTACGCTTCCTGGAATGCGACCGAAGGCTGGGATCCTGTCACCGGCTACGGTACGCCCGACTTTGAGCAGATGCTTCGCCTGGCAACTGCGCCACAATATGGTGTACGTCGCGTTCGCCGTGGTGCTCTCCGTGGAGAGGCTTGAACCTATAACCACTGTGGATCAGGCGAAAGCCATCGAGTGTTTCCTGGCATATCCAACGCTGGCTGAAAAGGAGGGCTCTATCTAGAAATCGCACTATTGATGAAACCTGATGACCAGGCCAAGAGAATAACGTTGAACTGCTGACAATCATAATGTGTGAAGTGTTCTGCTTATGTGAGAGTGCTACCTTTTCCGGATGCGCCACGACTGCCGCGCGAACGCCAACGCCAATGCTGACATTTTCATCAACTCTGAATGCACCACACACCACGTCCCTGCCATTCTCTTTCCTCAATTTGTCGCCCGAAACGCATTGAACCGGACGTAGAGGCCTGCAGATTCGAGTGACCACATTGTTTTCGTCACGTTAGAGCGCCACAGCAACAATTTTCACAGCTGCCGTATGCGGTTAATGCGCGCAACACTTATCTGCGCCGAAGGCATGACAAGCATCCGCCATGGTGCTTGATCCTTCGACCTCTGTAGGGGGGCGATATTTTTCCAAGGCGAATCTCAACCAGTAATGAAGCTCGACGATCCCTCCCTCTAGTACCCAGCGGCGCGCACTGAGCCTACCGTGGCCCCGGATTACGGCTTGGATGCTTGTATCGTAGAGATAAGAGTTGGCATCCGACAAGCCCGAAGGGATAGTTTCCCGTCTGCGTCCACTCTATCAAGAAATACGAGGTGGGTCTACCAGTGCTTGATCGCACTGGCGGCGTCGCCGGCGGGGCTTGGAGAATGCTTTGCGCCGTTAGCTTCGGTCCGCCACTGTGGTCGTGTATCTAGGAGCATGCATTCCCCGCCTATCGCGGTCGTACCTGGACGATATTACCGACGTCATGAAGTAACGCCGCAGTCTTAGGAGTCAACAACCATCGCGTTGCCTTCAATCTTCAGCTACGTTGATCCGCAATGGTGCGCAAGCAAGTATCCTTGCGTAGGACATATCGCACGAGCAGCTACGCACGCGAGAATGTTGGCCTGGTATGCTTCGGGTAATCATCAACATGCGACTTAAATCTCGCCTGCCTAATCAGGTAAAGAGCTGAAGCTATGTTCGCCATGAGCTATCTGTGTTTGTCCAGGTACAGGAAGACATATGCCGCGTCGCGTACAGAGTGGCGCCGGGTGACGTCGGTCTCACGCTCCATACTTCTACTTCAAGAAGGCTCAGTTGCCCACACGGTTTCTTCTTCACGGTCCCTGATAGTCACAGCACGAGCTTGACTTCCAACTAATCCCGGCACTGCGATCGCGAAGATGCAGCTTCTTTCACTCCTCGCTGTTGGTGGCCTCACAGCCAGTGTTTCTGCCCGAAGCGCTCGCTCTGTTGGCAAGAAGAATGAGCTCCCTCGTCCTCGTTTGACTGTTCCAGAATCGAGCCTTCATCCCCACAAGCGTCAGAGCACTCAGATCATCACTACCGAGGCCTCCAAGTGTATGTTGTGCATTACCTTTCTTTCAACACCAGCTAACACCTGCCAGCTTTCGCTGTCAACGGAACTGCTGGAGCAATCCCCGACGTCGATTTTGACATTGGCGAGTCTTACGCTGGTCTTTTACCTATCAGCAAAGCTGCTAATGAGACCTCTGAACTGTACTTCTGGTTCTTCCCATCCGAGAACCCTGATGCGAGTGACGAGATCACCATCTGGCTGAACGGTGGTCCAGGTTGCTCATCTCTTGAAGGATTTCTTCAAGAGAACGGACCGATCTCATGGCAGTACGGTTCCGGACCAGCCGCTGTTTACAACCCCTGGAATTGGGTACGTTAATATTATGGTTTCTACTCTCTTTGCATTTACTGACTTTCTCAGGCAAACCTCACCAACATGGTCTGGGTTGAGCAGCCAGTGGGCACTGGATTCACCCAAGGCAATGCTACTGCCACCTCTCAGGAGGAGACCGCTGAGGAATTCCTTGGCTTCTTCAAGAACTTTGTTGATACATTCGGTCTGCAGAACCGCAAGGTGTACATCACTGGCGAGTCATACGCCGGACGCTACGTCCCTTACATCGCGGATGCCATGTTGAGCAAAAACGACTCTACCTACTACGATGTGAAGGGTATCATGTTTTACGACCCCAGTGTAGCTGAGGATGTTCTTCTTGAGGATATTCCCGCTGTTGCCTTTGTCGACAAATGGGCTGGTCTCTTCAACTTTAACCAGACCTTCATGGACGATATCCATAACCGCTCTGAGGCCTGCGGCTACACCGAGTACATGGAGAAGTACCTGACCTTCCCCCCGCCCAGTAAGCTCCCATACCCGGATATGGATGCCAATACCGAAGGCTGCGGACTGTGGGAAGACATCTACAACGCCGTCTTCTACACCAACCCTTGCTTCGACGTATACGCCATTGCCACCACCTGCCCTCTTCTCTGGGACCCTCTCGGCTTCCCCGGCTCCTTCGACTACCTTCCTCCTAACACGGAAATCTACTTCAACCGTACCGAAGTACAAGCTGCCATCAATGCGCCCATCCAGCCCTGGGCGGAGTGCTCCAACGGCGTCCTCGACACTGACACATCTCCCCAATCTTCCTGGGAGGTTATCCCCCGCGTTATCGACGCCCTAGATCGCACCGTCATCGCACACGGCGAGCTCGACTACATCCTCCTCTACAACGGTACCCTAATGGCTATCCAAAACATGACCTGGGGCGGCATGCAAGGTTTCCAGAACCCGCCTGTCGATGACTTCTATGTGCCCTACCATGACGACCTGAGCTTGACCAGCTTGAGCGCAAAGGGCCTCATGGGAAAGACAATTACAGAGAGGAAGTTGACATTTGTCCAACAGGCTATGAGTGGGCACATGGTGCCGCAGTATCAGCCTAGCAGTGCGTACCGTCAGCTCGAGTTCTTGCTGGGCCGCATTGAGAGCTTGACATCCAGGGAGCCTTTCACTACTCTTCCCAAGACCCCTCAGAGTAACGAGACCAGCATCGTTGGAAAGAGAGATCTGGGTGTTATGCCCGGACAACTGAAGAAGTGGTTCTAGACCATTCCTCTGATGTCACGCAATGAATACGATGTAATGTGTAACTCATAAAGTACAAACCATCTCTTTGGTATCTCCTCTTCTCTTCGTGATTTTTGTGTATCATTAACCCGCAACGTTCTCAGCTACCCTCCTACCATCTCTACCCAGCACGCCCTCCTGCCTCTCTGCCCTATCCTCCGGTACCTCGGCAAAGATCTTTGTAATAGCCTCTATCGTGGTGTTGCCTCCACTAAACACAACACCAATGTTCCAAGTCTTGTCCCCAGCCTCCCTCTGAACCATATTCCTGAAATCCTCGTTGTACAATATAGTTGCCAGCCCAACGACGGCACTCGGCTCAACGAAACACTTCATCCTCTCCAGGACAAGTTTCATGGCATCTTTAATGTTCTGCTCCGTGACGGCGTATAGGGCCTGCACGTAGTCTTTGTTCGAGATGATGTTCCACGTGTGATGGCCGAGGGGTGTGCGAAGTCCGTCTGCGATGGTCAAGGTCTTGACGCTGGTGACACGTTCACCCGCTTCAACGCCTCTCCTCGCATCGTCTCCACCTTGAAAACTGGGTTCCGCGCCGAAAACACGTACGCCAGTGCCGTGCAGTGCGACTGCGATTCCACTTAGCATGCCGCCGCCACCACAGGGCGCTATGACGGCATCGAGTTTCTCACCGCTTGCAAGCAGCTCATCTACTTGGTCTTGTATCTCCAGCGCCATTGTGCCTTGACCGAGGATGATGTGAGGATGGTCGTATGGTGGAATTAGGGTAGCGCCTGTGTCCTTGATTACGTCTGCAACGACAGCCTCGCGTTCGGTGCTCGTGGAGCCGGAGAAATGTATATTGGCATTCTGGGCGCGGGTCCCGGCTATCTTAGAGGGCGTGGAGATAGAGGGCATGACGATGTGGGCGGGGATGGAGAAGGTCTTTGCAGCAAGCGCAAGGGCCTGCGCGTGGTTTCCTGGTGTTGATGTTAGCCATGCCGCCGAGCCCCCTTGGGACGTGGTTGTAGATGTACCACTGCTATGTGTGACTACTCCCTTCCTCTGCACTTGCTCCAGCCCCTCTTTCTCAATCAATCGCGTTACGGCATGGAAGGCTCCGCGTACTTTGAACGCGCCAATGCGCTGCAAATTCTCGCACTTGAAGAAGAGCTTCACCCTCGGGTGCGCGGGCTCTTGGCCCTCCCATTGTGTTCTTTGCAGGGCTTCGGGTGCTTGACGAGTATTGGCGAGGTTGGTCAAGGTGGTGTTGGTCAAGACGGGCGTGTCGTGGATGTGCGGTTTGATAAGGGCGTGGGCGGCTTCGACCGAGGCGCGCGTCAGGGAGGCAGGCGGTGCTGGAGAGGACATTGTCGCCGCTGGGGAGGAGGATCACAACGAAAGGAGCGCATGCTGGGGAGCATCGTACAAGACGTGACTCAGCGGAGAAAGAAAGAGCGATATGGTGGGGAAAGCTGGCGTGTGGAGGATGGCGTGGGGAAAGTTCCCGCGAGTCATGTTGCGGCAGCCCAGAGATCAACCTTGGAATTCTCCTCTGATGCTCTGCACTACGAGCTCTAGAAGCTTTTGATACCTTCGTCGTCGCTTGGCATCGACGATGCGAGTAATTCAAGGTCCATGGCGTGCCGCGCCTGGCCCTACTCGAACCTGACGCACGGAAATATCACAACGGACCGTCAACGCTCGCATACGAGCACGCAAGATCTTGGATAAAGATGTAGCGACCGTGTGGAGACAATCGTTCAGCCATATTACACGTGAGTCTTCAGATAAGCAACTGGGACCAAGCAGCAACCAAGCAAGGCCATGCTTCGCTCGCCAGCTTGATACACACCATGTCCAGCTCTGGGCAAGTGCATAGTCAGCCTAATAAAGACTGCATTTGGCGAAGTAGATGAGCAATACAATGAGAGCGTGAGAGGTAAAAGAGATCTAAGAACAGATTATTGGTTGCCAATGATAACACGAGCAAGAGAAGTCACACATGAACGGTAAGCCGATGTGCTAGGGATTGGGTCTAGTGAGCCGTATATTCCCAAGTATTGCAAGAATAGCGGCGCAGGAAAATGCAGCGGCCTGTGCCGGTTGCTATGGAAAAGCATCAGTAAATAGCATAGTTCGTACCGCATGCCGATGGAGCACGACGATACTGTGATACGATACTGTGAGAGACAGAGTAGTAAGCTGAGGGTTGCGAAGTATGGACATGTTGTTGGCGTAGGAACGATCGAAGGGCAGCTACGATGGGAAACAGGCCGCGCAAGTGGGTAATTCTGCGTAGGCCCGTGCACATAAGTGCTGCCATCGCGATTTCACAACGCGGTTTGACTCTTGCAAAACCCTACAGAGTTCGTGTGAATAGGTTATGTGACTCTCTTGATGGAGTGGTTGCACCATGAGGAGGTCTTGGTAAAGGATGTAGAGTCTACGAAAGTTCCGAGCTCGGATTCTTCGTAGCGTCTGTGCACGCTAGCATGTTCATCTCCGTTGCCAGTCATAATCCATTGTTCCCAGCCATCTCATACAACCTTGGCAACGATTCATCGCTTTCCATGCACGAATTCGACAGATACATCTTGATGTGCTATGACCAAGAGGTCCCATGCCAGTATAGCCTCCTCGCAAGCAGAGCACTCGGAACGACAGGCATCCTATGATGGTGAGCGCAGCGGAAGCCATGAGGACGGGGACGGCTCTTTTCTGAAAAAGCCACGGTCATTCATGGCTACACTGGTATGTGGCTATAAAAAAAAGGAGATACGAGAGCGATTTTCTGACTAGAATAGGCTTGCGACATTTGCAGATCAAGAAAGACTCGCTGTGATGAAGATCGACCAAGATGCGGTTACTGCAGGAACATGAATTTGGAGTGCACTTATCAGGCACCGCGAAATACGAAGAAAGATCAGTCTTTAACATTAGCCATCAATGCCATTCGGAGGCTGGAAGCAAAGATCGAAGATCTGACGACGGCAATTAATACTCCCAAGCCTTCGTCTGCTATTCCACTCTCACCAGCAGGACCTATCAATGACCACCAATCACCTCATACCCTGTTCTCACAACCCAGTCCAGGATATCATGTCTCAACAATACCATCTCATCACTCCCAGAACGGTAAATTGAGTATACATGAGTTGGCAATGTCGCCACAAGTTGTGGGAACTCCTGTCAAAAGTCCTTTCCCGGTCATAGAAGTCCAAGGTGCTGTGGATCTTTCCTTCAGTCAGCATCGTGTCGCGCTCTGGCCCGCCATACAACAGATTCTCCCCACTGGATTTGTCTCTGTTCGAGCAGAGCTTCCAGAGGACTACATAGTCGACATCGAGAATCGAAGAGCGCAGTTACCGATACACATCGATCGTCCATACGGCACCGCCCCGGAAAGTTGGTTGATGAGCCTTCCACAGTCGGCAGTGAAAGGACTTGCGGATGCGTACTTTGCCGTTTTTCATCGCAACATGCCAATCCTTGACAAGTATCATTTCTTCTCAAGTACGCTAGGCACAGCTATGGAGAACGAATTCGGGTATGATGTTGAAACTGCGCTAGTGCTCAACGTGCTCGCATTGGGTTGCCTAGCTGTCAAAGCTCATGAGGAAGGGGACTTCGCTCTTCCTTCGCGTCACTCTGCAGCCAGACCTGGCTTTGAACACCCAGACTGGTACGAACTTGTTGCAGATGACCCACCGGGCCTCAAGTTTTTCAACGAAGCGAGACACCGATTCGGTTTTCTCATGTGCGAGAATGATATACAAGCGGGCCAATTCTACATGCTTTCGACGCTCTACTATGCCCAGATCCTGCGACCTCTCGATTCATGGACCACCGTGAATCGGGCAGCCCTCTGCTGCGCTAGCATTCTTACCCGTTCGGGGGCAGTCGACTACGATACATGGGAAGGTGACATGCTATCGCGCCTCTTCTGGTGTACTCTGATGTACGAAACTGTCATTATACAGGAACTCGACTTACTTCCACACAGTGGACTATTGGACTATGAGCCAGATACGCCTCTACCAAAGTTCACCCAATGCCCACGGCCAAAGACTTCTATATCGGGATTGCTCACTGATGAAGACGACTCTTTCTTCAATTTCCACTTCCTCGCTCAGGCCGCTCATCGCATTATTCTGACACGCGTGAAGCAGAGTTTGTACACGTTTGCTGAGAAGGATAGCTACCCCAGCGCCAGCTTAACAGCCGAAATGCATCACCAACTCGAGCAATGGCGCGCAAACCTCCCACCGTCTCTTCAATTCTTGGACAATGACAACGCCAGTGACTCTCCCAGCCCTGCACATGTTATCGCAAAAGCCATGCTACGAAGCCGCTACCTCGTCGCAAAATTCCACATCGGCCGCCCATTTCTCTACAAAGCGCTGCACGCGCCAGCATACACCAGTGATGCAGAGTACGACGAGGTGCGCGAGGGCCTTCGAGGGGGCATGTACTGGCCGACTACCATGGGGCTTTGCACCCAGATGTTGTCGGCTCTACCAATAAAATTTGGATGGTGTTGTCAGTGCTTCGGACAGGTGCTATTGTTTCACGCCGTAGCGCGGTCGCCAGACCCAAAGTTGCGAGAAACGCTGCCGGAGGGATGGCGCGAGTGGGTAAGCATCATGATGACACTTATCGAGAGTTGTGCGAGGAATAGTCCTGGTATCGCAAAAGACTACGAGCTATTGCGCTTGCTGGATGCCTAACCTTCCGAGTGCAGCTTGAACACCTTTGCGACGCCCTACAGATTGCGACGGCGACGCTAGAGTACTCTGAAGGTATACAGGCCCTGTTATTACAATCTAACACAAGTTTGGATGAGACCCTGCATTACCCTGCCATACGTAACACAGTACCACAGATTCTCGAGCCTTGCTCCCAACACACATGTCATGACCAAGTTTCCGCAATCAAGAGACGACTAATCACTCATTTAGTAAAGAGCCAAGAGCGGGCAACACGAGACGAAGAAAGATACGATAAGGCATTTTCAAGCATGCACCTTTCTTGTGTTTCGAGTGATGGTGATGTTTCCGCACCGCCGCTTCAGCGTCGATCCTGCCATCTATAGCCGAGTACGAGAGGCTTGCGTGTACAAAGTAGCTAATAAGCTGACTACCACAAAGGCGCATGCGATGTCGACTGATCTAATCTAGCTCGAATCAACACTCAACAGATGGTCAGTTGAGCGTGCAGTTTTCCAGTGCTCTTGCCATTCGCATCCCAATTTTTGTCCATCGCAATTCCATGTGGATCGCTGGATGACATGGCACAGCCACAGGTTGCGCATCCCAGATCGCGTTTCAGACTTTCAGCCCCTTCCGGCGCGGCAGCTAAACCGTATGCAGTCGGTGATGGCCCCTGCATTGCTTAGGGATGGAAACAAGGATCTACCAACTCGGGTCTGACACAACTGCCACTAAACTGGGGGCGTCGGCCACCTCCTTTGAGGGAGAGGGACACTTAACTTGCCATCTTACCTTTCTTCTTGCTCCTTTTTAGCACCTGGCGCAGCGCTTTTTGGCTATTCGCATACGTTGTCGTCTTCTGTTCACGCCACCTTGTTTTTGTGCGGTAGACTCTGCGACGCACGCTCCAGTTGTTGGGATTCACGATTTCTGGGGGACTCGCTGGAGAAGACTGAACTTGGATGCAGAAGACCGAGGACTGCGATTCTGGACTCGTACGCGCAGGCGAACTTGGGTCATCCTAGGCTTCTGAACCCCAGAGCGTGAACCGCGACAATGGCCGACTACACATACCAATCGCTGGCCAACATGGGGCCACAAGGGCGATGGCGACGTGTTTTATTGACCGCTATGATACCCATGGCGCTGGCTTTGGTTTACTTCAGCTATCCTTCTGCATACGTCCCGAGCAGCCTTCGGTCACAGTACGTTTGAATTACCCTCGCATAAAGGCGTGCCTAACAAAATCACCACAGGTACCCGCACACGCAAAATGTCTCTCTACCCAAAGATGACGTCTCGATGGCGACAATAATAAAAGCTCTCTACGGTCCGATATTACACCCCATCGACGCCGCCAACTTTACCGACGAAGATGGAGACATATACAGACTATCCGGGGAACCAAAATTCAAGAGCAAGCTAGGCAAGAAGGTGCTTATATTGGACATTGATAGCCGACCGTTGACGGATAAGGGTCAGCTTATGGACCCGCATTTGAAGTGGAAGGGCATGCGCTCGTTGAGTGCGGGCATGCTGGGGCATTACATGTTCGGTACGTTGCCACGACGCATGGCAGGTCGCCAACGACAGTTCTGGCATGTGGAGCGACTCGGCTAACATGCAGCAGCACAAATACACGGTTACGATTACAAGTTCATTCGCGCACCCGATTACGCCGACCGGTGGGGCACATGGGTCAAGGTTCCAATGATGAAGGAAGCGCTCAAGACCCATGAATACATTGTCTTCATGGACTCAGACGTCATGTTCCACTACCCTCACCTGCCTCTCGAGTGGCTGCTCAACTACTGGAACATGACCGACGATACCCTTGCCATGATGTCTATCGACCCGAACGAGCCGCAGAACTACGATGCGAAGGGCAACCGATACCTCAACACCGGATTCGTCATCGCACGACAGAGCAAGAGGACACAAGAGATGTACAAGGCCTGGGCGGAATGCCCTTCTGAGACCAAGTACAAGGGCTGCGCGCATTGGAAGACAGATTGGGCGCACGAACAAGCCGCCTTTGGAAACTATCTTCGATATGACTACGACCGACCGGACGATATCCGTGTTCTCCCTTGCGTCGAAGCCAATGGCGCACCCGAGGCTGCGAACCGGGGTGGTTGCAAGGGCGTGTTTGTACGACATTTCTGGGTCGACAAAGGCCTTGTAGCTAAGAACCTGGCGGACAGCGTCATGCAGTACTTCCTACCGCGATTGCACGAGGCGTACCTGGGCTCAGCGAGTGAGCACATCGTGGATGCAAAGGGGTTCAAGCTTGAAGGTGCGGAGCTGATTGAGATGACCGAAGAGGAAAAGGCCGCTGCCAAGAAAGGGAAGGGCAAGAACCAGAAGGACGAAGGGTGGTAGGGCAACTTCGAATTAAGCGAGAGTCTCTAGGCCTTACCCAAGATACCTACGTTCGGCGCACGCGCATCTCAACCTGCTTCACCAATCTCGGAACCATCCCATGCACGATCCTCATATAGCCGTCATCTACGCCAATTTTGTATCAGGCGGGTCTCTCATGTCGGCGTCCATCGGCGTCTCATGTCTTATCATTACGTTCTTGTATAGAAAACCTCTTCAGCATGTTTTATCGTCATATTAGACTTGGGTGGGACGGACTCAAAAGAGGGGTTCCTTGATTCATGTAGGAGCGTCTTTAGGCACGATTAGCCGATCTAAATACCAATTCTTCACATTTTCGAATCGAGCGCACCTTCTACTCTTGCATTCGTAGTGAAAGCACATCAGCATGACCGACCAAACAAAGTGAGACTAAGCTACCATGGCAATCAATGCTAGCGAAGCAGCAACAGCGAAGATGAAACTCTCAGAGGAGAAAGTGATGCAGAAAGTATAGGTTATAAGATAAGCTCTAGTCAACGACTTTGCCGCGCTGGTACAGCTATATACAAAGGATACAGATCAGAAAGAGGCTATCGCAACTGCTTCCCCAAAGTTTTCAAAATCAGGATGAGTAAAGAAATTCGGAGAGACATCGACATATTGGTTGACAACACGATGGAATTAGAGCAGTACTTATTGTTTCCTTTCCACCTGACCGTCTCTGAACGTTTTTCGTATGCCGTGGCTAAGCACAATTCTCTTGGAAAGAACAATTCACTGCGTCTGGCTGCCACAAAGTCGTTATCTTGCGCGAATGAAGATTGCATTAGTGCTTAATCTCAGGTATCGGAAGTTTAGGCAGGCCAGTGATGGCTGGGAAGTAGCTTCTGTTCCTCTGTTATAGCACGTTTCGTTTGCTTCGACTGTCGACTTAGACTTCATGCTCAATATCCGCGACCCTTGGTACCTTGTGCAGTCGTAAGCCACAGAAATTGGCGACAAGCTCGATCTGTGCCGGGTCAGTATGGCCTATGAAGCACGAATTAATTGCTGTCTTACGCATTGTTGGATCGTCTCAACGTCATCTCTGCTAACGCCAATGCGCCTGGTGCCGCGCAAATGCCAGGCGGTTTCTCTAGGCAGATTCTGAATCATGATGCCGCTGAGTACAGTGAGCTCGGTCTCAACGTCATTGAGAATGCTGTGATCGGACAGATAGAGTCCGTAGGTAATTTGCTTGCTCGTCCAATCTACGCTTCGTCAGCATAAGACTACAGAATGACTAGACATTCACATGCCAAAATCCTTCTGTGAAGCTAACACATTATCGATGCCTTCTTGGTTGTGCTGGTACAAGCGACCTTGCCATGCTGCACCACGTTTTGAGTTTGCCTCATCACATTGCCATCCTTCTCTGCCCTGCTGTCAGTTTTCACATTTGCGTGCTGATGATTTCTGATCCTATACCTTGAGAATGTATAGTCCTTGTCCTCTGGCTTGGTAATTGCATCGATGTCGAAGATGGCTTCCAGTGGCTTGCACACACCCACAATGACGATGAGCTTGAACAGTGTCTCGCGTATTCTTCGCATCAAAGCCTGGCGGTGTTCGGGTGTCTGGTATTCAGGTCGCTTGATAAGCTCCTTGTAGAGCAGGGGCGCGAAGCCGGGCTGTCCGCCGCCAACGATCGACGCAAGCTACAAAGAGTTAATCACTGCTCTTGTATGTGTAAAGAGGATGATCCCATACCAGAAGGACATACCACTTGTCACCTCCAAGCGACCTTGAAGGAAACTTCTCCTCTACCGTCTTGAACAGGGCAAGAGCCTCGTCATCGGTTGGGTCGCGGGGTATTGGGATCGTACTAGTCGACATAATGACTCTCTTACTATCACGGAGGAGTCTGGAGTAGCGGCACAACAACGCACTTCTCGGGACATCTGCTGACTGTCGGCATTGCGTCTTCCGATTGTCGGGATGGTGAAGCACGTACAAGGACCGATCGCGGCTGCGACGCGTCTTCAAGCTTCGGCGCGCGTCGCTCTAAAGCAGGCATGCGGGGTAGACATACCCAGGCACCCTCCATCATCACCATACTTTACGGAGAGGCTCCTCTCTCCCCGAAACTGGCATGTCCGCTTACAACACTCAACTGGGTTTCTAGGTAGATGCAGCATGTAAGCAGCAACCTGGGAGAGTCTACTTGGAGTTGATCCAGAGCACCATCACGGAGCACCGTCTCCATCGACTCCAATTGTCAAAAGTTTTTCTCCTCTTTTACATACGATTACTCATTTGAAAGCAGAAGCAAAAGCCTGAGTACGACCAGGAAGCATGTCTAGTACCAATTCGTGCCACTACCTGCCTAATGGCAAGCCCAAAACCGTCATAATCACAGGCAGCGCCAATGGCATCGGTGCGAAAACAGCTCGTACCTACCATGAACATGGTTGTAATATCGTCGTAGCCGATCTTGCTTCCTCCAGCAAGGCAGCCAATGCTCTTGTCTCATCTCTACCTGAACCATCACGAGCCATTTATCACCCCACTAACATTGTTAGTTGGAGCGACATGCAAAACCTGTTTCGGGAGACAAAGAAGACATTTGGTCAAGTGGATATCGTCGTTGCGAATGCAGGGCTGATGGAAAGCAAAGGTTTCTTCGACTTTGAAGAGGACGAGCAAGGAGAACTAATGGAGGCGGTTGAAGCTGGCAAGATCATCGATGTTAATCTGAAAGGCACTATGAATAGTAAGCCATTGAATCACGCATTCCTTCCAGGCCTGTCTCTGATACTAAGTAGCTCTCCGGATGGCTATGCACTCGATGAAATCGAACCCACTAGACTTGGACGGTGCACGAGGCTCGATCGTACTCATAGCCTCAACGTCTGGGTACTTCGGTGGAACTGGCGTAGTCTCATATGTCTCTTCCAAGCATGGCGTAATAGGTTTAGCGCGAGCCTCACAGACTGTTGCCCAGCAGCTCAGTATTCGAGTCAATGTCGTAGCACCCTTCTTCACCCCTACGCACATTACCTCAGGTTACTCAGAGAAGTGGAAGGACTATGGTTTGCCAGCAAATACAACTGCAGATGTAGCTAATGCTATTGTGACCACAAGTATGCACCCTGAGAGACAGGGCCATAGCATGATGGTGAGTCTACAACAACGTCGTAGGAAGTTGCCCTTTGGAAGAAGTAGTGCTGATATCAGTTTCCAGGTCGCAGGCAACTTGGTGAGAGAGATTGAAGTGGCAAGAACAAGCGCAACGAAAGATTGGCTAGGAGTGGAGATATTTGATATTATGACGAGAGGCGGCAAGTTCTTCAACGACCTGGGCGGCTATACACTGCCTAAAGCACGGTCCTAAAATCTCTCACTACATTATTTCACACCCGAGTAGTATAGCGAAAGCTCGCTACATGCAAGCTCGACTGGCTTCTTCTGGCGACGTTGTACAGTAGCGGCGAAAGCATTGCTATGAGAGCCTATCATGTAAAAGTAGAGCGACAACATGGCAGCTTTGCATGTCACATGTTGTGTTGAATTGCATCGATTATGGTGCGAAATTTTACACATGGAACGGCTGAAATACTATTGGGTGATGTGTAGGAGTAATAGACTTCACGAGCCGATCACAGGGTTCATTTTCGGCTTAGTAATCCAGGAGCTTTGGCCCGGTGACGTTTTCCACAGCCCTCGGTATCGCCCACCTTGTACAATCTGTCTAAACGTCAATTGAGGCCTCACGACGGACTGTTTGCACCATGGCATCTTCAAGACTAGTTGCTCGCTCGACGCGCGCCCTCTTCTCCCTCCAGCGCACCCAATGCCGTACTTTCAGCATTTCCACTATCCGCCACAATGAGTTTGAAGCCCTCAACAAGCGCACCAACGACACCTCCGAGACGTACCGCAAATACCAAATCGAGAGGCCGCTGAACCCTCACCTTACCAACACCACCTCTACTATTGCCAATGAGATGCCTTCGATTGGCGAAGACGCTGCCCCGCCCGAATTGATCACCAATGCCGACAGCAAATTCACACCTAAAGACTCTGTGCCTGAGAACACTAAGCGCATGACGGGCGGAACACAGGGCAGCAAGGACCAGGACGTCAGCGGGGCAAACAGCGAACTAGGTGTTGGCGAGATGGAAGGCGCCAAGTTCAAGGTCGAGCCTATTCGCAGGACTGGAGAAGACCCCAACACTATGCGTGCGAGGTTATTATGTCCGTTCATACATTGCCCATCTCCTATTCCTCACCGCATATACAACATCTGTACCTGGGCGAAGCATGGCTAACGAGTAATTAGATCAGAGCCGCAAGAGGGGAACCCTAGAAAGTGATCTCCTTCTCAGCACCTTCGCCGACGCCCACCTAAGCACCATGTCTCCTTCATTGATGCAGCAGTACGACACTTTCCTCGACGAAAACGACTGGGACATTTACTACTGGGCAACTCAAGAGCCCACACCCACGTCCCACGAGACAGCCGAGGGCGGTGGCTCTGCAATGTCTACCGCCAACGCACAGGGCATGGATGCAACGGCACAGACGAAGTTGCCTGAGAAGGACGAGCGTAAGAGACAACCTGGAGAGGGTGAATGGGCGCAGACGGTCGGCACTTTCAAGCCTGCGTATAGGCCTGTGCCTAGCAGGTGGAAGGGCAGTGAAATTCTGAGCTTGCTCCGGAGGCATGTCAACGAGCGTAAGGCAGGAGGTGTCATCGAGGGCGAGGGTAAAACACAACAGGAAGGCAAGGGTCTGGGCATGATGCCCGAGATCAAGAACTTCGATCAGTAAAGCAACCATCTCACTTTTGTTCACCTTGTCCTGTAGGTTTACTGTATAGATAATACTCTTAACCGTCCTTTCATGTCCTGTATATCTCTCAACTGTTTCACCCACAGGCCATCTCTGCACTTCTTCCGGGATCCTTGCTGTCATGCTCTCTTTTTTTTTCTTACCACAACGTACATTGCGCAAACGAGACACCACATAATTACTAGCCTGTATTTCCTCTTGAGTTACTTGATCCGGAACTCATTTCCTCCGTTTACGCATTTCCGCACCAACTCCCACGTGTTCTGCGGCAATTCTAGTTAGATTTCCCCGGAGCTTTATGTCATTACCCCGGTTCAATTGCCCCACACGGCAAAGCTCGCTTCGGCATTTCATATGTTTCGAAACTACGCCTGGTATACCGGCACCGGCTATTATTGGAGGAAGTACTATTTCTCACTCTTCTAGACTGATCATTCGGTGTCACGTTCAAATGCAAATGGCTGACGGTGTAAATTGAAGGGGATGTGTTGCCGCATGTAGAGGTCTGTCCGCCATTCTCAAACGTTGCTCTTCAGTGACGGGTTATATGATGAGTGCTGGTATATAGCTGCTGGTTCTTGGGTGGTTGAGAGGCATCCCATCTTCAGCATCGATCATCCTCGTTCGCGATGCGGTTTACGTCTCTTCTCCTCTTTGCCAGTGCGGCACTCGCCGCCCTGCCCTACAAAGGCGCAGATTGGTCTTCCCTTCTTATCGAGGAAGCAGCCGGCAAAAAGTACAAAAACGCGGCTGGTACGGTCCAGCCCTTTGAGACCATTCTCAAAAACAGCGGCGTAAATACTGTTCGCCAACGCATATGGGTAAACCCCTCAGATGGGAACTACAACCTCGATTACAACCTCAAACTTGCCAAACGCGCGAAAGCGGCCGGTTTAGGCATTTACCTCGACTTCCACTACAGCGACAACTGGGCCGACCCAGGCAAACAAGTCGTACCAGCAGCGTGGAAATCGCTAAATCGCGAGGCCCTCATCAAGCAGGTATACGACTACACCAAGAACGTGATCAATACCTTCTCCACCAACGGCATCGCCCTCAATCTCGTTAGCATCGGCAATGAAATCACACCCGGCCTCTTGTTCCCTATTGGCCAACTCTCTGGCACCGATGGACCGAAGAACGTTGCCGCGCTACTTAAATCAGCATCCAAAGCCATCAAAGAGTCCTCCATGAGCCCCAAGCCCAAGATCATGATCCATCTAGACAATGGCTGGAACTGGGAGACACAGCAGTGGTGGTACGACCTCGTGCTAGGATCAGGTGGTGGGCTGTCGGCCGCAGACTATGATGTCCAGGGTGTATCCTACTACCCCTTCTACAACAGCGCTGCCACGCTATCTGCGCTCAGCACAAGCTTGAACAATATGGCGAAAAAGTATGGCAAGGAGGTCATGGTTGTTGAGACGAATTGGCCGAGTTACTGCCCCAACCCATCAACTGCTTTCCCTGCGGATGTGAAGAGCATTCCAATCAGTGTAGATGGCCAGACGCAGTGGATGAAGGAGGTTGCGAAGCGTGTGGCTGCTGTTCCAAACGGTAAGGGTACAGGTCTTTTCTACTGGGAGCCAGCTTGGATTGAGAACCCGGGGCTGGGTAGCAGTTGTGGGTGGAACCTCATGGTTGGGGATGACGGCAAGGTCATGAGTAGTCTGGCCGTTTTCGGCAGCATCTGAGTGACCATTCTCTGTCGCTTCAAAACTGTAAATATTGCACGCGTTAGCACATCAGCAAGGCTATATCAGAAACATTAAACAAACTCCCAAGTGTTCGCGTGTGATCGCAACTCACCCACGTATCAATATGAACGAGTTGAACAAAAAACACGTGAAAGTGAAAAGTATTAAAAAGCAATGACAATGGTCAGAACACATTTCGGGTGGTCAAGCCATCTTTGATGTTTGGGTGGTTTCATTGAGTACATAGCAGTGAAGCAGTGCAGACTCCTTTCCCTCCCTAGTCAAAAAAGCAGCCCAGTCCATTCCGAATGTGCAAAGGAAGATGTGTCAGGGTTCGTGATGGCATCATATCCTTCCGCTAAATGCCTTTTCGTAACCTCATTGCGCCCGCAGCAAATGATCAACCTACTGCTCCTCAGAGTAACCCTCACCACCAGCTGGCTGGGCCTCGCCCTCGCCCTGCTCGGCCTGCCTGGCCTGCTCTGCGGCTTGCTGAGCAGCGATGGCCTTGGCGCCGTAGTCTTGCGACATGGGCTGGACAACGGGCTGCTCCTCCTTGGGCTCGATGATGGTGACGGAGTCGGGCAGAGTCTTGGATGGGCCGGCCTTGCCCTCGGGGTCGGAGCCGCGCATGATCTTAACCTTGATACCGAGGACACCCTGGCGGAGCAGGACGTGGCGGGTAGCGTGGTCAATGAAGTCCTTGGCGGGCTGACCGGAGTGGATCATGAAACCGTCCTGTATGACGTTAGTATGCCAATTCCTACTGCATCCCATGTGCGTATGCCTACAGTGAACTTCATGCTCTTGGCACGGGCGGCCCTGAGCTTTCCGGAAACAACAACCTCGCAACCCTTAGCGCCAGACTCCATGATGAACCTCAGGACACCGTAGCAAGCCCTTCGGACGGCCAGACCATTGAGAAGCTTGTATCGGAGGGACTCGCACTGGGCGACGGCGGAGAGACCACGGTTCTGAACCTTGGCGGCGTAGAGGGAGACGGAGTTCTCGGGGAACTTGAATCGCTTCTGGATGAGCGAGGTGAGCTCACGGATGCGGCGACCCTGCTCTCCAAGAACCTCCTGGGTGTGTGTGGCGCGGATGATGATGTCGGTGACAGTGGGGGTGACGCGGACCTCGACGCCGGAGTAGCCCTCCTCGGCCAGCTCGCGCTGGAAGAACTCGTTCAGCTCGGCGTAGAAGACACCGTCTGTAGGAGGTGATGTTAGCGACCGGTCTGTCTGTGTGCGCAATGCCCCTCATATCTCGCATTCGACATCTTGAGCCTCGTGGGTTCTATGCCACGCTGCAATGACCCAAGATGCCCATCTCTTGCATGCTCCGTCTTCTACTTGTAGGGGGGGTATATCGTACCAGCAACGAACTTTCTCCTCTTGGAGCTGCAGGCCGTCAGTACTCATTCCCAGTTGCGCGTCTTTGCCATGCGATGGCGTGCAGGTAAACTCACATTGCGGTTTGAGTGGTGGCCATTTTGTCGAACTGTGGAAGGGCGTATCTGAACTCCGGGCGTGGGTGTTCAGAAAAGTCGAGCCGTTGTTATTGAAGTCGTAGTTGATTTCCGTGAGAGAGCGACCAAAATGCTAAGCGAAGCAAGTGGGCGCTAAAGCTCGGACCACACCCATTCATCATACGAAGAGGCTCATAGATGGCCGCATCTGGTCCCCCAATCATGAAAGCGTCAAGCAGTACACATAATAATTTCACCTGGTACAAAATATAATATTCGGTAACTGCATGCAAGAGTTTCCCAAACGCCGGTCAATGCCAAGCCCAGTCTCAGTATTCCCAAAGCGCCGCCGCGCCATCATCTCCTCCCTTCACATGCTAGAGATGCTCGATGGGGCCCTCAGGTAGCAGGGGCTCGTTCTTCCTTTCCACACATGCCTTGATCGGCGGACGAATGAGGTCATTGAACAAGAAGGTACCGTACACTAGCAGAGCGAAACCCGCAACCTGAAGCCACTTGAACGTCTCCCAGCCAAGGCCAAGCGACACGATCCAGATAAAGAGTGTGCGGCAAGTATCAATCGTGGAGCGCGAAGTAGCGGAGACGGTCCGAGTTACGGATAGACCGAAGAAGTTGAAGCCACTGCAACATGTTAGCGAGGATTGAGGATATGAATGGAAGAAGACATACCCAATGCTGACCATGATCAACAGCGAGGACACTGCGATGGCACGGTAGTGCGTCATCTGGTACAGTCCCTCTCTGGCGTTGAAGTATCCAGTTCCGATGGCGAAATGTAGGATGATCATGCCAATGAGCGTAACCAAGAAGCCAAAAATACCCTCCCAGCCTACAACCTTGATTGGCTCCATAGCATACTTCTCCATGATCCTCTCTTCAAGCACGAACTGTGTCGCAGTGAAGATTTGCGCACCAGCAATAAGCAGGACACCGATAATGGTCATGGCGGCCTGCGAAGTCGCCGCGTCGACACCAACCGAGCCGGTTGCCTCATCATGAATCGATTGATGACCGGGCGATGCTTTGTCATCTTTGGTGATAGCACCTGCGAGTCCGACAACAGCGACACCAGCTACGACAACAAAGAGCGAGAACCACTTGTAGAGACCAAGATGGCGCTTGAGGAACCACACGCTGAACAAACCGACAAAAAGGACCAATGCGCCTCTGGTCATCTGATAGATACTAGCAGCGACAAACAGCAGGCCAACGTTCATGAGCGTGGTTCCGGCAATATCGCAGCAGGCCGGAAGCGCCAACAAGAAGATGCTGCGTCCCTCGAGCGGTATTCTGCCCTCGTCATCGGGATGTGCGGGCCTCAATGGGTTGGCGACAGCACCCGTTTCACTGTCATCTGACCCTTCATTATCTGGAATGGCCTCGTAGCCAGCCTTTGCGCTGGCATACCGCTGGTAGAGTTGGAAGACACCAATCACCAGCCAGCAACCCATTTCACCCATAAACATCTGAAGGGTCTGCAGGACAGGTTGTTCGAAATGGTCGCGATGTTTCGGCGAAGGGGAGTCGCAGTTGTTGACGCATTGCATGTCCTAGTTGCGCGCAGTCAGCATTTGGCTGCAGGGGAGCTGCACGGAGGGCTTTACGTACTTGGTACTTGGTTAGCAGTGTGTTACACACACCCGTCAACAGCATCATAGCCACCAAGAAGGGCACTGCAGCTTTGACCGCCATGATGGAGATGAGTCGAGCTTCCGGAGCTCAGCAACGCTTATCGGACGCGGTATCGCAAAGTGATGGGTTGTGGACAAGAACGCAAGCTATGTCCAGATGGAATGCGGGGGGGATGAGGTGGAGGGATAACAGAGTCGAGATCGAGGCAGCGACGGCAAGGTACTAGGCAGCTCTGAGCTGCGACCCGTGACGGTTGATGGCCGAGTGAGGCGCGTGAGGCTGCGTGACGACTGATGCGCCTCGGCGATAAGAGATGGCGCTAACGTCCGGCTGCGTTCCCGACCGTCTCTGCAATAGAAGCATCCTTGCAGCTGCGTCTCTGTTCCCCAGCTTCTATTCACTCTTGCTTCTATTCATTCATTCAATACTCCTCGCGCATACTCTACCTGTAGTCCGACACGTCTGTTGTTCTTGCAACGGAAAGCATGCCTAGCCTGTCGGAATCGCCGTCGCTATTCCAAACTGTCTCACTGCCCGTTCGGGTGATGGGGACGCGTGACCTAGTCAGTCACGGTGCCTAAGGAGCATTTCCGCAATCGGATCAGTGCACATCGCCTGTGTTCCTTTTTGAAGACATAACTATGAGATTCAATGGGTATCTAGGTCTATGCGATAGTTCGCGCTCTGTACCTGAAATGGCAAAGTACTTTTGAACTAAAATAACGACATATCGGGTGCGACGAGACTCTCCAATCCAAATTACAAGAACCACCTAAAGTCTGGGTTCTTGGGTCCATCTCTCAGTTTCTCGGTTGAAACATCCCTAGCAGTGTGGTTGACGCCCTGTTTCGCGTTCCTCCTCTTATTGTCTACAACCATGTAGGCACCCAGCAGCGCTGCACACAAACATCCAGTCGCTCCGAAAGCTGCAGTAGTCGCCAGCGCAGGGATGTACTCTGGCGCATCCTGTGGCCTGAAGATGTTCGAACTAACGACACCCATCAAGTTTGCCAGCGGCACACCAACCGAGGTAAGGGTTACACGCCGGTTCTCGTCGGCGACGTTGTTGTTGTACCATGTGGAGAGGAGAACGGAAGGTGCAGATGTACCCCATGTCATCATGAAGCAGGCGAAGTAGGCAACGGTAAGGGATTGTTCTACGTCAATGGTGGCGTAGATGATGAAGCCGATGAATGTGAGCAGAAAGCCGAGAGCGATGAACGGGAAGCGGAGACGAGTAAAGTCCGAGGCAAAAGCCAAGATGAGAAGAACAATTGCTCCAACGATGTTGGGCGCTACAGTATAAAGGTTCGTCTTGATGTGATCGTATCCTAGTCGCGCGACAATCTGTGGCAGAAATAGCGATACGGACTGCAGCGGTACACCGAGACAAATTTCAATGGCTAGGAAGCCATAGGTTGATGCCTCTTTGAAAATACCAAGAGCGTCTTTTAGATTAAACTTTTGGTCAACGACCGATGAAGAGTCGATCTGGATACGCGTGTATGCGAGTTGCTTCTCTGACTCATTGAGGAATTTGGCTTCGAAGGCGTTCTTGGGGAGGTACCAGTAGGCGAAGAAGGAGAAGCAGACTGTGAGTGCTCCCTCAATAATAAACAGGTAACGCCACGAGTCAAGCTTTGACTCGATCTGGAATACACCGAAAGCGAGCAGTCCACTGAATGCGTTTGCAATATTGGAAGCGGCATAGAATAATGCCAGTCGTCTGGCAAGCTCTCCTCGACGGTAGAAGGTGGTCAAGTAGTAGATGACCAATGGGAAGAATGCAGACTCAGCCATACCTGTGTAACGTTAGTTGTACATCCATGCACACTTTCAAATCGAATACTCACCCAAAAACCATCGTAGAGCCATCATACCACTCCAATTCTGCACGCTAGCAGCGAGCAGCGTCGCACTACCGAAGCAGAACATCATGATCGGCAGCACACGATGCGGCCCGTATTTCTTTCCCAGCATACCAATCGGTGGCGCAAAGATGACATATGGTACGTAGAAGATACTCAGCATGATGTTGTATTGGTTGCCCACGAAACCAAGATCTTTGTCCATGCCGTCCGTCTTTGCGTTGCCCAGATTGCCCTTGTCGAGCGCGTTGAAGAGATACATGACAGCCAGCATGGGCAGAATCCTGAGATCAAACTTCCACGTCAGAGCCTTCTCGTGCTCGTATGTAGGCAGATGCTCGGTCGTTCCTTCGACTGGTACAGGTGCGTTGGCATCTTTGGACGAGGATAGGGAGGCCGTGACTTCGAGGCCGTCTTTCGCGAGCTCAGGATCTTTGTTCGTCGACATATTGATAATTCGAGATGTCGAGAACGCGTTCAGATATTGAAGAACCTAGATGAGATGTCGAACTCGGGAGCGACGCAATCTGTATGCGCTTCTAGGAAGGTCGTGGAAGAAGGTGCGATGCGACTCGACGTCGAAGAATCCGATTGCTTGCTCTGTCTTATGTACGATCACCATGAGCTAGTAACTGCGATTATAAAACCAATAGAAACTGCATTCATCCCGTGGAGTTACGTGCAACCTCAGGCTACACGCTAACGCAGCCGGATATCCCAGGCGTTACATGGCGGTAGCGAGTGCAAGGTAACATCCTCCGCTGTCTATCTCACGTTGCGCATGGTCCTTCTGATAAACTCCCTGCTCTTTCTGACCAATACCGATTATGTCGCCTCGTGTCGCGCGCAGAAGCTGGGGTCTTTAGTGGTTCGGCAGCGACCCCAAAAGAGGGATCGGCATGGAGGATTGGAGGATTGGAGGATTGGAGGGGTTCATCCGAGATACGACATGATAAGAAAAGGCCCGTCGCCATGCGATATCGGAAGGATCCGTGAAGATGGCAGTTGACATCAAACCTGCGATAATTTATCGGTGAGCTTCTACCATCTAGTTTTTCTGTACAAGTAGCATTAATCGCGATGCTAGAAAACTTGGAAAGTTTCTGCGCGTGGGTAGGGAAAGTGGAGTGAAGTTCGGGGGAAGTCCCCCGCACTTGGTAACGACCTAATCAGGGGCGGATTGCCTGATCCACTGCCATGCATACCTAGGTACGAAGAAGCTCGTCTCTCTCATGTAGTAATTACTACCTGAGTAACCCAGAGGAATTTTGTTGACTGTAGTGTCGGCAATACCCCTATCGTATCCGGCACTGTCAGAGAACGAGCATCAAAGATAACCCAAGTGCACGATTCTTCTACGGAACCACACGAAACATGAAATTTTGAACGCTGAATACCTCGGTGACTTCAAGTCAGTCTGACCGTACTGGTCTCTGACAACAATCATATAGCCCTCGTGCCGGAGCTGCAGAAACCAATACCGATCCTTTCCAACGCTGGAATTTGGTTCACAGTACAACGATCGTTCTCAATCATAAAATCTTTGATTAAGCGGAGATATGGAAAGATAGTGTCACTACGAACATGGAGATTGGATTTGTGAAGCTCCAATCCAATGATCTGGTCGATTGTAGTATTTAGGCACGGTGCTTCCTGATCGTTAAAAACAAAGACCGCACAACCACTGTCTTGCATGGTGTCTCTCATAGTTGAAGTCGAACTCTCCTCATTTGTAGGAATGAGGTGGGGTTTCGTATGTCCGGCACGGACTACCAAAACTTCCACGACAACCTCCTTAACCGGGTCCAGCTCCCCTAGTAGAACCAAGATTGAAAGATTTGGGCCTTTCTTGCATTTCCTCCTATGCCAGAGTATCATTTCATGCTATCACTTCTTGCTACCCTGGACTACCTAGAATGTTGGCACACAGGAATCTTTGCTGTGTTTAGGCTCTTGAAGTATTAAGATAAATCCATCGGTGTTTTGTGTCTTCATAGTCCAGCGTAGTATGAGCTATTCCGTGCGAGCTGTATTCGCTTAATCACTCACCCATAAGCAGACAGAGCATCTGTCTAGAATGTGAGATTAAGCGTAGCGTGAGAGTCTATCATCTTGTGCCTGTTTTGGCCACTACCCTTTCCATCTACTATGATACAGGCAAGAACGGCATGTCTATCGGAGTTGTTTCCAGACCACCTACTCTTAGTGAAGCCGTGATAGAAGCTCAACTGCTGATCTCGTATCCACAAATTCCTGTCGCACTTAATTTCACACAAAAGAAGTTCTGCATCAGGAAGTTATATTGTTTGGGGTGACAGCAAGCGCTTCTGAAAAGCCAGAGCCCGAGTCAGTCGAGGCAAATTTACTTGACAGGATACTCTTTGTTCTAATGACCTTCGATTATGAACCGTACGTAATGCTTCGCTTTTATGGCTTATCTTAAGCGGCTTCGTAAAACTGTTGCGGTCTGGGAGCATGTAGGAGCGCTCATTGGTATTGCCGGATTCAATTACGACAAGCGGAACGAAAGAATTCGGATAGATGAAAGTCATATTGCTGCCTCTGTGGCACCAAGCATTGAGCTCATTATACAAGATGGAAAAAGAATCTACCTACAAGTAATCGACTGTAAGTCGCCATGTAAGGTCGAAGACATCCTTGAGGGTATAGGGCGCAAAACTCAACCGATTTGGCATTTTGGCAGGTCGCTGGTCACATATAAGTCTGTCATGCTTTCGTGCATTGAGCGGCAATTATAGATGCCCCGAATTCGACAATCATGGCGTTATAGTTGTGGTGTTTCTTCGCCATTAATTAACAATGGTACTTTCCGGATGTATCAAGCTCAAAGCTAAGCAGTAATAAGTCGGACACGCATATTACTCTTCAAGGCCCTGCGTTACATGTTTTTCCCTGCACGCCGTCTTGGCTGGTGGATACCGAATGGGGGTTATCAATGCCGGGTGGTACGAAGCGATACGGTATCGGAGTACTCACAACCAAGCATCTCTTTTAACAGACTTCTTGCGTCTGAGCGCACGACGATTTTCCGGAAACAGAGGCTAGTAAGCGTCATCCCAGTAGGGGAAAGGTTATTGCTTTCGTTGCTCGGGTTACTAAAAGATTGCATATTTTTGACATGGGAGCTAGCATTTTATCTTCGGAATCGTCTATGGTCGAGAAGAGAAATTGCGTAACCCGAGATTCTTAACTACGTCTTGTGGCTGTTGGTAACATGGGACGAACGTTAGACCTAGAACGCACTTGAGAAATTTGCGCTGTGAAGCTGACGCATCCAATCGCACTATACAACGCCAATGGGTATCCTGGGTAAAAGAAAGAAAGAAGCGAGGTTTTACTCGTGAACGCCTGTACCAAGTATGAATAAGAAACCTTGTACATATGGGAAATATGAAACCGAACGTTATTGCCTCATGGATTGTGGGCCGCTTCTTTCCCCTTGGAAGAACGAGGATGCAGAAAATTGAGTCCGCCCTTTGCAACACCAGCAACGTTGAAGTGTAGGGGCTCCTTGGGGCCCTTTTCCCTCACTGGCATCTTACGCTTGGACCGGCCCGAGACATACATTGGCTGCTGTGCATGACCGTTGCCATTCACGTTGGGCATGCTTTGCTTCGACCGTAGCTTGGGTTTCTTGTCACGATGCTCATCATCAGTGGTTTCCGTATCGAAGCTGCGAAGGCTGCTACGCTCGGAAGAGAAACGTGGGTGGCTAGAATGGCTCGATGACTGGGTTGGCGCGCGCTGCAGAGGACTAAGAGGACTCAGTCTGGAGGAATGAACAGATGATGCCGTTTGAGCGCGCTCGATCGGACTCAGCATAGCAGCGGAGTTGGCAAGGACGTCCAGTCCCGAGGGCGCCCTAGTCGCCATCGAGTGAGTTCGAGATGAATAAGTAGGAGGAGGATCCTGGTAATCGTACATAATCTCTGAGTCCAAGCTCTTGTATTTAGCAGTACCGTCGAGTTCATCGTCGTGTTCCCAGCAAGTCTCGTCGACACCAGTAACTGGGGGTAGAAATCGAATCTCGTTCCAGGTGACGTCTTCATACTGCAGGGTGATGTAGAGAATGTCTCCCTGCATCTTGTCGTGCGCAATACAGTGATCTTCTAGGAAAGGATAGTCCCATACGCCGCGGTGAACGAGATCGGGTGGTAGAAGCGTCAGCGCCATGCGACCGAAAGGTTCGTCAGCTGGGCGATGGCCGGTCATGGGCATCCAGGGTCTACCGCGGAAGACACCCTTGAAGGCAGTCTCGATGCCATTCGCAAAACAGGAGCTGTCCTGGCTGGGGAACTCGAGGTTTTGCAACAGCTTGCGTGAGGCACATCGCCGGTAGCCATTGCTGTCAGGATCGTATGCGAACCTTTGCGACTTGCGCGGAATGAAAACAACGCGAACACTCCACGACAGAGGGTATTTCTTATCAGTTCGGATCGGAAGTTGACCAAGAGTATGCTGTGACTGCATCATGAGCGGCATTGGTGGGGCAGGAGAGGCCTTTGGGGTTGACAGATGTGCTTTTGGCGTGGAAGCAGCGGGTGTTACGTCTCGCGACATACCACTAAACTGCTCCACTCGGTCGACCCGGTTCTCCAAATCCATGCTGAATTCGTCGACCATGGTCAGGCGCTCGCCCTGCACCTTGATCTGGTCGCTGAGCTCCGTTGTTCTGTCTACCACGGCCTCGACCCTGTCGTCGATGGAGAGTTTGAGAAGTTGCATGTTCTCGTACATGCGCGCTTGTACTGCATGGTTTGTCCGTACCAGCTCTTCTCGAGCCAGACGCTCTCTGAACAGCTCCTGCTTTAAATGTTGCTCGAGCGTCTCGAAACGCTGCACCTCTTGCTTCAGTCGCTTCATTTGTTCTACGGCATGCAGGTATGCCTCCATTGACACGGTCGAGATTGGCTGAGCCTCATGGTTCCAGGCCTGGTGTCCGCACCCACAGCGAGAGCGGATGAGGGAATCTGGATAGAAGCTACGGCAAGGGCAACGCTGGCGGGCGCCATTGCCCTCAGACGGTGGGATGATGAAGCCGCATTCTCCGCGCGGGAGCTGTGCCTCGTCGCCAGGCGCGGGCTCTGCAGGCAGATGGACGGGGGCCTGAGTGCTGCTATGGAACATCAGGAGTCGACCCGAGGTGGTGGTCGTAGCGTGGTTGCTGTATGGGTGACGGGTGGCTCATGGAAGGCCGAGAGAGGGGGTCTCGAGGGTCTTTGTGTATTGGGAAAGAACGACTGTGGATATGGATGCGGACTGCACTGCAGTAGGGACGGAGCCAGGAGCCAAGAGCCTTGGGTACGAGGGTTAGCTGGGGCAAGGCTCTAGCAATATACAGTGCACAAGATAAGCAATCAAGGCATACCTAGATTCCGTGCCAGACAGGCGGTGCACGCGGGAGCATCCGAATGGAAGGTGGCACAATCAAAAGGACGGGCAGGACCTGTGCACCCGTGGGTGGGGAGGGAGTTTTGGGGCAGCGGTAGGGAGCGTGAGGGCGGTGGTGCTCAGGTTTTGGGGCCCATGGGATGTGCAGGTACTCTTTGTTTTTGGCATTGGAACTAGCTCCCGCGCCGGGCGTGGCCAGCCCTGTCCTCGGCGGGGACAGTGCTGTGCTGTTGCGGGTGCGGTTGAAGCTGGAGTTTGGGGTGTGTGTGGTGGCCGCCGAGCCAGGAGTAAGAGATAAGACTCACGCCTTCAGCCAGAAAACGCGCCAATGACACGGCCAGCGTGGGAGCCCCGAGACGGCCTTGGATTCGCCGCAGGCCCATCTGCTCTCTTATTGCGTGCCTGAGCTGCTGCAGCCGCAATGCCCTGCAGCCCTCTCGACACCTGCTCACCACGCTTTATCGCGGCCACGGACCGAGCATTGTTGCTGGCAACGCTGCCCAGCACCACATATGCGCGCGTCTCCACGCCCTTTGACGGTGAGCGAAACCCCACACGAGCCGAGCCACCAGGCCTGAGGCCATTTGTAACACTTCTTCGTCATAGCATCTGCTCGTCCAAGGTCGGCACGCGTGCACTCTGCCGTGGACACGACCGTCACCCTTCGATAGCCCGTACCAGAAGCTTTGTAGACGTCCATGCACGATAATAGCTGTGATCCTCCGCTCCTTATCGCGACTTCCTGATACACCCCACGCAGCCTGGGGTTCGCTTATCTGATTGGCCTGCTTAGGGCCATCGCATCAACGCAGAACAACTTTGGAACCGCCTTCTTTTGCCAGCGCGCTGAGTAGCCAGATTGTCGCCCGATTGTGGCAAACTCACTCAATGCGAAGCCAGCCGGCGGCCATGTATAATCCATGGCTGCACTCATCCACCCGGCACTTGTGCTTCACAGCATGTGTTGCTACCAGAACCGACCCAATGCCCGTCGTTCCTTCTGCACGACGTCTTCGATGTGGGAAGACGCAACTGCCTCATTGGTATTTGAGTGCCAGCCTCACCCGCATCCTTTTCCATCTCTCCGTCTGTGATTCTTCCCTGATGCATGACCACCGCGACGCTTTCTCACCTCAACTTTGAGGTCGATGCTGACCCGAGTACGCCACATACGCCACCCTCTGTTCGTGCGACAAACCCTCTCCCTCGCCCTACCTAATCACCTTCAACTGTCTTCATGTGAGCCCGGTGCGTGAACAAGGCATTAGTTTCGCGCTGCCCATTCACGATACTTGCATCGCACGCGCCCTAGTCCAACGCGCTGTCACATGAGACGGTATGTCAAATGGTGCTGCAGGACGCGTACCAAGCTCAACCACGACATCCCACGCCACGTAAAGACGTTACACATGCAGTGCACACCGATGGTCCAAGTCGCCTCCAGTCAACTACCATAGGCAAAACGTGAACGATGTTTGCCATTCTAATTCATCCCACGGCGCGGCAGGTTCATCAATTTTCATGGCTTCGTTTCCATTGTGGTGGAACCGATGGGGTAATAGATACCGAATCCTTCAAAACTTTGACTGCACTTTTGCTCCTTCGAGAACTCCTATGACATTCGTGCAACTTGCCAATTCTTTCAGTCGTGTTGCACAACCGCCATATCCCACGCCTACACAGCAACCTTGTACCATCCTCCTCCCTCGGCGCTGCAACTGTGCGCTCGCCCAATGACATCGCATCGCTGACGGTTGCTCTGTCGCGGCTTGTACTCTCAATCGTTTTCTGGCGTTTTATCCAAATTCTGGCCAACCCAACAATTCCGCCCCAAGAAAGTTAGTCTCACTGCGGGAGCATCCGTGGGGAAGCGGTGGAATGTATATCGATCCCTTCCTGAAGCGGCTGGAGACTGTTGCACACATGTTATGCCACGCGCTGTGGACTCGCTGCAAGTCATTGGCGTGGTTGTCGCACTTGTTTTTCAAAGAGTTGCATGTTTCCGTGTGCTGAGACGCCAGGTCGAAGAAATCCTCGTCTTTCAAGGTTACCATGCTTTAGGTCGGGTTTATCCAGCTCTTCGCGAGCTCTGTTTTCGTGATAGGGCAACGTCCTAGGCCCCAAAGTACGCGCAGCCTACGAAGCTTGTTTGATGAATTGTTTTTGCGATAACACGGACACGCTTACCTTCGTATCAACAACGTCAGCGTCAGCGAGAAATAGGGCCTTTTGACAACCGTCGTCACCATTGCTTACGGACAGAGCGGTTCGGCACTATTATTGCACCTCCCGAACCCCCAACTTATTAGCCATCCAGTCTGGTCTTGATGAGAATGCGTAACTTCCCGCGGAATTTCCCATGCACAAGGCAAACCTGGGTAGGTTGGGCAACATGCGACGATGGCGTCCTTCACGTTCGGACCTCGGGCCGTACCCTTTCCGAATCCTGCCAAGAGCTCCGAACATCAAGCTCTCCGGACCATCCTCACCAGCGAGTCTAGAGTCGGAGGTTACTCTCTTTGTTGCATACTCCACTGTGCTACTTCGACGATTACCAAATGCCGGAAGAGAACTGGATTGCCCACGGAGGTGTGCCCGCATGTGACTTATGCCATGCTCGGAAGGTCTGCCCTAAATGTGGGTACCTGCATTTGTACACAAGCATTGACAAACACCAGGTGAAATGCGATCGCAAAGAGCCATGCGCAAACTGTGTAGCGGCCAAGGCTGAATGTCTGCGCAATCGGCACAAGCGCGTCCCGCGACCCAAAGTTCGAACGTAAGCAATCATCTGTCCCGCGACCAAATTAGGCTGTGTAGAGGCTTTGCTTTTGTCCAGGTGCTCCAGTCTATCATTACCCTTCGGCTCTGATCATGTGTAGGGACGAGAAAATAAAAGCTCTAGTAGAACGGCTCTCAAATCTCGAACATTCTGTTCAAAGTGTCCATCGTAGCCCAAGTTTGGCACAGGAGCAGGAGACCGTAAATAGCTTTGCTGTGCCAACTATTGAAGCGACTTCAGATCGACCAGCAAAGAGACAGAGGACATCCAGCTCGCTAGATGTGCCAGCCCCAGCCCCAGCTCAGGATGTCGACAATAGCCCACAGACAGCAAATGAGGCTCGCATCCACATCAGCAAAGAGCTCTCTACCAATGGCTTACTGTCGAGCCATCAACGCTCAGTCCTCGAAACCGCCATATCATTTGTTGACCAATTGTCCCACACGCCCACACCAACCATGCCAGACCGCAGCACATTTGATCAGTCGATGCATGTCTCTACTGATATGACTAAGCACGAGATCTTTCATGTCATCCTCGGTAGTAAGTATGCCTCTATGAAATCTTTGACGTGAAGCTGATAGTGAGGTCAGCTGAATTCAAGGAACGAGGCAACGCCGCCGTTCGCTACCATACTGTCGATCATGTGCCACCAAAGGCGTTCGAGAAGATTGCACTTGCCCTTATGGAAGGTACTGCTGATGAGAAGACTCTCAATCTGTATCGAGTCATCGTTCACTTTCAGGCAGCTGTTGTACTATATGCGAGCCAGTTGCAAGGCCCTAAGAGTGCAGCTGTCCAACGACACATCCAACAAATGGAGTTTAATCACCTGATAGCAGCGCTTACTGCTCTAGATAAAGTCAGCTTCTTAACTGCGCCTTCTCTTTTACTCGCGCAGGCATTGGTTACCGGAGTAAGGTATCCATAGTCGTATTACTTGGAACGATGGACTAATTAAGAGCAGGCTACCATGATGCAGATCATGGGCAACCCTGTGAGCTGCTGGGAACTTACTGCCCATGCATCGCGCACTATCGTGGCTCTTGGCTATCATCATATTGACGAACCGATACCAAAAACTGACACCGAGAGCGAGATATATGCCATAGTCGGTCAATGTGCCTATTTTGATAGCGTGATGAGCCTCTTGCTACTTCGGCCACGATCTCTTCCTCAACTCCAGGTAAAGGCTTCGTACCTGTTGCGAGCCGATCCAGCCAGCCCCATGAGTGTTCTAGAACTACTTCCTATACTCGACAAGATCTTGGATCTATCGTTGGAAACCAAGCCGTCGCCAGCTATACTGAACGAAGAGGTGGCGCAATTGCGAACAAAGATGCAGGGCATCTACGAGCTTATGGAGAAGGTATGCAGACCTACCCCTTCCTAATTAAGACTTTAGCAGACGCTCATACTTTGCTAGGAACGACAACTGCATCTCCTAGATAGCAGAACTGACGCTCTCATACACTGGAAAGGTATGGAGTTTAGGTACTTTTCTACCCTAACTTCAGTCCACCGTCTAAGCCCTACCGTTACGACAAATCCATCAGAACGAGAGGAGTGTCTTCAAAGTGCCCGGAAGGCATTGGAGTGCGCCAAGGATATAGAAGAACTTGGAAGATCGTTGGATCACTTCATCGAAGGCTATGACCCTTATCTCGCTTGGTGAGCGTAAAGCTGTTCCAGTGAAGGATCCGTAACTAATGACCATCAGGAGTATGCTCTCTTATCCACTCTGCCCCTTCTTCGTCGTTTTTTGCAACGTGGTCGGCACGTCTAGCGCTCGAGATTTCCAGCTCCTCCAAGATGTTACTGACGGCCTTTCCGGGCTCGTTACGGAAAACAAATATGTTCACCGATTGCATCGGCTGTGCGCTACACTGCTGGGTCTTTGTAAACCTCTCGTACGGACTTCGGACCTTCACGAGCAAGTACCACAACCGAATGGAGGATCGGCTGCACCGTTGGGGACCTGTCCTCTACCAGCAGGTTTCGGCAATGGTCCTGATATTTTAAACAGCGGCGGAAGTGATGTAACCCCTAGCATGATGCCTTCATCGTGGAATGACGACATGATGTGGCAGTTGTTCCAATCGCAACCTTCTCTTGACTGGTTCAACGCTGATATATTAGACCCTTCGTGGGGCCTTGGACAAACGCAGTAAATGAGAATCGGAAGTAACCAATACTTTTTTGCTTTATTCACACGTCGGCCATGGTTATATGCATAGTATGTAGTAGCACGACGCTCATGGACATGTACGTAAAGTTTTATACCCAGTCCTCAAACTCACCTCTGTGGACTAGTCTAGCATGCCCCTCCAGTTTGCCTTTCTGTTTCGTAGGGAATGGACTGCCCGCAGCGCTTTCGCTACGATCGCCATCAGCATTGGGCGTCAAACATAAAAATTGACATGTTTTGTCTTACCGTGCCTCTTCAGCTCTTGCACGCGATCAAAGGTCGTACCAACACACTCTTCCCACTGGCATTTGAACATAGTTACTTCTATCTCATCGGCATCTGCTATCCCGAATGTTGTCTCTGACAGGTGCTGTGCGTGGCGGAAGTGGCAGTATCACACCAATAACTGGATAAAATTCCCGATGTTCAAGTTCAGTAAGAGTGCAACTATGCCGCGGTAAAGTACCATCAGTCTCGCGATAACTTTCGTAGACGACACCGTTGCGTGATACAGGCTTATCTTATGATTGGATTTCGGTACGATGCTACGACGGACCATCGGATGCCAAACGATTATTATAGGATCTATGAAGCTGTTAGCCCTGTACTCGAAGAGTACAGGCAACTTCACTACCTTTCATTCATCGAATGCAACTGGCTAGCCGCAGATAGATCCCCAAACAGATCGCTCGCATCTATTAGACACACCGAAGAAGCATCTCCAGAACGGTAGTTGGCATCTATTCACTCCGTTTGAGGCATGGTGGTTATGTACAAGTGCCTTGGAGCCCTCAGACATCCCATCTGTCCAACACAATTTACCTTCTTCATCCGGAGGTACTGAAAGACCAGTCCAGTTGTTGTTCGCTCGGTGACCTAGTTTGCTTTCTCCATGGCCAGGGCTTGGTAATTAGTAGGTATCGCTGGCTACTAGAAGAACAACCTTTCGGGTGTCTCGATGGGAGCCTTGTAAACAAGATTCCAATCAGGCGATATTTTCCAACGTAATGATGGAGTATGAAGAAAGTCAGCCATACCGCAGCTTCACTCTCTGAAGTTAGGTACGGAGTCGTGTGATCAGCCGACGTACATTTGACCAAGTTAAAGCTCAAATACTGGCCGTAGCGGCGGTAGTCTTGCCTTTCGGGGTACTGAGAAGAACTATGTCTCCGCAAAAGATCGACAGTGCTCCGGATACTTACATATACGTATGAAGCACCACGACGCTACAGGTAAGATGCTTCGATTTAGGTCACACTAGACTAGTCCTTCAACTGCGAAATCTCCCACCAACCCGAGGGTTACAGTCGCTGTGTCCAATGAGACCGGACGAAACTTTTTTGTTTCATCGCTGTGAGTTCTTGACAACACGAACGCGGAGGTGCTTTTGTAGTCTTGGTTCATGCCATGCACATGTCGCTTAGTAGGTGCCTTTTCTTGACATGCAGCAGAAGATTTGACGAGTCTGATTTCAGCGTATGTGGCGTACCAAAGCACGAGATTCCAGTAGCTCCATCAGCCCTTGCTTGTCGGCTTCGCACTGTAATAGTCCTCACAACTTACATGCGGAGATCATCATGAATATCAACAGGAAAAAAAAGTACTTGCCAGGGGTATCTTTGTTGCATTCATCGTGATTGTGCATTATCATGTCTCATCAAATCTCTATCACCACCCCATACCTCGCAGGAACAATCAACTTGCTACTAAGAAAGTAGCACATACAGTTATTGCATCTCCATTTCAACCTCCTTTTTTGCCTCCGCCGCCTGGGTGGGTTTCCGACTTCTACTCCTGTTCTCTGCTTTCTTCTCCACTATGTCCGCCCCCAGTCCCAAATCGGCGATCTGAGTCGACGCAGGCTCCAAGGATTGTTCCGTACTCGCCTCGGAACTCAGCCTGTTGCTGTCCTCCAACGACTTTTTCACATCCTCTTCAGCGGCCTCATGAGTGACATCTTCGGCATTTCCCCCCGTTTCTGTACCGGTACTCAGATCCGAGCTTGGCTTGACGACTTCTCGTGCTACGTCTTCGCTCGGCCTACTGGTTGCTGCAGCTGGACTTACTGCCCTGTTCGTGTTGCTAGTGATGCCCAGCTTCTCGAAACCCGCCATTACTCCTTGCCTTAGATCCTGCCCTAGCGCAGCTGCAGCATCAAGAGGTTTTGGTGTGTTGGAGACTCTTGGGGAGCGATCGCCAACAGCGTGTGTAGGAGGAAGCTGGACAGTTGTACCTGCTCCAGTCGCTCCGTCCGCGGACTCTGTACCTGTGACAATGGGCTCCTGGACGATTGGAGTGCTCGTCCCACTCCTTCCAGTACTCTGGTTACTGGTCTGGGGTGTGAGATTTGGTGGCGCTTGAGGGCCAAAGACGTTCATCTCCTCGTCAGTACGACCAAAACATTCAGCCCACCACCTCGCCTCGCCTTTTCGAGGGAAGATCATGCGCTCCTTGCCTCGGATAGCGTCATCAATCTCTGGTTCGTACTTTGGGTTCATGAATTCTTGCTTGCGGCAAAGGAAATAGTCCCATACGCTCCTTGTTCGCTCCTTAGCCCTGGTGTCTACGCGCTCCTTTTCATTGTCGAACAGGAACGTTCCGTACTGACAGGAATAGAGATGATAGAGCAAGCGCCTCAGGAAGCGCTCGCTAAACTCAAATCGGGTTGGGTGCTGATAATGTAGTTGGTATACACAATCGAGAAATTGATGGAACACGGGTGACAGCTCGTTCACCTTGGTGACACGATGCTCCTCCGCAGCTCCAATCTGAACAGGCTTCGACGAGGGAGTATCGGCAACATCTGTGACATTTTCTGGCATGTTCGTTTCCGGGAGCTGATTGAGAGATTCGTTCGATTCGTTGTGGCGGTTGAACAGCCCTCGCGCACCACGAAGAGCATTCTCAAAGGCATTGCTGCCTCCAGTGCCGTCGTGCTTGCGCTCAATCTTTTCGTTCTCTATGGTGAACCACTTCTCATGGCTCAGAAACCCTGATCGATGTCGAAACATGTGTCCAAAGGAAAGCCAATCCTTCTCAACGAGGACGATGAAACCTTCCAGCGTCCGGTAATAGGGATCTAGCAAGATTTGACTGAGTGCACTCAACTGGCTCGTGCGATCCCAGCCATCGGAACAGTGAATGAGGACATGCGAGTGCATGATGCCAACCGTGCGGGCTATCAGCGCAGTTCCATCCAGTATGTTAGCAATGTGCTTGATCCAATTACTCTTGGCCAGAAGCTGCCTGTTTGGGGGAAACGGCACTAGATCCGACTCTTTCAAGGCCTCAATGACAGTATCAAGCGACTTCCGCATGACGTGAATATTATCAATTCCGAGGTATGCTTTCTCCGCTCCTGGATAATAGTCCATCTTCTCTGAACCAAGCCCAACAGCTTGCATCGCGTACGCATTTACTGTAGGCCTAGCATCAACAATGAGGTTCCGCTGCTGGGCCCCGTAGACTTTTGGCGCGTCGGCGTCTGTTTCCGAAGACGCTGTCAGGTCGTCTGCAGTGGTCCTTCCGGCATCGATACTCCCTTCCACTGCACCGACAAAAGAGCTATTAGCACTGGAATCGTTCAGGTTCACAACGCTTGTATCAGGAGTGAGCTCTGCAGAATTGGAGGAGGAGATATTTGCAGGTTTCCACCCGCGGTTAGTCGCCCAGATGGCTGCAACGAGCCGCTCATCTTGAGGGTTTCGATTCCCACGCAGACCTGGTGTGGGCTGTGAGCTTCGCGTTATGGAGCAGTTGTTGACAGGATGGCGGTAAACGAGGGCTGGTATCCGCTGTCGCGATCGGTATTCACCTGCGTACCTGAGAACGCTGTCCGAGACGTTGGTGGGAACGACAAGAAGGGCGGGATACGTCGGCGCATACTGTTCCACTCGTCAAGACCTTCCTCAACGTTACATGTGGCATACCATGTACCTTGTACTCCAAGTTGACTTCTGATATCCGCCAGCCCTTTTCCGAGTCCTTTGGGCTGATGCCCAGTCGCTTCCATTCGCGGCGCGCGTCGTAGATGTTCCAGCCATTCTGTTGGTCTTCTGGTGGTTTTGGCTGGTAGCTGAAGGCCAGTAGCTTGTCTAGTCTGCCTATCTTGCATGAGAGCGCCCGTATGCTATCGTACACGTCTCGCGCCTTCTTGTCATTCGGGAAGAAGAAGGCGAAGAAGGTAAAGTCGCGACATCGTATGCGGATCGAGGGCTCCTGGCGCAAGACGGGCGGACACGATTTGAGGGAGCAGTAGTTGATCATGGGATAGGTAATCCATACTTCTTTCTGCCGCGGTGGTTTCGCGTTGGCGGGAGCGTCGGCGGGCAGGCTGGGGAGGTAGCTGAAGACGAGATGGTGGGGCATGAGGTGCAGTGTGCCGTCGAAGCGCGTGCCTCTGCGGAGGAGGTAGACGTCCTCTACCTGCAGGCAGTGTCAGCGTACTCAAAGCAGTGCTCCAGCAGAGCTGCACGTCTCGGCGGCGTTTCTTACCTTGCTCACGCGTATCCGCTCCATGGCGACTAAAGGACATGCGACAATGAGTGCGGGTGGCCCGGAGCGGGGTGTGAAATCGCTATAAATATGACCCGACACACAAGACAAGCATCTAGAAAGAAGGATAAAGGCAGATGAGAGCGTCGCCTTGTCCAGCGCGCATGGTCAACATGAGCTTGTCGGCATGTGCCTGCCCTGTCATGCTCATGCCTTGTCCCGCCGCTTGTGTTTAGCATCTTGGCGATCAGCGTCATCTGAGTGTCCGCTTTTAGCACGCAGTCGTCACCTCTATCCATCAACATTCACTTGCACGTCGCAGTTGCACTTGACCTGACTCTCAAAACGCTTCCATCAACACCACAACAACACAGCCAAGTGCATGGAAAAAAACTGACCCAAGAGAAAATGCTTTCGTTCAACCGCGAGAACAAAACCTCGTTTACTACCAGTGCAGAGCACATCTAGAGCTCAGGTACACAAGCAAAACAGGCAACATGCTACATACTTACTTGGCTTGGCCAACAAGCTTACCTGGAGCCATTTATACTGGCAGCTGCTTGAATTACATGTACAAAAACTCTCACGAAATTACCGCGAGTGCTTTCCCAGACAAAGAAATCGCTACCTCCATCAATAACCCTAAAAACCATGTGAGCATAGACATATAGGCTGGCTATGCGCCGACCCAGGTTCTACACTGTCACATCTGCACACCTAAGCCGGAGGCGGTGGCGGCGGCGGAGGGACATCGCTAGGCGGCGGAGGTGGAGGGGCCTCGCCTGGAGGGGGCGGTGGCGGCACGGAACCAGACGGTGGTGGTGGAGGTGGTGGCGGGCTGCCGGCAGATCCGTACGTCTGGAAGAGAGGACCAAGGCCAGGAGGAGGACCAGCAGGAGGTGGGGGAGCACCGTAACCAGGAGCACCATAGGCACCAGGAGCACCCATACCAGCGTTCTGGTCGTAGCCATAACCACCATATCCATAACCAGCTCCTGCTGCAGGAGCAGTGGGAGCAGCAGAAGCCCAGGGAGCCGCACCATTACCAGCACCGTAGCCTTGATCGTAGGATTGACCACCACGGCCGCCGCCACCAGCCCAAGGCGGAGGAGCGGCCGAGCTACTGTCGCCTCGACCACGGTCGTCGCCGTCACGCGCCCAAGGTGCAGAGCCTCCAGTGGGACCACGCTCCCATGGCTTGAGGGTGCGCTCGCCTCCACCGTAGTTGTCTCCGCCAGCAGCGCCGTTGCCGTTGTATTCGATCGCCGCGCGAGGCTGGCCACCAGCGCCTCCCATCTCGGCCATAAATGCGTCGAGCTCGTTCTCTGGGGCACCGCCAATACGAGCTGGCTGACCGCGGTCGCCGAAACGGTTGTCGTTGCGCCAAGGCTGACCGACTTTGCGGTCGGGACAATCGCGAGCCATGTGACCAGCTTGACCACAGACACGGCAGATGATGCTGGCCGTGAAGTTTTGCTTCTGTGGACAATCGTACTTGCGATGACCAATCTCACCACAGTTCTGGCAGGCCTGGTTCTCGTCGTCACGAAGGGTACCGTTGAGGGCGGCAAGCTCACGAAGCTGGTTGCGCTTGAGTTCGTTCTGGCCTTCAGGGATAGAAGCAGCCTGCAAGATTAGCATCCGCGCATGGAATAGTATGGGAAGTGACTTACAGTCTCAATGACGTTATGGATAAGCTTCTTGGCCTTGTTGACCTTCTCCTCGGTATCGGCCATGATCAAGCAATGAAGGTCTTCTTCCTGATTGCTGGTATGAGCTGCGTCAGAGCGTCCTTTACCCTCCTTGACAGAGCCTTTGCCACGAATGGCAATCTTTGCCTGGGATTCCGTCTCCATCTTCTTGAGGGTATTTCCACGGGGGCCAATAAGTAGACCAACTGTTAGTGCAAAGAGCTGTGGTTAGTGTATGATCAAAAATATTGGAGCAAAAGGGTTAGGGTTAGTGACATAGCTGTACTACAGGTGCCACTAGATGCACATAAACATCCAGCAGTCTGAGCAGGCCGGTCAAGACAAAGGCTAGGGCAGCGCAAAACAAGGGGAGGGGAGTTAGAGGGGTTAGTTCCGTACTGAAGTTAATCTCCGGGTAATCATTGACCGGAACGTAGACTTTCTCCTGTGTCTTAGTGGGCCGCCTGTAATCGGCAGGTGGGTGGTAGTTAGGAAGCGTCTTCATCGCCTTCTCAACGAGCTTGTGGCGCTCGTCTTCGAGGCGCTTGCGGTAGCGGAACTCGCGAGTGTTGACACGGCGACCAAAGTTGTCATACTGGGGTGGGGGCGAGGGAGACCTGTCCATGTTAGCATCTTTGGCATTCAGAAAATCAAGGTACGTACCTGTCGCCGTCCGCTGGGACGACATCGTTAATCTTCAACTTCTGGGTGATCTCCTCGATACGCAGATGCAGGGTATACGCGTCAAGCTGCTCGGTAGTCATGGCCGCGTAGATAGCAGTAGGCAGGCCCATCAAGCCAGCCGCCTTGTTCTCGCTCGCATCACCCCATCGATTGCGCTTCTTGCGTTGTCGCGGACCGTCGGAAGAGTCTGCGCCACGGTTGTCAGTAACAAAACATGAAAACATGCGAGGATTTGACTTACTGCGCTCAGGGCTGCGGCCGCGCTTCAACTCCGACAAACCCTCGGCGGGCGCAGACGGGTTGTAACCGCCATCATCATCACCACCGCCGAAACGACGGCGAGTACCTAGAGGTATGTTGTTAGAACCCGTGATGCCCTGGTTGCGCCACGACATGATTGCAGTTGACAAAAGGGTTGCGATTTCGATGAAAGTGTAGGGCGAGTTGAGAAAGTGGAGGGCTGTCGCGACGAGGCAAACGTTTAGGCTAGTAGGGAGCGCGCTTGGCTGCTTTGGGCTGCAGCCTGTCGATCACGTGATCTTGACCTCTCTCTTGGCGCGAACCTCCCTCTTACTTAATAAATGGTGCCGTGGCTGAGGAGCTGGGTTCTTTCTGTAATCATCCTAGAGCTCCTCTGCATGATAGGATTACGGAGGTACCGCCTTTCCTATATTCAAGGCCGCATGCTCTTTACACTATCCCAAAAGCGTCAGGCATTAAGACTTCACAAATTGTTACTCGATGGCGGTAGTGCAAAGCAGATGTGTCGCCGATGTTCCACGCTCAAGACTGCAGAAACACATTGGTGCCCATGTGCTGGCAATTTCTCGCGTCGGCGTACCGCATACTCACTTGCTGAAATCTACACAGGTTCGCTTGCCTAAATACCTAGGTAATTCAATTGAATATTCACTACCACCGCTTTCGCATGTACATCTATAAAAAAAAAGCCATCTGTATGCATCATTGGCAGTACTCGTTCTATTATCTTAAGAAATAAGGTAATGCCTTGATCGCATGCTAGGTGTTATGGGCACTCTTCGTCCCGCGAAATGCAAGCTTCCGCGGTGCCACTGAGGCTATGATTTCTGTTACTCACTAGCAACTCTTACGTGCCAGCATTTCTACCTACCATAGCGAAACTATCCAGAATTCCACGCCTGGAGCCGCTTACGAATCATCGCAGTATTTGGTGTCGGCACGATTAACCAACCACCAAGCTCGATTTTCGTCCGAAGCTGCCCCTCATCAACCCCCACTACTACATCATTAAAGCTGCCAGGCCATAGAGCTCCACTGCGCCCTTCAACGACATATATAGCCACAGACAACGAACTTCCGTTTCTTCTTGCCGTGTCGACTCGTAGCTTCAACTCACCGCGAACATGTCTCAACAATCGGACATCAACTTGTACACCACACAGACGCCTAACGGCATAAAGATTTCGATAACTTTGGAAGAGCTAGGGTATGTACTTTTTCTTTACACAAAGGTTGCAATGCACCTTTTATCATAGTTATGATTTCCAGCCCGTAGTAGCTTACACTGTTCTTTCTCGTCCAATGTCATTCGAGGTCATGGCGACTCCTTCTCGCGTCCCTCCTCCTGCAAGGAAGCAAGAACTTGCAATATCCCAAGATGTTTCCTAAGTGGCTCGCAATGCATAACGAAAGGGCGAAATTCTTTGCTGGGTTTAATTGCTCTACTTTGACATATTTTGAAACACGCACCTCAAGTGCTTATCTTCGTCCAGTTCTTTTTAGCAATCCAGACTTCGGTGTTTGTGGCCAGTTACATGTCATTCCACTAGTTTTCTTGAATTCACACCTTTCATATACTGGAATTTAGCATACACAACGAAGTAGTCATACTTTGTTGATTCAGTTAGCTGAGATCTGCAGCCTTCCTTACACAGTCCACAAGATCGACATCTCTAAGAATACACAAAAAGAAGAATGGGTAAGTCTAATCTGCCTTCTACTTGATCGTTCTAGGCTGACGAGAGATAGTTCCTGGAAATTAACCCCAATGGACGAATTCCTGCGCTCACAGATACCTTCACTGATGGCCAGACTATCAACCTCTTCGAGTCTGGAAGTATTATGGAATATCTTGTCGACCGCTACGATACGGATCACAAGATCAGCTTCCCCAAGGGCACACGCGAATGGTACACAATGAAAAACTGGCTCTACTTTCAAAATGCTGGCGTTGGGCCCATGCAAGGTCAAGCTAGTGAGTACACTTTCTTCTGCTCTCAACTCTTTGCTTTTTGCGGCCATCCCGAGATCATGTCAGTGTGTCACCCGATGCAATGACGATTTCCTCCCGCTCTTGAAATGGTGTCGTCATTGCACTTCGTGTCAGGTACGGCACTGGATGACCGCGGTAAATGGCGAGATGAAGTCTTCACAAGAATGCCGTGGAGTACATTGTGATTTCACCACAGCTCATGTCTCTTTGGCTTCAAGAATTACGTTGATCTCATCCGTACAAAACGAGCAACCTGCATCTTTTGGGAAACTGTGTCGGCTCGCCAGGATCATTTCCTGGCTGTCGATTCCGATGTGGAGGCTCTCATCCCGATGCGGGGGAGATTACTGGAAGACGTTTTCCGTTGAGACACGATCTGCCTGAAGACAGAGAACACGTTCTCTTCAGCATCAAGTTACTCTATAGTGCTACCACTGGAATATAATGATGATGCTTGTCGGTGCAGTGAGCTAACGTCGACTGCAGACCATTTTACGCGGTATGCACCCGAACACATTGATTACGGTGTCAAGCGATACCAGAACGAAACTCGTCGTCTCTACTCCGTGCTAGACAAGCATCTTGCCTCAGACAACAAGGCTTACATATGTGGTGAAAGATGCACGATTGCTGGTAAGCACTTCTTTCATGGATCCTCATTGGCCGACCTATTTGTCTTCTTCGTCCATGAACTGCAGCGATATTTGGAATATGTGCCCAGTCATCTCCAGTTGCATCGTACTTTCCATGCCTTCTCCGATACACGTAGACATTCAGCACACTCGAGGATGATTATGGTGACACACAATAACACCTACTAGATATCGCCCACTATGGATGGGTCGCTTCTGCAGGTTGGGCAGGCGTCGATATTGACGAATTCCCTTCGCTCAAAGCCTGGGAGGAGCGCATGACATCCCGTCCTGCTGTCGAGAAGGGTCGTCACGTTCCTGACCCTCACTCCATTAAAGAACTTCTCCAAGACAAAGACAAGATGGAAAAGTACGCTGCCGAAAGCCGCAAATGGATCCAGGGAGGCATGAAGCAGGATGCTGAGAAGCAAAAGTAAGTGCTTTTACTTTCCCAAAGGACGCCCCGTCGCAGTGTAAGTAAGGATGCTGGCAAGACATGTGAGAGTTATCAGGACATCGTCCGGCCAATCGCATGGCACAGTTGTAACTGTTGAGCCAATCGCATCTCTAGCTTTGCTCTTAGTGCTCCTTGAATCCGAATCCGAGTTTGTAACAGCGGTTATCTTAGGCATCAAATTCGTCCGTGCCAACTAACCCCCCCAAGTTCCAGACTATAAATTACATTGCGCCACCATCGCAGCACCGGCGCAACACTGCAGGTACCAGTTTGCGAAACGCAAATCTAGTCAGGATAACCTGTATCATTTCCAATGCTCGTTCGTGACGATGACCCACTTGGAACTTTTACGTCTTGGCATTTTCTCGCGCGAGCTCGGGTGAGTTTCAAGACCATCATCATTTCACCTAGTGACAAAACTGCACAAAGCTTTAAACCCAAACGGTCAAGTACATGCGGCTTGCCAAGCCTGTCAATAAAGTAGGGGATATCCAGGCTGGCAAGCTTGGTTGCGTAATACTCAGTCATCAGGGGTGCGACTCAGAAATGATCGATGGGAAGTGGGCTCATCACGGTTCACGGGACACTGCACTAGCACAATATTAGTCGTTGATTGCGAAGTAAGGCCCGGTGATGATCCTATATACCACCGCGGACGCTCCGATTGCCATCAAGTTGCGCATTTGTCTGTCTGAAACGTTCGAGAAGCAACATCCAACCTTGGAAGGTTTTGTGAGAGGCCGGGAAATCGTCCGTACGATGTCGGGGCTGAGGAGCGCTTACATGCTAGCGATAATAGTGCTAGGAAGCCTGGAGGTGAGTCGGCGGCCCCCAGAGTACGCTACGGCGAAGTGCCGAACCAACTAAATGCACTTCCAAACTTGAAAAAAAAAGAACCTAACGATAACTTATGACTGACGTACACGCGTGTATCGTGAATCTGGATTCAATAGACAGAGATTTGTTGACCAGTGCCTGCTGAAGGGACGAAGCTCCGGTGACTGTATCCTCCCAGGCGCATGGGCTAATGCCCACCACTCAGGTGGCTGAGGGAACGCGGACGGCATCGCCTGTTGCCGTGACGGTGGGCATGCGGTGACACCCGTTCGAAACTCAGAAGGCTCAGCCATCGACCTAGCCATCAATCAAGAGATTGCTTCACTGAAAGGGTGTACATGGTTGGATTATGTCAGTCTCAGAGACACCACAGTTGCCTGATCATCGTGAGAATCAGCTCATCCGGCGAATCCGGGAAGGGAAGAATGTACTCACGGATACGGAAGGCGTTCTCTCCCGATTTCCTTTCACAGGGGCTCAAGGAAGGATTAGTCGTGTCCCTGAAAAGAGTGCGTGGGCTGCTTACTGGTTTGATGAAGGGCGGACACGCGGTGTTTATCACTTCAGGGGATCAGGTATATCGCTCCTGGTTTGTGCAGAGCACCTGCAGCACACCCACAGTGGTATCTGCACCTGTATCAGCAGGACGGACTATTCTAAGCCACCAAAGGGCGTGCCCCTCTGACCAGTTCACCCTCTATCCGTCAGTCTGGCAGCGACTTGCGTCCCGCAACACCCACACTTACCCACGCCCCCAGTATCATACTCTCCCCGCATTAATGCTTGATGAGATGCAGGTTGCATGATCGCAAGGAGCTCTGCGACGGCGGCAGCGACGGTTGGGCTCGCTTCAAATGAGCCGGTTAAGCCTCAAGGGGTCGAGGGAGCGTGATCCCCCAGCTGTGAGGTTTCGAGCCGTAGCTGTTATACTACGGCTATTTCGCCTCTGCCATAGCCGCCACGGTAGGCGGCGCCCCCGCAAACCTGCCACGGCTCGATGTCAACGGTGAACATCGTAGAACATAGTTGATCGAAGCGGGTCATAAGATTGACAGGGCAGGCAAGCATCGTGTTTGCGAAGCGGAGTAGCCGTCCGCACACCCGACGCTGTCACTTCCCCAGGTTTTGGTGTATGCCACGATCCCGGCTTCACTGGTCAGGGAATCTGGGGTGCATGAGGGAAGCAAGTTCTAGTGCATACCATAATATCCAATGAATGAATCAAAGTCTTCTATACTGTAATGTCCAAATGTATAACATGCAAGACTCGCCCCAATTAAATTCAGCTATGTTTGATCGTGAGTAGTTCAATGATAGTTGCTCGAGCTTGCAGCCAGTGTAGGGTGCACAGCAAATATGTCATGCCCATATTGAACAGCCTCCATGTGTGGCTGGAATAATGTCGTCCCATATTGCTTCAAGAGAACGAAAACTTAGCAAACTTGTGCGGGGACCCAGCCTGTGAGTGGTGAGGATCTCAGTACGAGTGAACCTTGGAAGCGTCGCAAGCTCACAACAAGCCTCTTCGCCTCTCGCCCCAAACAGCATGCGCAAATGTATGTGGAAGCCCCAAGCCTCACTGACCTTCAGGAAGAAGTATAGCCTTCGCTAGCTCAGCGTCGCTAGAGAGTCTGACATTCAGTGATTCATGACTCTTCTGTGAGTGGGATTCTGTATCAGCTTGACTCCTACAGAGATAGGAAGGCCAAAGCTGTATGGTCACACATTTCGGGGCTTGATACAAAGTGGGTGAACTCTGGCGCCCGTATGCATGCGACGGGACCCAGAAGGCACAGATTGGTCATCTTTTCGAGGCAAGAGCGAAGGGGCCTTGTCGTTATGCATGCTCATTGTGCGGGCCCTCGTGCTAGAACAGAGTTGCTATCAGTCAATCAGTCAGTTGTCAGTTCATCTTTGCGGTTCAAACTGTCAGTCTGGAGGTAGTGAACTGACCTGATTGACTGCCAAGACATTTTTTAGAATCGCGAACTGAGACTGAA